>NW_028270159.1:69704880-70021698 GCF_037043375.1 Chiloscyllium plagiosum | reverse complement strand
GTTTAATACAGAACAACGCGAGATCTTGCATGTTGGTAAGTAAAATCAAGGTGGGAGTTTCATGGTGAATGGTTGGGCCTTCAGTAGTGTAGTGACACAGGAAAACCCTGGATTTCAGGTGCATGGTTCCCTTAAATTGGAGTCAGTGGTAGACAGGGCAGAGAAGGCAGCTTTTGGTACATTGGCCTTCATCAGGCAGAGCATTGAACATCGATGTTGGAGAGTTACGTTGCAGTTACCAGCTCGCTGGTGCAGCCATACTTGTAGCATTATGGTCAGTTTTGTTCACTTTGCTGTAGGAAGGATGTTCTTACACTGGAAAGAGTGCAGAAGAAATTGACAAGAATGCTGCCAAGGACTGAATGGTCTGAGTTATAAAGAGAGGATGGGCAAGACAGGACGGTTCACTTAAGAGTATATGAGACTGACGTGGGAGGCATGATAGAGTGAATGTACCAGTTTTCCCAGGGTTGGGAAATCCGGAGCAGAGCGCATCAGTTTCACGTTAGAGAGGAAAGAATGCAAGGGAACCTGAGGAGCAATGTGTTACTCAGAGGAGAGTATGCATATGGAATGAGCTGCCAACGCAAGTGGTTGAAATGGATCCATGAGCAACATTTAAAAGGCAGTTGGACAAATACATGGATCGGAAAGGATTAGAAAGATACGGGGCAATGGCAGGGAAATGGGGTTAGTGTGAATGGACATTTTGGACGGAATGGATCAGTTTGACTCCAACAATTATTGCTTGTCTACCACTGCATTTAATATTGTACTTGCCTAATTCACTGGAGCTAACGGGACCCTCCAGGCCTCCGTGATTTTTGACCACGATGTTCAAACATTCTATATTGTATGCAGACGCCATGTAAAATGCAACATATTAATGCCACTATTCCTCAAAAACTGCCTCAGAGCAAAGTTATTAATTAGTCTTCCTGACCCCACAGCACCAAATCGGAATTAACCTGCTCTCTGGTTTGCTTCATAACATACTCTTCAACCACCCACCCCCATATACAATTATGGAAATTATTTTTCACATTAGCAGTCAATTAGTTAACGCAGTTTAGATGCAACTTGAGACCATCCATTATTACGACAGCACCCACGATTACTTGTTACTCATTCACAGGATGAGGACGCCACTGGAGAAGCAGCATTTACTGCAGTTAAGAGTTAACCGCGTTTCTCTGGGTCTGGAGTCACATGTAGATCAGACCAGGTAAGTACAGCAGTTTTTTCTCCAAAAGAGATTATTGAACCAGATGACTTTTTCTAACAATCGACAATGCATTCCTCGTCACCATAAACCCTTGATTCCAGATAATTACTGAATTCAATTTCCACCAACTGCCACAGCAGAATTCAAATCCAGATCCCAGAACATAACTTGGGTCTCTGGGTTAAGAGTCCAGCGATAATACCACTAGGCCATTGTTTCCCCTTCCACATACTTGGATATCTAATTTCCAGAGCATATGATGCAAAATATATGAATGACAGTTCTGGTTTTGGTATATAACACACAAACGTTTGCTTCTCCTTGCGATATATAAGGACCACACAAACTGACTCTGTGGGATCTGAGGGATAGGGTGTGTGGCAGTTTTAGTGATAGATTTGGACAAGACATTTAGGGAGTCTCACCTCGACGCTAAGACGATCTGAAGAAATGTCCAGCAATACAGGACAAGCAACAATATCCTCCCCATTTTGCAAGGATAAGAGTCACGGTATTCTCTACTTCCTCACACTCACTATATATCTCTTATAGCACCTATCCCCGAACAAGTCTCACGTTCTATCTCCAAATAAAGGTCACACACTACCACTGTCATTACTGGATTCAGCAAATTCCTTCCCCCACATTTTCTGTCACCGACGCAATAGCCCCCACAATAATAACACTGCATAGGCACAACACTATGGACAGACTCAGTCAGGACACCTCACCATTTCCACTACATCCCCACACCTTCACCAGCACTAACCAGAGGGACGCCCGCTCCCACCCTGGCTTTCTCTCATTCCAGGGAAAACAGTCTGGAATAGGACAGAAATGAACAAGCTGGTTGGTGGAGTGCCCGACATGCGTTCCCTCATGCCTCCTCCCGCCGCCATGTGGGGAGGACACTGGTACGAGCCGGAGAGGACCGGAACGCCTCATGTGGAGATTCTGAAACATCCATATCCCAACAACCGAATAAGGAGTAATTTACAGTGAAGGGCAATTCCCACTTTAAACCCACTGTTAGTTCCAACGTCAGCTCTCTCAATCCCAAAAGAACAGATACCACAGTGCACAGAATGCAGGTACATAAATACACAGAAACATGGTACACAACCCAATATACTAATATGCACAACACATACAAGCAGCGAGACATACACGCACGTCGAAACACACAGAGACATATGCAATTACACACAAATAGACACAAACACAGATAGAAACACACAGCTGATACACAGACAGACAGATGTAGACATGCAAATACTCAGATTACAAGCACATGGGCACACACGCAAACAGAGAGACAGGCAGTAGTGTAATTAAGGCACAAATAGATGAGTTTTGTAATTTATAAGGGGTTTCATGCATTCTAAGGAGAAGGCAGGAGAATGATGTTGAGGAACATGTCAGAAATTATTGAAATGCATTTCAGAGTCGATGACCCGAACGGCCTAATTCTGTTTTTTTTATGCCCGTGTGGTATTATGCTGTCAGGTATTCTCTTCCTGAGACAGAAGCTGACTCTGTGTTTGATACAAATTTGACTGGAACGAGTCAGTGGGAATATCGGACAGGTTTGGAGAGAGGAATGGTTTATGATTATTCATAATTACTGTATAGTTATGTCTCAAAAGAGGCGGCGATTTGATGATAGATTAACACAGTTTTAAAATAATGGATTCTGCAATGAAATAAGAATGTTCCTTTCTCTTTAGTGTTGTGTTAACTGTCCTCATGCTCATAGAGCAGTGAAAACTTAGTTACTGAAGATATTCAAGGTTGAGTTCGACTGATATTTGCGGGACAGGACAGTCAATGTTTATTGGGAACAGACTGGAGACGGATTGTCAGACACACTCACATCAGTCATAAGCATTCTGAATGGTGCTGCCGAATAGCCAAGTGCTGCCCATACCCCATGTGTTGTTCCCTCAATCCACCCCTCGATGCAGTTACAGAGATATACTGCTGCCCATACACCATGTGTTATTCCTCAATCCACCCCTCGAGGATGTTACAGAAATATACTTCTGCCCCTGCCTCATGTGTTGTTCCTTTAATCCAACCCTCGAAGTTGTTACAGAGATATTTTGCTGTCCCTACTCTATGAGTTCCTTCAATCCACCCCTCGAGGCTTTTACAGAGATTTACTGCAGCCCATATCCTATGTGTTCCCTCAATCCACCACTCGAGGCTATTACAGAAATATACTGCTGTCCATATCCTATGTGTTCTCTCAATCCGCCCCTTGAGGCTGTTAACGAGATATACTACTGCCACCAGCCCATGTGCTGTGCCCTCAATCCAACTTGAGGCTATTACCGAGATATGCTGCTCCTCCCACCAAAGATGTTGTTTCCTCTACCCAACCCTCGAGGCTGTTTCAGAGATATATTGCTCACCCGACCGAATGTGCTATTCCCTGAAATCCCTCCTGTGGCACAGTAGAGTATCACCTCATTCTGCATTCTCCCCCATGGGAGGAGACCATACTGCCCCTCTAAGGAGTTACACAGGAGTATAGAATGAAGTATTTCAGCTCCTTGAGAACATTACACAGTACAGAGGGCCACTCAACTTGCCTGAGCTGCTACAAAGGAAGCTGTCTGTAACAGGAAATAGTGAGTAGAGATAAGTGTTTATTTTTAGGTTTGAAAGCTGTAACACATTGAGTGCCTCAGAGATCACTGCGGGATCATCAATGATAAAAATCTACATGAACATCTGTAGGACGGGACTGAACGGATCGAAGGTCAATTAGCTTAAACACGAAGATCGTCGTTCAGTATGTCATCAAGTGGAGGTCGTGTGTCATCAATATCATATAGACAAGGGACGTTAGTGAGCAAAGCTTCAGCAGAAGTAGCATAATGTGAGTTGTGTGTTTTGGATGGAAGGACAAAAACAATGGTAAGCAATATAAATTGAGAGAGATTGCAGAACTCTGTGATACAAACAGTTTTCATGATTCTGGTACATGCATCATATGTAATTCCTCTGCAGCAAGTGATTTGAAAGTTAAGTAGAATGACTCTGTTTCTGGCAAAGAGTATCAGATTTGATCATGAATATTTTACTCCATCTGTACAGGGAGAAAGAGAGGACTGCAGACCCTGGAGATCAGGGGCGGTATGGTGGTTCAGTGGTTTGCACTGCTGCCTCATAGCGCCAGGGACTCGGGTTCAATTCCCACCTCGGGCAGCTGTCTGTGTGGAGTTGGGACAATCTCCCTGTGTCTGCGTGGGTTTCCCTCGGGTTCTCCGGTTTCCTACCACAATTCAAAGATATGCAGATTAGATGAATTGACCATGCTAAATTGCCCGTAGTGTTAGGTGCAGGCGTAAATGTAAGGAGATGGGTGGGTTGCTCTTTGGAGTGTCTGTGTTAACTTGTTGGGCTGAATGGCCTGTTTCCACACTGTAGGAAATCTAAGAATCAGAGTCAAACAGCGTGGAAGTGGAAATGCACAGCAGGTCAGGCAGCATCCGAGGATCAGAAAAGTCGACGTTTCAGACATAAGCCCGTCATCAGGAATGTGCCTGAAGCATTGGGTCTCCTGCTCCACGGATGCTGCCTCACCTGCTGTGCTTTTTCCGCATCACACGTTTCACCTTGCATCTGTAAACAACATTTCAAGGACAACATCTGACACATGGTGTGCAGTTGTGATCCCTTAAACTAATGAAAAAAGATATAATTGTTTTAGAAGCTTTCAACAATGTTTTGTTCACCCGTTCTTATGTTGAAGGTCTTTCCTTTGAAACATTATCAGTTTTGGTCATAGATGAGGTATCGTTTTGAAGCATTCATATTTTTGAGAAAAATCAGCAGGATACTTACTTTCTCTTCTCAGAGAGACGAAACCTATAGAATGAATTTTAAGAAAAATATGTTTTAGTGAGTTTTGAGAAGTTTGCTGCGCAGGTGGAGGTTCTGGATATAGGTTCGTTCCCTGTGCTGGAAGTTACATTTCCACACGTTTCATCACCTTACTTGGAGACATCTTTAGTGGGCCTCCGGGCGAAGCACTGTTGATAATTCCTGCTTTCTCTGTATATGTTTGTGTTTCTTTGGATTGGCGATGCCATTTCCTGTGGTGACATCATTTTCTGTGGCGATGACATTTCCTGTTCAAATTCTCAGGTGTCCAACTCGATATGTTTGTTGACAGAATTCCAGTTAGAATGGCATGCTTATAGGAATTTTCGTGCGTGTCTGTTTTGCTTGTCCTCGCATGGATGTATAGTTCCAGTGAAAGTGGTGTCCTTCCTTCTGTATGTAAGGATACTAGTGAAAAAGGGTCGTTAACTCATCTCTCCTGAGATTTCCTGATGAGAGAGTCATTATAATCTCACCTCCGTCTGAAGCAAAGGGAATTCAGCTAATTCAAACTGTTCTGGGGAGAAATCCCATTACAAGCAGCTCGTATGAGCAGAATAACTTCAGAGGACAGAAACACATTTGGGACAGTCAATCCTTTTGTTATGAGTTCAATCATTATGAAGCTCTGGAACGCTTTCTTTTTTATGCTTTGTCTTAAGATGTGTGTGTGTGTGTGTGTTTTACATTTGTCTTGAAAATGACCCCGCCTGACACTTATATCATTAGCCATATCACTAATCTTTTAGAATTGTTGTAACCAGTGGAGCAGTGTGACTGCAAAAGGAAGCAGTGACCCTGCAACATTGGTTGGAGCACGAATGAGAAATTCTCAAAAGGCTGTTCAAGTGGTAAATCCCTTCCCCAGAAGTTTGTGATGCCTGGATGTTTGCATTTATTCAAAGTTGTGTCTGTTAAATATTTGACAGTCAAGAGAATGCAGGAAAATGGTGCATGTACAGAAAGGTGCTGCTGAGACCACAATATGATCAGCCTACAACCTTAGTGCGTGGTGGAACAGTGACAAAGTTGCTAATGACCCACTCCTGCTCCTCCGTCTTATGTTGCTATGTTGCATTCAGCCTCTCAACCTTCCTGCACAGGAGCACATGGAGGCGACTTGCTCCAAATAGTTGGTCCACAGTAACACAAGATATAATTTTGTCTCTCAAGACTGTCACACACGATTTGGTGTGAGTTGGAAATGTTAGTTGGAAATCCACGCTGGGTAGCAAAGACGCCTCTGGTCTCTTCGCAGTATGTCTCCTCTCTGCAACATGTGCTTCACTGTAGACTTAGATTCATTATGAATACAGCCCCGAAATCTCACTCAAAGATGACTCACAAAATGCTTTTCTCTCTCTGACTGCATCATCAAATAACAGCATTTTCAGGAAAATTACAGCCATTAACGTTTCAATTACAGAATATGAGAGCATGAGGAACAGGATCAGGCAATTAGGACGGCCAGGCCTACCGTGCCATTGTATTCGATCATGGCTGATGCACTGTTGGCACTAACTCTGCTTTTATTCCCAATTCTTCACACCCCTCAACACTATGAAGGTTAAAAAAAATCTATCTCCTCTTTAAATAATTTCAGTGATCTACCTCCCCGAACTCTCTCGACCAGATAGTTCCTGGCATTGACTACCCTCTGTGAGAAGAAAACATTCCTCAAATACATACTATACCCTATTGATATGTTCAAAAGAGGTGAATATAGAGGCTCATGGAAGAGTGACAGACCCTGACATCAAGGCAGGAGTTGACTCAGGATAGTATCAAGGAAAACGCTGACTAAATTGAATTTAATGGGAATTTGAAACAATCTCTTTCCTGGTTGGTGTCATGCATAGCACAAAGGAAAATGTTCTTGGTTGGTGGACATCAATCCTTTCAGTCCCAGGACATATCTTCAGGAGATCCTCAGCAGATCTTCCTTCGCACAAACATCTATAGTTGCTTCATCAATGTCTTTCCCCTATCATATGATCAGAAGTGGGGGGTCGTCACTGAAGATGTGTTCAGAACATCCCCGCCCCCCCCCCCCCGCCCCCCGGTGTTGCTGCAGTATGTATCCATGTGCAGAAACACCTGGACAGCGGTCAGGTTTTTGCTATTAAAGAGTCGGTAACATTGATGTAACAGCGTTGCCAGACACTGCACTATTCCACAGTTAAAAGTGGAGCTCATTCAGCATCTCAAGCTGGTTACACACGGATATGTGGAAGCCATTCAGCTCTTTGAAACTACTGTTAAGGAAGAGTGATTGCTCATTAATTGCTCCTTCCTGTTTCAGAGGAAGAGAAGGAGTCTGTCAGTACATCGTGCTATTAAACAGGAAGAGGTGGAACTCAATCGGTCTCTTGAACCTGTTTCATGGGACCAGGAAGAGGCCATTCAGCCCCTCGAAGGATTATAAAGGTACAGGAGGATGGTATTGATGCTCCAACATGACAAATCAAAGGAGCAAATCTTGCAATGATAGTGGGCTACACGATTTTCCTCTGACTCCGTTGACTGTTGAACACATGAAACTATAATGGCTTCAGCTGGCAGTGAGGAAGGAAGCCAAATGTGTTGTGTCAAGCCTCAAGGAGGCATCTTTCAACTCTGAGAAGACAGACCCATGTTCTCCATGGAGTTCCGAAGCTGGTGGGAATAGCTAACAGTTTTAGAATGTAGGTCTGGTGGGGATTGTGGATAATATGACATTCAGTACAGGATCACACACCAAATGTATTAATATGTGGAATTTCTATTCAACGCCTGGATTTGCTGCCCTCTCATTGACATGGGGTATGGGGGTGGTTGTGGGCAATGTTCTCAGAAGCACCGAAACTATCGAGAATCACGTAACCTGAATTAAAAAAAAAAGCCACGTTATTTATCACCGTATCAGTGTGTATTTAGAACATCATGAGTGATTGTCCATTCCCTTCAAGGTTCAAAATCGATCCCTTTATATTCTCCTTTAGCACTACAGATTTACTCATTCCTCATAGTACCATGAGCCTAGGGATTAGTGTCGTGAAACGCCGTTGCATTCTCTCTGAGGTGAGGAGATCATTCCTATAAAGGAGAGAAATTCTGTCCACAATACCACAAAAACCTCCTCAACTACATTCTCAGGGATGATATCAATAATTCTTTTCCCTCATTCGCCATCTCCGTTTTGTCTTTTGGCGTTAAAAATACATTCCTTCTCCATACACTTGCCACTGATGCTGAATTTACAAGTTCCTTACATCTGTATGTCAGCATAAACAAAACCAGCACCAGAGGTATCTATGGAGATAGATATCACTCTCAAGGACTGACTCAATGAGACAGAATACAGCTAAAATATGAAATAGTCACCGTTGTCATGGAAATGAAATGTATGAATCTGGGAAAGAGGCAGCAGAAAAGAGCTATCTTTAATTTTGTTCTTTTTCACGAGGTATATGCAACTCTGGTCAGGACAGCATGTTATGCTTATCTTGAACTGAGTGGCTGGGTCAGAGATTCCACACGACTGTAAAGAAGAGTACACATTGCTGTGTGTTTGCAGTCACACAGAGGCCTGACCAGGGAAGGATGGCACAGTGCATTCTAAAAGGCATGGGGTAAGCAGATGGGCTTCTGATTATTTTAAATTCCGTCAGCTTGCTTCATGGGACATCAACTGATTATTATTCTGTACCTCTAGATTAAGAATCAATGACTTGAGCACCATACATGATCTTTCGGTTGTGGGGAATAAGTTTGTGAAAAATGTAAGTGTTGCTTCTGCAAGAAGCTTGTGTTAAAATGCTAGTGAAAAATATAAGGCTCAGTGCTGCAGAAAACACAACCAGAGGTCATATGGCTCAGTGTGGGCTTTCGGGGACGAAATGGTGCGTTAGCAAGCACGTACACAACCAGAATCAGAGGTCATAAGGTTCAGTGTGGGTTATGAGGGGAAGAAGCGTTGCGTTAGCAAGCACGTACCAGAAAGCAGTGAAGGGGGACGCACGATAACAACAGGGATGTGGTAGAACGGTCAAGCCATCACCTGGAATAGGAACTGGATAGGCCAAATAAGGCAAGACACAAACAAGAGTAAGGGGCGACAGGCTTAGAGTAGTGGGAGAAGTAAACAGAGGAGGAGTGAAGTGAGTAGCTCTTGATAGTTTGACGTTTTGCATGCTAAGCCAATAAGGTAAACGATGAGTACCGAGAGACTCAGCTGAACTGTATAACTTGCGATGTAACCGTTTGATGTGTATGCCTACTTGTTGGGCACCCATTCTTATAAGAATGTTTCAATAAATACCTGCTTCGGAATTTGACTCAGACTGAAATTGTTGAAGAGTGAGAGCCATTTCTCACAATTGGGTCTCATCCGGGAAACTGTCATCACCGGCAGAGTGGTCACCGTCGACGACTGGGAAGACACATCCTGTTCCTTTTAAAGCGGTCCTGTGTCTATCGTTGGTGGGTGCCCTGTCCGGTCAACTGACCAGGATCCGAGGGGAGTCATTCTGAAACAGCGGAGGCAAATAAGGCAGGCATGGAATAGTAGGCACAGCTGCAGTCAGGCAACTCTGTGCACAGACCAAGCCATGAAAAGAGACTTTTAAGTATTACCTTGGCGACTGGCGCGTGTGACACGTGTCGAATTGAGGGACTGACGTGTTGAACACCACGGGAGGCAGTGAGCCTCTAGGGAAGTAAAATAAAACGCCTGGGAAAACGGATAGAGAAGTCCCGGAAAAAGACATCCCTCTGGAAATTTCTTCGGGAGGGATGTTCCCCTGGGTTTAGAGACCCCTCGGTTTGATTGGGGCTAGAATCCGCCAGGCTTGATTAGGGATAGAGTCTCCTAGGTTTGATTGGGGTTAGAGTCCGAATTGCCTTGGTGACAGGGAGTGTGATACCTGTCAAATTAAGGAACTGGCGGTTGACCACTATGGGAGGTAAAGGAAGCAAAAATGTGGCGCCTGGGATAAAGGGTAAAGAGGTCCCAGAAGACATCCCTCCAGAAACTCCCTTGGGACGGATGTTGAATAATTGGAAAAATAATGCTTGTACAAGGGAGAAGGATAAGAAAACTATCATAAAATATTGTTATTTTGTCTGAACCAAACAGAGTATTCGTCCACCATCGGTCTATGGGTCGGTCGAGGATTGGGTCTGTCAATTGTTGAAGTCATATGTTCATGAAAAACAATCTTTCTCGAAAGAGGAGTCCGAATATGCCTTCTCCTGGCAGGGCAGTCGAGACGCACGTTTATATAGTATGAAAACTATGACAGGAAAGGAGGAAAAGTCGCCCTCGGCACCCCCTCTCCCTTGGGACATTCTTGACCATTTGCACCCGCCATATGACTCCCCCTCAAAACGATCCTGACCATCTACAAGCCGATTGCGTGGGTTAGGGGTGGCGGCTGTTGGCAAGCAAGAGGAGGGGGAAGATGAGGAACGGGTGAAGGTTGTGAAACCAAAGGTCCCGAAAGGAGGACTGACGACGGAAGTAAAGCGATTAGAAAAGGATATTGAGGAATATCCGTTCCCGAAATTAAATTAAAGACATCAAGAAACAAATGTATACCCTCTCAGAGAAGTTTCCATCGGGCAGCGAATAATTGGCTTCGTAAATGTCCCTTCAACAAGCGGCGAACTCAGGACATTCAAGAAGGAAATAAAACTTATTATTGAATATCCTGCGGGTCTATCTGAGCAAATCGGTCAATTTCTAGGTCTCAACCAAGACAATTGGACGGAGTTGATATCTATTTTAAATATTCATTTCACTGTGGAAGAGATAGGGATGATCAGAAGAGTAGACATGAAGTTGTGGTAACGAGAACACCCCTCTGGGGGTGGTGTTCCGTCGTCTGAACAGAAGTTTACCACACAGACCCAGGCTGGGGGAAAAACGAGGCAGCTGACCAAAACTAAATGAAAGACCTAAAAGTCTTAATAATAAAAGGAATCAGAGAGGCAGTCCCTAAATCCCAGAATTTACCAAAGGCGTTTGAGGTCCGACAAGAGAAAGATGAGACTCCGTTAGCATTTTTACTGAGGCTACAGAACTCAATAAGAAAGTATTCGGGTGTGAATCCTGAGGATCCAAAAGCTCAGGGCCTTCTCAAAGTCCATTTTGTGACTAAAGCATGGCCGGCTATCCAAAAGAAAATTCAGAAAATAGAGGGCTGGAGTGAGAGATCATTGGATGAATTATTGAGAGAGGCACAGAAAGTGTTTGCAAACAGAGGGGATGAGAAGCCAAAACAGAAGGCGAAAATGATAGTAGCTACGGTTGATGATGTAGTCAAGAAGAGAGTGGAGCCGGTAGTTAGCAACTGGAATGATGGCTGGCGTTATGTTGAAAATAGAGGTAGGGGAAGTGAACGAGGAGGACCCGTTCAGGGGTCCAGTCCACAGGGACAGGATCAAGGTGGAAATCTCTACAGGCGGGATGTGACTACCATGGAAAGACAGGTCACTTTAAGCGTGAGTGTCTGGATCTGAAAAGGGAAGAGAGGGCGATACCGCTTATGAACTTTGATGAAGAATAGGGGCGTCAGGGGTTCCTGCCCCCTGGGACACACCGGGAACCCGTGATAAATCTAAAGGTGGGACTTCAAAAGAGGATAGAGTTTTCTTTATAGATACGGGGGAAGCACGATCATTCTTAAATTTTATACCCAAAGAAGTACAATTTACAAAACAAAAGGTAACAGTGTCCTGTGTAAAGGGGGAAGGATTAACAGTCCCTGTATTTGAATCTATGACGATCGAAAGTGATGAAGGAAAAATGGAGGCGCAATTATTATAAATTCCGGACAGAGGAAGTAGTTTGTTAGGAAGAGACTTAATTATATTATTAGGACTATGAATCGGGGTTAGCGACCGACAACCTGCAGTAAAAATGGCCCTTTTGAACAAGGAACAGGAAAAACAAATATACCCCACAGTATGGGCACGAGAAGGCAATCGAGGGTGTTTGCGGATTCCACCTCTCAAGATCAGCTTGAAAGAGGTGGGGAGGACGGTATGTGAAAGACAATACCCGATTTCGACCGAAGGAAGAAGCAGGCTACAATTCATGATTGAGGGATTAATTAGGGACGGCCTGCTGGAACCCTGTATGTCCCTGTATAATACACCTATTTTGCCAGTAAAGAAAACCGGTGGTACTTATCGTCTGGTACAAGATCTAAGGGCAATTATAGGATAGTAGAGACCCGACACCTGGTAGTCCCTAATCCTTATACACTCTTGAATAAAATCCCACACGACCATAAGTGGTTCAATGTGGTAGACATAAAGGACGCCTTTTGGACATGCCCCCGGCAGAGGAAAACAGAAACATGCTCACATTCGAGTGGGAAGACCCAAGAACGGGTCGGAAACAGCAATATAGATGGACAGTGCTTCCTCGGGGATTCAATTTGTCCCCAAACTTGTTTGAACAGGTTTTAGAACAAATTTGGGAAATTTTTATAAGTCCTCAAGGGACAAATTTGCTGCAATATGTAGATGAGCTATTGGTCACGGGAGAAGATGAGAAGGGAACAATGGAAACAACTAATAAATTGCTAAATTTTCTGGGACAACAGGGATTGACGGTTTCGAGGTACAAATGACAATATGTAGAAAGGGAAGTAAAATACTTAAGACACCTGGTCAGTGAAGGTAAAAGGAAAATAAGTCCTGAAAGGATTGAAGGGATAGTGGAAATGCCATTCCCTCGGACTAAACGGGAATTGAGGAAATTTCTGGGGCTAACAGGATACTGTAGATTATGGATCGAGTCTTGCGTCCAAAAGACAAAGAAATCATACCTAAAATTGCTGGAAGAAGAACCATAGTTGTTAAAGTGGACAGCGGAAGAAAAATAAATAGTCGAAGGATTGAAGAAAAGTTTGATCCATGCCCCTGTCCTTGCGTTGTCTTCCCTAGATAAGCACTTTCACTTGTTTGCCACCGTTGATAAGGGAGCAGCTCTGGGGGTCCTGACCCAGCGATGGGGAGGAATGAAATAGCCGGTAGGATTCTTGCCTAAATTATTAGATCCAGTTTCTAGAGGGTGGGTCGAGTGTGTACAGGCAGTAGCAGCAACTGTGCTACTGGTGGAAGAAAGTCAAAAACACACATTCGGCGGGGCATTGAAAGGAAGCACCCGCATCAAGTGCGGGCCATACTGAACCAGAAGGCAGGACGGTGGCTAACGGACTTTAGAATTTTAAAATACGAAGCAATTTTAATAGAGAAAGATGACCTTACGTTGATCACAGACGAATGTCTGAATCCAGCTACTTTTCTATGGAGTGGGGAGGACGTAGTTACCTTGGACCTACAACACATTGTCATTACAGCCTTATCATTACAGAGTATCATACTAAAGTAAGAATGGACCTTATATACGTCCCTGTCCACGCAGAAGCCAGACTGTTCGTTGATGAGTCCTCCAAAATAATTGAAGGCAAAAGATATAACGGATATGCGGTAGTGGACGCAATAAAGGGGAATGTCGTCGAGGCTGGTAGGCTGCCCAATGACTGGTCGGCACAGACCGGCGAACTCTCTGCGCGAGA
Source organism: Chiloscyllium plagiosum (assembly GCF_037043375.1). Taxonomy (NCBI): domain Eukaryota; kingdom Metazoa; phylum Chordata; class Chondrichthyes; order Orectolobiformes; family Hemiscylliidae; genus Chiloscyllium; species Chiloscyllium plagiosum. The sequence goes on along the minus strand of NW_028270159.1, from coordinate 70,008,012 downwards.
TTTGCTCTTAAGAGTCTGGAGGTCAAGGGAGGAACAGTCTACCCAGATTATAAGTATGCCTTCGGGGTGGCACACACATTTGGGAAAATATGGCTGGAGAGACGACTGGTAAATAGTAGAGTTAAAGAACTAGCGGCATTAGTTCAGCAAGTATTGGACTCCCATTTGCTGCCAAAGGAAATAGCCATAGTCCACGTTAATGGTCATCAGAGGGGAGATGATCCCGAGATAAGGGAAATAGGTTGGCGGATGAAGTCGCTAAGGAGGTAGCTCTGAACACACAGGTCATCCAGATATTTACCTTGATCCCAACAATACAGGAACCTACAGGGAGACCCCTATTTAGTGCTTGGGAAGAGAAGGAGTTGGAGGAACTAGGGGCTGCATAAAACGGTAGAAGGAAAATGGGTGCTACCCGATGGTCGAGAAACGTTATCAGGATGCTGATGCGAGAAATAATGACTGTCCTACATCAGGGGGGTCATTGGGGAGTGCACACAATGTGTGATTTGCTTCTTCGGAAATATAGATGTAAAGGGATATACACGATTGCCAAACAGATATGTGAATGCTATATAACATGTAAAAAGAAAACAAGAAGGTACAAAGGAAACAGGTCCCAGGTGGGAGAGACCTGGCTAAGACCATTTCAGACCATACAGGTGGATTACACTGAATTGCTCCGGGTAAGAAGGTTAAAGTACATGTTGGTTATAGTAGCCCATTTATCAGGTTGTGTGGAGGCATGCCCCCTGGCCACAGCGACAGTAAGTGGGGTATCTAAGATTATTCTTGAGCAGATAGTTCCCCGGTATTGGATAGTGGAGCGTATAGACTCAGACCAGGGAAGTCTCTTCACCTCTACGGTGTTCCAGGGAATAATGCAAAGCTTGGAAATCCCCTGGGATTTTCACACCACTTGGCACCCTCCGTCTTCAGGGAGGGTCGAGAGGTTGCACCAAACTCTTAAAAGATTGGTCCAAATTGGTATTAGAGACCAGACTCCCCTGGACTCGATGTTTGCCGATACTACTCCTGCAGTGCGAAAGGCTCCAAGGAACAATTTGGGTCTGTCCCCTTATAAAATATTGTTTGGGCTGCCATACTTGGGGACGACAGGGGGACTCCCGACAGAGAGACTAAGGACTTGTTCTTTAAAAAGTATATATTGGGACTGTTCTCGTCTTTGTCTTTTCTCAGGAGACAGGGTTTACACGCACAGACTCCACCTCTCGATTTTGCCGTTCAACCAATCCGGCCAGGAGATTGGGTCCTTGTGAAGCCATGGACAGAGACTAAATTACAACCCGTACCAGGCTTCTTTGACTACCGAAACAGCGATAAGGACGGCGGAGAAAGGTTGGACTCATACACTAGAATTAAGGGACCAGTGGAGTCACTGCTTGCGAAAGAAGTCTGGACAGCCTAATCAACGAGAGAACCATTGAAACTCAGGCTAAAGAGTCTTTGAGTAACTGATTATACAGTGGCGACGCGAGGTCGGGATTATTTTTGTAAGATTGTATATTAAGTCTCTCGGTGCTTCAGCACTCTTTTTGAAATGAGGTGGATAATTAGGCATACGATCTTAGCTCTTCAAGTCTTGGGATTTCTTCCAAACTTGGTGTGGTCCTCTTACTTGGTGATAATGGTCCCTGAGAGTGCTAATCTGCAAGTATTAGATACCGATGCCTTTAGCCTTGTTGATTGTGGAAATGTAGAAAATCAAAGACAGTACAGCAACACAGATATACATATTAAGTCCTACAGTGATGACTTTGGGTATGGTACTTGGATTAATCAACTCGTCACAATACACCAGCGCCCCTTCCGGCCAACTCTTGAGTGTCCCAATACAAAGTGTAATCCGAGATATTTAACAATAAAGAAAGCCACATGGCACGAAGTGGTTCTGGGAGGGGAGTTTTATCAAGTCCAATTAAGAGAAGCATTAAGGAGAGAAACGAAGGCAAACTGGAAGGTTTTCTTAGGCTATTGTTTCTGCATACAGGGGGTAGAGGAAAGTGGCCAGTTGAAGTGAATGAAAAGAGCACTCAGATGCCACAGGTATATCATTTCGCCCCTCCCAACGACCCTAAGGTGGCACAAATTATAGAGATATAGGACTTAAAACGGACCATCGAAATAGAAATTGGTTACGAATTGGAAATTGCCTGGCTTGAATGGGTAACGTACACTGTGAAAAGTCTGAACAAAAACAATTGCTAGCTTTTTGCCTACGGTCGGCCAGTAGCCCAAGTAGTTTCCTTTCCGCTCGAGTAGCAGAAAGGCAGGGAGGGCATGTAATGTATGATAGCCCTCTATCAGGATAAGACTGCGTGGAAAAATGGGATTTATACTTCCCTATCACTGATGTTCCTCCCTTGGAGAAGAAAGATTTTAACCCCTTCCCACCCCACGATTTTGGCCACGGTCGCCAATCACACGTCGTGTGTTAGCAGACAACGTCTAAATCAGTTCAGAGATCTGGGGGATCTAAAACCGTGTATAGGTATTGAAAATGCGGCTGGAATAGACAAGGGAGGGAACTACTCAGCGCTGTAAGTTCCCCGAGCGGATCTGTGGTGCTACTGTGGAGGGAGAATGCTGAGAACCACCCTACCTCCAGATTGAGGAGGCATATGTGCAATTGTGCAATTAGCAACCACGTTTCCTTTGGCACTTGAAAAAGAAAATATTTCACAAAAATGAGTCGGAGAAATAGATTATTATCGGATACCTCTTTTGATGACCATATGTATCTGCACTATATAGGAGTTCCGAACGGGTGCCAGATGAGTTCAAGGCTCGCAACCAGATTGCAGCAGGCTCTGAGTCGGCTTTCTTCTGGTGGGTAACAATAAACAAGAATGTGGACTGGATAAACTATATTTTCTATAATCCACAAAGGTTCATTTACTCCTGGCGATGCAGTCAAGAGTATAGCAGAGCAGCTCGATACAACCAGCAGAATGCCTTGAGAGAAGAGATTGGCCTCAGACATGATCCTAGCCAAAAAAGGGAGCTTGTGCGTGATGTTAGGGGTGAGTTGTTGTACCTGTATTTCAAATAAAACAGCGCCCGATGGTTCAATCACTCGAGCCCTGCGTGGCTTGAGTACCTTGGCAGAGGAGTTAGCTGAGAATTCAGGGGTAGACACTTCTATCAGGGGGTGGCTGGAATCCTGGTTTGGGAAATGGAAAGGTATAGTGGTATCCACACTCACCTCCTTGATCGTGGTTGCTAGAGTACTGGTAGCTATAGGATGTTGCATTATACCTTGTGCACGGGGACTACTCCAACCGCTGATTGAAACGGCCCTGACTAAACAAATCCCCTAACCGTTTGCTCAGCGACAGAATTCTACCCGTTGAACCATGAGGGTATGAGTGATTTTGCCAAGATAGATGACGCCTCAGGGATGCTGCTGACACACTTAGAGGTGGCCTGTACAGAAGACAGCAATTATTAGCCTAAAAGAAAAGGGGGAATGGTGGAGAATATGTTTGTGCAAAATGTGAAGTGCTGCTTCTGAAGAAGTTTGTGTTAAAACGTTTGTGAAAAATATAAGGCTCAGTGCTGCCGAAATCACAATCAGAGGTCATAAAGCTCAGTGTGGGCTATAGTGGACAAAATGTTGCTTTAGCAAGCACCTACACAGGTACATTCAGATGTCATAAGGCTCAGTGTGGCTTATGAGGGGGAAGAAGTGTTGCTTTAGCAAGCACGTACCAGCTAGCAGTGAAGGGGGATACACGTTAACAATAGTCCACAGAGGGATGACGTAAAACGGTCAAGGCATGTGGTAAAACTGTCAAGCTGATACCTGGAATTTGTCATAAACAAGGAACTGGATAGGCCAAAATAAGGTAGTAAACAAACAAGAGTAAGGGGCGACAGGCTTAGAGTAGTGGGAGAACTGGACACAGGAGGAGTGAAGTGAGTAGCTTATGATAGCTTTGACGCTTTGCATGCTAAGCCAATAAGGTAAACGATGAGTACCGAGAGACTCAGCTGAACTGTATAACTTGCGATGTAACCCTTTTATTTGTGTGCCTACTTGTTGGGCACCCATTCTTATAAGAATGTTTTAATAAATACTTGCTTCGGAATTTGACTCAGACTGAAATTATTGAAGAGTGAGAGCCATTTCTCCCACTATCTGACAGATTCTATGGAGAGAACAAGTTAAACATCTCAAATGCAATTGTCTTGTAATGGACACGTGGTTAAAATGGACTTGAAACAGGTGTATCCAGATTTCACAATGGCACAAATTCAGAAGTTTATTCCGAAATTGCACTGAGGCTGAGGAAGAGACCGGGGCATCATGCTGGTGGTATTTGGCAGGATTTGTGAGTGGGGAGGACATGGAAAATATTGATCTGTGCAGGGCTTGAAATATTATGGAGTTTGAGAACAGTCTGGTTGTTTCTCTCATATCAGTGAGTAATTTGTGATTAGTAATTTGCTTTATAGAATTTATAATGAAATAAATTTTTGATTGGAACTGAAGACACTGACTTCTTCTTTTCCAAAATTTACCTCTCATGAGCAGAAGCTCATAATAGACAAAGAGAATGACTTAATCGGAACATCAACTATAGCGAGGATGGGACAGTAACCACCTTGAATAATCCAAAGGATGTCTTCGAACCGTATTGCTAATGATATCCAAGTCTGAGAAAGCCAGTAAAGAACCATAGAAAACGTCCTTTGCATTGTTGTAACATTCCAATCAAATGTTCTCAGATTCTGATCGATAGTTGGAACATTCCAGTCTATTGTTCTCAGATTGTGATCTGTCTTCCCTCTCTCTCTGGAGCTGCTGATCGCTGTTCGTCAAGTTGGTGATGCTCCCTCTCATATTATGGGATAACACATTGAACCGATTCTCTTTTTTAAAAAGGAGGTTAATCCTCCAGTGACACATTTTGGATCCACGGAGACTGACATTATTCACATTCACTGAACGAATGTCTTCAGTTAACCTCTTTCAATTCAATACCGTTATTATTAAATTTCAAAACAACGTTTAAAATTTACTCACTCGAAATGGGATATGTGAGAGTGACTGAAGGAAGGAATGTTGGAGATGTTACATTGATTGTGTATGATCAATCAATCTGATTTGGATATCGGAGTAATGACAAAAGATTGTCAGAACATAAACGAGTGCCGCTATTTATAATTGGAAACATACAGCCTGCAACTAATTACAATCTCAACAAAATATTGAGATAACTTTTATAGTCCATAATCTGACAGGAAAATGTGCCTACATGCAGTTTTTAACAGATAAATGGCATGGATATGTTAACAGAGAATTGTCCCGAACAAATGCATTTCAGATTGTTATTCAAGGTTCAGAGAGAATAGGTGAGTGTCATGCTACTGATGTTATTGATGTTAATCAACTGTAATGAAATCCCATTTACTGGACTTCAATTGCAGTGTGATTATGACATTGTGGGGGAGGCAGAAAACAGAGAGAATTGGGGGACATGGCTGCTGAGATGAGAGGGAGGGAACATGACGTTGCCCAGTCATCAGTATTGGACCGTTCCTCTTCATAAGTTGGATGCAGATCAAATTCAAGTAAAAATCTACAATGAAGACTGAGCATAGCCAATATTAGAAAGACCATACGGCCAGAAGACATAGGAGCAGAAACCTGGCCATTCAGCAAATCGAGTCTGCTCCAACATTCAATCAAAGCTGATAAGTTTCTCAACCCCATTCTCCCCATAACCCTTGATCCCGTTTACAATCGGGAACATCTCCTGCACAGGCTTGAATATACTCAATGACCTGGCCTCCACAGCCTTCCCTGACAGTTAATTCCATATACTAACAATGATCGAGCTGAAGAAGTTTCTCCTTTTCTCTGTTCTGAAAGATCGTCCTTGTTATCTATTTCTGTGCCTCGGATTCTAGTCTCTCCTACCAATGGACACATTTTCCCAAAATTCACTATGTCCAGTCACTCAATATTCTGTATGTTTCAATTAGATCACCCCTCAACCTCCTAAACTCCATGGAGTATAGACCCAGCGCTCTCAAACGTTCCTTATATGTTATACTTTGCCTTCCTAGGACCATTCCAGTGAAAGTTCCCTGAACACCCTCCAGGGCCAATACATACTTGCTGAGATACAGGGTCCAACATTGCACACAGTAATCCAAATGTGGCCTGAGCAGAGCTTTTTAATGCCTTCGAATTACATCCCTGCTTTTATATTCAATTCCTCTCGAATTAAATATCTTCATTGTATTTGCCTTTGACTCAGTTTGAAAATTTACTTTGAGAGTATCCTAAACTAGGATTCCCAAATTTCTTTTCATTTCAGACTTCTGAATTTTCTTCTCGTTGAGAAAATAGTCCATGCCTGTATTGTTTCGACCAGAGTGCTTGACCTCATACTTGACCACTTCTTTGCCCATCTCCTAACCTGTTCAATTCCTTCTGCAGCTTCTCCGCCTCCTCAGTGCTACCTGCCCCTCTACATATCTTTGTAATGTCTGCAAACGTAGCCAGAGTGCCCTCCCTTCCATCATCTAGATCATTAATGTACAAAGTGAAAAGTTATCCCAACACTGAGTCCTGCAGAACACATTTTCTCAAACTGCTGCCATCCTCATAAGTCCATTGTACCCCACCATCTGTTTTTTTTGCCTCACAGCTTTCAATGCTTTCACGTTGCCTCCAACACTATGGGTCATTAGATAAATCAATAGCCTCTTTTTAGTCCCTTGTCTAAGGCCTTCTTGTGGTCCGGGTAGATCACACCCATTGGCTCTTCTTGGTCTAATCTGCTCATCACTTCCGTAAACAATTCTAGCAGATGTGTCAGGCATGACCTCCCCTTGATGATACCACGCTGACTTGGCCCTCTATTACCATGCACCTCCAAGTATTCAGAAATTCCACACTTTGCGATGGATTCCAGAATCTTACCCATGACTGAGATTTGTCGAATTGGTCTGTAATTTTCCGCCTTCTGCTTTCTTCCTTTTTTCAACAGGAGTTTTACATTAGCAGTTTTCCAGCACTCTGGGACATTCCCTGATTCTAATGAACTCCTGAAATATCCCGCCTGTCACGCGGAAGACTGTGGTTCAATCCCATGAGGGGGTGATCTTTCCCGATATGTATGGGTGGCACGGTGGCTCAGTGATTAGCATTGCTGCCTCACAGCGCCAGGGACCCAGGTTCTATTCCAGCCTTGGGTGACTGTTTGTGTGGTGTTTGCATTCTTCCTGTGTCTGCCTGGGTTTCCTCCAGGTGCTCCGCTTACCTCCCACATTCCAAACATGTGCAGGCCAGGTGAATTGGCCATGCTAAATTACACATAGTCTTAGGTGCATTCGTCAGAAAGAAATGGGTTTGTGTGGTTACTCTTCGAAAGGTTGGAATGGACTTGTTGGGCCGAAGAGCATGTTTCCGCGCTGCAGGAAACCTAATCTAAAAAGTCCCCACTAACACCTCCACCACCTCTTTGCTTTCTCCCACAGAACTCTGTGATGTCGTCCTTCTGGTCCTGGTGATTTGCACACTTTCAGCCCTTTCAGTTTTTCTACCATGTTCAACTTGGCGATGAGTGACATTCTCAGCTCTGCCCCTTCACACTCCTGCGTTTTTGGGAAATCATTCGTGTCCTCATCCATTTCTTTGTTTCCCACTACTGTATGCCCTGTGCCATTTTCCGGATTTTCCTCTTTTGTCTCGCCTATGCCCTTTATAAACTGAAGAAAATCGTACAACTTTCCTTTATTTTACTGACAACTTTACCCTCATATTTAATCTCCTCCCTCCATGTTTATTTTTGCCCTCTGTTCGTCTTTGTGAGTTTCCAAATCGTCTGTTTTTTTCTCTGTTCTTCCCCACATTGCACCCAGAAACCCCTGCCGTTGCTGTTCCACTGTTTTTCCTGCTAGACCCCTCTCCCAGTCAATTCTACCGAGCTGCTCCCGCATGCCTCTGTAATTGCCTTTATTCAGCTGAAATACCGTTACCTCTGATTCTATGGTCGCTCTCTCAAATTGCAGAATAAATTCAATCATATTATGATCAGTGCTTCTGATGTGTTCCTTCACCTTCAGATCCCTTAAATAGTCTGTCTCATTGGACAACACTAAAAGGAGTATTGCCTGTTTCCGAGTATGCTCCACTACAAGCTGTTCCAAAACAGTGCTATCGTAGCTATTCCACAAATTATTTTTCTTGTGAATCACTACTAACTTGATTTTCATAGTCCCCCTGCATATTGAAATCTCCCATAATTATTGTACTTTGCTTTTTCCTACCCATCTTTTCTATCTCCTGATGTATACTGTGCCACACCTCCTGACAATTCTTTGGAAGGCAAAAGTGAAGACTGCAGATGCTGGAAATCAGAGTCTCGATTAAAGTGGTGCTGGATAAGCAAAACATTTCGAGCAGGATCCGAGGAGTAGGAAAATCGACGTTTTGGGCAAAAGACCTTCATCAGGACTGAAGGCAGGGAGCATTCAGTGTGAAGAGGTAAATGGGACGGGGTGGGGTTGGGAGTAGTTAGCTACGAGTAGAATAGGTTGATGGCTGTGGGGATGATGGTGATACGCCAGATGTGAGGGTGGAGCGGATAGGTTGGAAGCAAGATTTGCAGGTAGGACAGGTCAGGAAGATGATTACAGTGTGGAAACAGGCCCTTCGGCCCAACAAGTCCACACCGAACCGCCGAAGCGCAACCCACCCATACCACTACATTTACTCCTTACCTAACTACGGACAATTTAGCATGGCCAATTCACCTGACCTGCACATCTTTGGACTATGGGAGGAAACCGGAGCACCCGGAGGAAACCCACGCAGACACGGGGAGAACATGCAAACTCCACACAGTCAGTCGCCTGAGGCAGGAATTGAACCCGGGTCTCAGGCGCTGTGAGGCAACAGTGCTAACCACTGCGCCACCGTGCCGCCCACTGCATATAGAAATCTCCCATAATTATTGTACTTTGATTATTGATGCTGAGCTGAAAGGTTGGAACTGGGGTAAGGTGGGGTAGGGGAATGAAGAAGCTGGTGAAGTTCACATGGACACCATCCTCATGAGGTCTACTACCTGCCAATCTTGCTTCCCACCTATCGGCTCCACCCACCTCTCTGACCTATCACCTTCATCCCCACCCCATTCATCCATTGCATACTTTGCTACCTTCCCACTCTCCTGTCTAACATATCACCTTCATCCCCATTCCCATCCAGCTCTTGTACGCTTACCTACATTTTTCCCACACCCATCCCCCTCCTATTTATCTCTCCACCCTGGAGGCGCCCTGCCTTCAGTCCTGATGAAGGGCTTTTTCCCGATACGTGGATTTCGCCCTTTTGGGATGCTGCCTGATCTGCTGTGCTTTTCCAGCACCACTGTAATCTGGACTCTGATGTCCAGCATCTGCAGTCCTCATTTTTGCATAGTTGATTTTAACCTTACTGCCAATCCAATTGCAAGGATGCCTATTTTGAAAAAAAGTTCTCCTCTCTTCACAAGTGTCTCTCTCTTATTGCAACCCTCATGTCATCTCCTCTGCCTTGAAGGTCTTCAATCATGTACTGAAAGGGACTCGCTACCACCACCAAATATGCTTCCTTTGTGCTTCCCTCCGCAGCCAACTGATCCCACACGGACTCCGGACTGCATTCAAGCCAGCAAAGTTTGGATGCGAACAGGAAAATCATTACAGACTACAGATTCAAAATCACCAGCAACGGATCTCCTTCAGAATCCTCTGCTCTATACTCGCAGCAATGCGCTGGCAGCTAACCTCTCCAAAGTCAGCCTCAGCTGAGGGCCACACTCTCTCAGAACTGCAAAGGAGCCCTTCTATACTATATCCTAAGAAGAATTCGTATTCTCAAAAAAAACAGCAATTCAACACTATCTCAAACATCAAAAACTGTAAGTATAACAAAATTTTAAATAATCATTTCCATATCCAGCACTCTTAAGACATTCCAGAAAATTCCCTCAGCCTGCAGAACTGATCGGACGCTATTAGCCACGAAGCCGGTGCAGCGACGATCCCCACGGCGATCGATGATGTCACTTCCGCCCTCATCATGGCCGCGTCCGCAGCCACTTCCGGCCCTGACGATTTCAAATGCACCACACGTGTCATCACATCCACACCTCATGTTATCACTGACATCACAGGCTCAGCAATTTCCGCACCCCCTACTGTGGTGTTCACCACTACTTCACCCCCACCAACGCCACTCACCTGCAGACTGCTGACACGCCCCCCACAGGTTCTACTGTTACCATCTCCGACCCCCAAACCATGAGGGGAACACCACCACTGCTCATGACTCCACCCGCCATTTTCCCTAGCGCCAGGCTCCACCCCCACTCCCAGGTCTACACTTGTGCTAAGTCTTCGCTCCCAGCCCTGCCGAGTGTTCACCATCCCCCCAGACCACCCCCTCACTGAAGATGAACACTCAGTCCTCAGCAAAGGATACATTTTTATCCCCCTCCGCCCACCCATCAACGAACTTAATATACGCTGGAACATTGAACATTTCTTCCACCGTCCCCGCCTCGGAGGGTACTTTTTCAATCAGGGCACCCGCCCACTATCCGAGGGCCCCTTCACTCCCCTGGAACACACTCCATCCAGTTGGATACCCCATGCAAGCCTATTACTCGCCTTCAATCTATTCATTTCCAACTTCCGCCGTGAAATTAACCACCTAAACCTGTGTACCCCCACCCCCACTCCAAGCTCTCACCCACAACGCACAGCCCTCCATTCCCTATGCTCCAATCCCAAACTCACAATGAAACCAGCGGATAAAGGGGGAGCAGTGGTTGTTTGGTGCACTGCACTCTTCACCACTGAAGCCAGACGCCAACGCGAAGACACCTCCTCCAACCGCCCCCCCGACTATCAGCCCACGCCCCATCACCAAGCCATCATCTCCAAGGCCATACAAAACCTCATCAACTCAGGAGATCTCCCACCTGGAGCTTCCAACCTCGTAGTCCTGGAGCCCCACACCGCCCGATTCTCCGTCCTTCCCAAGGTCCATGAGACTGACCACACTTGCCGACCCATGCTCCTGCCCCACCAAACGCATCTCTACCTACCTTGATACTGTCGCATTCCTCCCATTCCCCAGTCTGGGTTTCCCCACATATATTCAAGACACGACCCACGCCCTCCACATCCTCTAACACTTCCGTTTCCCTGGCCGCCAATGCCTCATCTTCACCATGGACATCCAATTACTCTACACCTCGTCCTCGAAACCCTCCGTTTCTTTCTCTCCTGACGTCTCGAACAGTACCCTTCCACTGATATTCTCATTCGTTTGGCTGAACTGGCCCTCATCCTTAACAATTTCTCCTTCAAATCCTCCAACTTCCTCCACACCAAAGTTGTAGCCATGGGCACCATTATGCGTCCCGGCTATGCCAGTCTCCTTGTTGGTTATGTAGTACAGTCCGTCTTCCATAGTTACACTGTCACCAATCCCCACCTTTTCCTCCGCTGCGGACTGCATCGGCGCCACCTCGTGCTCTCACGAGGAGTTTGAGCAGTTTTTCAACTTCACCAATAAATTCCACTCCGACCTTAAATTCTCCTGGAACATCTCTGACACTTCGCTCCCTTCCTGGACCTCACTATTACAGTCAATTATGACCGACTTCGCACTGACATTTTTTACAAACCCACTGACCCCCACAGCTACCTGGACGACAGCTCGTCCCACCCTGCCTCCTGCAAAAATGCCATCCTCTATTCCCAATTCCTCGACCTCCGCCCTATCTACTCCCAGGTGGACGAGTTCCACCACAGAACGCACTAGAAGGCCTCAATCTTTAAAGGCCGTAATTTCCCTTCCCACGTGGTTAAATATGCCCTCCAAAACACTTCATTGACATCCCGCATCTCCACCCTCAAACACCACCCCTCCAGCCGTAACAAGGATAGAACCCCCAGTCCTCACCTTCTACCCTATCAACCTTTGTATAAACCGCATCATCTGCCGACATATCCACCACATCCAAAAGGACTCCACCACCATGATATATTTCCCTCCACACCCCTTTCCGCTTTCCGCAAAGACTGTTGCCTCTGTGTTGTCCAGCCCAAACAACAACTCACCCTCCCCTCCAGGCTCCTCCCCATGCCACCACTGGAATTACAAAACCTGCGCCCACGCCTCCCTTCCCACCTCCGTGCAAGGCCCCAAAGCAACCTTCCATATCGATCAAAGTTTCATTTGAACATCCACCAATGTCGTTTATTGCATCTGTTGCTCCCAATGCGGCTTCGTCTATATTGGGGAGACTGGGTGGCTTCTCGCAGAGCCCTTTAGGGAACATCTCAAGGACAACCGCACCAATCAACCCCGCCGCCCCGTGGTCCAACATTTCAAGTCTCCCTTCCACAGTTCCGACGACATGCAGGTCCTGGGTCTCCTCCACCGCCGCTCGCTCACCATCCGATTCCTGGAGGTGGAACGCCTCATCTTCTGCCTCGGAACACTTCAACCCCAGGGCATCAATGTGGAGTTCACCAGTTTCCTCATTTCCCCTCTCCCCACCTTACCCCAGTTACAAACTTCCAGCTCAGCACAATCCTCATGACCAATCCTCGTACCTGCCAATCTTGCGTCCCACCTATCCTCTCCACTCTCCTCTCTGACTGACCACCTTCATCCGCATTCCCATCCACCCATTGTACTCTTTGCTACCTTCACTCACCCTCCTCTCTGACTTATCGCCTTCATCCCCACCCCCATCCTCTTATTGTACTCTTCGTTACCTTCTCTCCAGCCCCAAACTTCTCCCATTTAACTCTCCACCCTGGAGGCTCCCTGCTTTCAGTCCTGATGAAGGGCTTTTGCCTGAAACATCGATTTTCCTACTCCTCGGACTCTGCCAGACCTGATGTGCTTTACCAGTACACTCGAATCGAGATTCTTTGGAAGCCTGTACATAACGCCAACTATGTTTCTTTTTTCAACCTTTGCGGATACTCAATTCCACCCTCACAGATTGTGTGCCATCTGACCCTACTTCATGTCATACAGTCAGAGAGATGTACAGCACGGAACCAGACCCTTCAGTGCAACTCATCCATGCCGACCAGACATTGCAACCTAATCGAGTCCCATTTTTCAGCAACTGGCCTATACCTTTCCTACCCTTCCTATTTAAATACCCTTCTAGGTGCCTTTTAAATGTTGGAATGGGACCAGAGTCCACCACGTCCTCTCACAGCTGTTTCCTTAAACGCATCACACCCTTTGTGAAAAAAAAAACTTGCCCCTTAGGTCCCTTTTAAATCTTTCCCCCTCACCCTAAACTTACACCCTCTCGTTCTCCAGCACCCCAGGGAAAATACGTGATGTAACTATCCCATGCATGCCCCTCGTGATTTTATAAACCTGTATAAGTTCACCCCTCAGCCTCCGACGCTGCAGAGAAAACAGCCCCAGCCTATTCAGCTTATCCATGTAGCTCAAATTGTCCTAACCTGGTAATATCATTGTAAATCGTTTCTGACCTCTTTCAAGTTTCTCGACATCCTTCTCATAGCAAGGAGATCAGAATTCTTACGATTAATTTATTTTTATTCTTACTAATAAGGCAACTGCTCTCGCCACCCCGCCTATCTATTTGATAGGATGTGTACCCTTGAATATTCAGAAATCAATCCTGATAACCTTGCAGTCACGTCTCTGTGATGCCTACCACGTCATACCTGCCAATTATGATCTGTGCCACAAGCTCATTTACCTTATTCCTTGCATGGCATGCATTCAGATATAATAATTTCAATCCTATGTTAACCGTCCCTCCTCTCAGTGTCATTTGTTTATCCAGTGTGCCTGAAGTTTGATTGCTTGCACTGTCAATACACTGTCCTATTTGCGTCTGTGCTGGAGATTTTAATAAACTCTCCTGAGTTTTGTACTCTTACCACCATTTTAAAATCGAATTTTATAATTTCTCCTACAACTGAAACCCCGCCCAAACGTAAAGATTTGTTGAAGATCTGTCCACAACCCTAGTCACGTGATTTGCTAGTACTCTGCTCCCAGCATTGTTCAGATGAAGACCTTCCCATGAGAATCGATCCCTTCTTCCCCAGTAATAAAATATGATTATTCAACACAAAATACAGGGACAAAATTACTTTTTGTACATTCGAAAATATGGAAAGTACAAAGATTGTTGGAATACACGCATGACATTGAGCTATATAAATTGAAATGTGGATTACAAAATTATGGAAGTGGCATGCCAACTTTATCAACCATAAATCGACCCACAGCTGAGATCCTGACTTCCCCTCTGTCAGTAATTCCCCTCACTGAGATTCTCTGGTCCAATCTCTCACACAATGTCTCCAGGGATTATCAGTTCCTGCTGCTGTTAACCCAGTCTATTTAAATTAGTCCACCTTCTCCCTGAAAGCAATGCATTAGTCTATTGTGTTTTGTTCAGCTGTCAGCAACCCAGCTCTGTGATATTATTGGTGATAAATGATCTGGGATGCCATCCAGTAACAACATTGTGCTCACAGGGTATGGCACCCAGAGAAAGGCCATACAGTCCATGGCAATTTCTAAATAAAATTTCCATCTTCTGTGTATTTTACTCATGATGTCTCCTGATTTATCCAACTTCAATCCCATCTCACATCCGTTCTCTCACTCAGTCTACCACACCCTTTCGCTCCATTCCGTGTATCTCCCTTCACGTTGTTTCTCTCTTATTATTTCTCTTTCTCTCTCTGTCTATCTCCAAACGGTCTCTCTGATTTTGCATTGTGCAGTTGGAGAGGTCATCTGCTCATTAGATAATGGCCCATTATCTAATATGAGGCCAAGTATGGGCACTCCTGTCGATAAACTATCCACATACCGCTGCAAGTAACTCCATTGAATGCACTTAATACATTCTGCCGCGTTCAAGCCTCTTGTTCGAAGGGGCTCCCGATCAATACTGGGGATGTTAAAGTCACTAACCATGGCAATTCTGTTTTTAATACATGATTCCATAATTATCCTCCATATTTGTTCCTCAGTCTCTCCCTGGCTGTTGGAGGGAATACAATATTATACGAGCACAGTGCTTGAATCCACCTTATTTGTAAGCTCTATTCATGTTGCCTCAGTAGATGACCCCTTCAGTACTTACTCTCTGAATGCAGATATATCATTCCCCCGATTGGTAATGCAACTCCTTCACCTCTTTATCTTCCTCTCTATCTTATATAAAACAACTAAACTCTGTGGAAAGTTGAGCAGCCAGTCCTGACCCTTTCTCAACTACGTCCCTGTAACGGCCGCAACATCCTCGTCCCATGTACGGATTCAGGCTCTCAGTTCATCTGTTTCCCCATAATTACATTGAATTTAACACACTTCAGATCAACGCCATCAGATACTGACCTGATACTTGGTTTGAGTTTTCCTGATGCAAATTCTCTTCTATTTTCCGGTGATAGGAGATTACAAACGACTAGCAGTAACGCAGAAAATATTGTAAATAGACTACTACAGTTTCCTCCTTTCTCCTTCAATCTGTACATTGCATCACACACAGTCCAATTTCAATAAAGTAGTGTATAATTATTTTACTTTAAACAACTGTCTCCAGTCATTCACTGCATATTCTGCAACTCTCTACGGACCCACTGGATTGATTGTTTTTTTTTGTCCCTCTCTCAACGAAATATCTGTAATGTTTATACTGTAGTTAGTTGTATTTATTCACACAAGCTCGAATTTCTTAACTGCCAGATTCCTCACATTAAACTCATCACACTTCAGATTGCCAGTCTTATTGCGTTCAGTGCCCTCTGCGTGTTGTTATTGGTCTTAGCTGCACTGGTATTAGTCTCCAACACTTTCTGAGTCACTGTACTTCTGGGCCTGCTGCCCCGTTTCTCACTCATCCTGCCACACATATTTAAACCCTCCTCAGTGACAAAGCAAACCTACTACCAGCCGATCGCTGCCAGTTCAGGTACATCCCGTCCATCTTGTGTATGCCCTACCGACTCAAGTGTCCCAATGATCCACATCGCAGAAGCTCTGCCTCACCTAACAGCTTTTTGGTCATATTCCTATTCCTAACCTCACTAGAACGTGGCATAATCAGGTCTCTCCAAAATTCAAATATCCTTTCAGCACAACTCCAGCAAGACGTTTTTCTTTAAATGGATATACTTGATAATAAAAACGTAAAGGTTGCCTCAGTAATTTTGAAAGGTGAGTCTACTGAATCAGTCCAAACACCACAGGATCTGATATCTGTCACCTCTACCAAACCTGTGTGACAACGTTTTTAACAAGTGTCAGAGAGTGATAAAGATGCGCAGCACGGAAACAGACCCATCGGTCCATCTGCCCTGACATTTTCTGGTCTTTTGCACTAATTTCTGTTCATCCTTGTCCATCTCAAATACATGTTGCATATGTCCGCTCAGGTTCATTGTTGCATGAAAGTAGAGTCTCAGCGAGACAGGATAGTGAATAAGGTTTTTGGTATGCGTTCCTTTATTTTTCAGTACATTGGAATGCTCTCACTCAATCTGTGTAAGATTGGAAAAAATATTTTTAAGGCAGCAGAGGTCAATGAAAAAACAATAAGGTGGAGAACATGAAACATGTCAGATAGATCACTATACAAAATGAGATTGCAGGAGTGTTGCTAAGATATATAAACGGAAGAGATGCAAGAGTGAAAAATGAAGCTGACTACGAAGAAACGGAGATCAAAGCATTGGAGTATGAACTGAATAGGTGCTACGCATCAATCCTCACAATGGAAGGCACTGAAGACATTCCAGAACGTCAAGATAGTCAATGGCTAGAGATGAGTGTCGTGATTTGCAGTGAGAAGAAGATGTTGGGGAAGCTTCAACGTTTGAAGGTAGATAAATCACACAGACTGAAAGGATGACAACCCAAGGTTCTGAAGGGGACAGCGGAGGTGATTGTGTGGCATTGGTAGTGAATTTTCAGAAATAACTGTCGTCAGACAGAGTCCCAGAGGACTGGCAAGTGTGTAATGTAAAATCTCTGTGTAAGAAGGAAGGAAGGCAGAAGACAAGAAACCATGGGATAGTTGCCCTCTATAAGGCTTTAGTAAGATTTTAGAGCCGATTATTAACAATGAGATTGCAGAGTACTTGGAGGTGCAAGGCAAAATAGGGCTGAGTCAGCATGGCTTCATCAAGTCTGTCAGAAATGTTTCCGAAGATAATGAGCAGGCCTGACAAAGGAGGGTTGTGATTTGATTGGCTAACAGGGAATCTGCTAAATTTGATGCTGTGTTAAATTGAATCTTAGCAATTAATTGGTTACAACTTGCTTCAGCAGAAATACAAAAACAGTTAAAATTAAAGAAAAGGCAATTTCAAAACCAGTTAAGTAAAATACGGATGGAGGGTCGGGTGATGTGTTGTTTCTACACGATTTGTGCTGGTGGACCCCATGGTGGTTCCCAGTGACCATGTCTGGAATAAATGTTGGGTGCTGTAAGACCTCCGGCTCAGAGTCGATTGGTTGGAGTCTGAGCTTCAACCACTGCGAAACATCAGGGAGAGGGAGAGTTAACTGGATGCTGTTTCAGGAGACAGTCACACTTCTTCGATCAACTAAGTCAAATTTAGTCAGTGGTCAGGGAGAGGAGACTGTGGCTATGAGTGAAGCAGGTATAGGGATCTTGGACGTAGAGTTGCAGGACCTTCCGCCCCTCTCCTTTTCTAACACGTTCAATATTCTTGTTCCATGTGCTGATGGGGAATGGGGACTGTAGGGAGGATGCGCTGATTGGCCACAGCACCGAGTTTTGCGAACCTGGGGAATTGGTGTAACATACCGTGGCAGAAGAAAGGCATGTCGGCAGATCGTCAGTGGAAGAGGGTGTAGCAGCAGATCATGTAGTGCAAGGGAAGCAGGAGTGTAAGGAAAGAGTAGGACTGTGGAGGAGGAGTGGCAGATGAAGTTTGTTTTCGGAGAATTGAGATTGGGTGAGAAAAATAAAACACTGTTCAGGATAATCGGGATCTGTTTTCCATTCAAAATTAAGAAAAGACTTATCAGACATTTTTTTCCCATCACTTGATTCTTGTTCAGATTAGATGCTTGCTCTGTATTTCTGTATCTCCATCAAGTGCAGACGCCACGTTTTTCTCCCCTCGTGTGGTGACTCCATGTTTTTAAACTTTTTTTACAGTATTAGATTACATTACAGTGTGTAAACAGGCCCTTCGGCCCAACAAGTCCACACTGACCCGCCGAAGCGTAACCCACCCATACCCCTATATTTACCCCTTACCTAACACTACGGGCAATTTAGCATGGCCAATTCACCTGACCTGCACATCTTTGGACTGTGGGAGGAAACCGGAGCACCCGGAGGAAACCCACGCAGACACGGGGAGAACGTGCAAACTTCACACAGTCAGTCGCCTGAGGCGGGAATTGAACCCGGGTCTCTGGCGCTGTGAGGCAGCAGTGCCTCACTGTGCCACCGTGCCGCCCACGCAGTATGTTCAACTGCGGCCGTTCCCTCTGTTATTTTGCTTCCAATTCAAGGAAGACATGAAAATATGATTTGATCTCCTGCAGTGTGTCCATAATGTACAATTTAATTGAATCTTTATCCTCATCACACTCGCTCTTTCAAACAAACACTGAATGAGTCTGTGTCCATCCTGCAGGTCAAAAACTCCTTCATCTCTGACTATTGCAGGGAATTTTACAAATAAAATACTAGTGTCAGGGAAAATACAACTGTTGCATTGCAAGGTGCCAAACCCTAGTTCATCCTAAATTATTTACACGTGTTTAAATAAAACATGCAGAGTGGCAGAGCGTACGTCAAAGGTGATTTAAGATCTGTGTTCAAAATGCTATTTATGGCTCCCTCATAAAATACCTTAACTACATTACTCCGTAAAACTCCCAAAATAAGATTCTGGATTTTTAATTCTTCCTCTGTGAATAATATCTGGAGAACAAGAAGGAAATCAAACTTTGTTTTTGACATTCATAAATGATGATTGTGAAAATGTGGAAGATGGGGGCACTGGAATGATAAACAATGTTGTGGATGACACAAAGATCAGCTGGGTGGTTCACAGTGAGGAGGAAAGGGTTAGGTTAGAGGAGGATATAAACAGTCTATTCAGATGGCCAGACCAATGATCAATAAAATAAATGTGAGGTGATGCAAATCAGAACCATCAAGACAAGAGCTTACACAAACTATGAAGAGGGGCTAAATTCGCTCAGTATTTCTTTGCAACCGGAAAGTTTGAGGAGGTGTACAACGGCATAAAGGATAGGTACCAGATGAACAGACAGCAGCTGTTTACCGTAGTCCTAGGGTTAACAACAAAGAAACACAGCTATAAAGTGAAAGGCAGGGGATTGAGAGAGGATTTGTGGAATCTGATTCGAACAGAGAGGGTGGTATGTGTCTGGAATGCATTGTCTTCGAGGGTTGTTGAGGCGGGTAACATCTCAGATTGGATGTGACAGGCCACATTGAGAGGGGAGGAAATACGATTTTTGCAGGCTGTGTTCCTGTTCCGGAATATGTAGACATCATTTAGGTTTAGCTGATGACCGGAAAACAAGATTTAAAGAAAATTAACCAGCAGTAAATATCTCAATTGGAAGAGAATCCAAAAGCTTTCTATTGATATCAGTGGTATAATAAATATCCAAAGACGTGTACCCTGTGTATAAATAATGATCAGAAATTCAACTGGACTGGCCATGCTAAAACAGCATTGTAGATGTTGATAACTGAACTCCTAAAGCACCCAAAGTTTATGCATGATCTACATGGCACCAGGCAGGGAGTATAAAGGAAGACCCTCTGGTGCCTGGATGAATACAGCTGCAACAACTGTTATCGAGGAGAATGCAGGCGGCTAGTTAAAGACTGCATCCATCAGTAGACATAATACTCCATCGCTGCAACACTGCCCCATCAGCACTATGGATTGCCAACACCAACTGGATTGTCACTGCTCAAGGCAGATGTTGGTACCCAGATGAGAGTCAAGATTAGAGTGGTGCTGGAAAAGCACAGCCGATCAGGCAGCATCCGAGGAGTAGGAATGCCCTTTCCCGATGACAGGCTTTTGCCAGAAAAGTCGATGCTGCCTGACCTGCTGTGCTTTTCCAGCACCTCTCTAACCATGACCGGAACTTCTCAAGTGCAATTAATGCAGGTCTACCTCAGTTAAAATCCGACATGAATTAGTAAACAGAACTCGAAATTCTAGTAACTATTGATCAATGCACATATTTTTATTGATCTTTTCGCTGTCTCTGAAGCTGTGTGATTTATTTGCAGATACCATTTCATGTATAAATTAAGACCAACTGGCACCTCAGGTCAACGATAATACAGGATAGCAGCATTTTAGAAGCAGTTGATTCACCACTTCAAATGCCAGGGCAGAGCAGGCTATAATCTCGAGGTAAGTACGATTAACGTAATTTGCTGGCTTTTGGCTGGCATATACCTGTTGGGCTGAAGGGCTTGTTTCTATGCCGTACAGCTTTATGAACTTAAATTTTGAAAACAGAAGACGTACTCTCACTATTTCCATCGCTGTGAACATTATGTAGTGATTAATACAATTCCAAGGTTTCACAGCATTTTGATTAGAATCAATATCATTGTTCCTTCACTGTCACTTCTTCAGAATCCTGTGGCTCACTTTGTAACTTATATGTTAGTGTCCCTGCAACACGAGGATAACTGGGGTGCATCACCATATTCTGAATTGAAATTTGGCACAGGCAATAAATGCTGGTCTTGCTAGCATAATTCACCTGACAAGAACAACTGAAAAGAATCTGCAATATTAAAGACATCCATTCCACCCGATCTGATTTATAACGCAGTTTTAATGCGGCTTTTACTTTGACCAAAGCCTCTGAACATTCTGTAACACCATGAATCTTCCACGAGTGCGTTCCCAGTGTTGCTTTCCACTCACATTTGGACGTTATGCTCATTATTCAGAAAGGGAGAGACATGAGGGTCCTGGAGAATGCTTTCATCATTTGTCAGTGTCTAAAGGCAATAAAAACATAGAAAATAAGATCAGGAATAAGTGATTTGACAACTTGAACCAACTCCGCCATGCGATAAGGTCATGGATGATCTGGTTATAGTCTCAAACACACATTCATGCCACACCTTTTAACGTTGGTGCATCATTCTTAGTCAATAAACTGTCTGCCTGTGTCTTAAGAATATTTAATGCCTTACATTTCATCACACTATGGGAGGACAGGTCCACAAACGTGCCTTGGAGAGGATTAAAACATTCACCAACTTATTCACTGCGATATTCTCCAGTTTCCAGCAGTCTGGAGTCTGGAGTTTCTCGCACAAATTGAAAATTGTTTCAGCACTCAACTTAAATAGACTATTCAGGATATTATGGGTTTAAACCCGATCATGTATCATTTGCCTAAACTCCAACAGATCACGCCAGTCTGGGCACGATTTTCTCCTGAGATAAATGCTTCTCACAGGAATCAGTTGAGCAAATATTCTCTGGACGGCTTTTCCTGTCATTATGCCCTCAGCTCTCCCTATGTGGTCTCACATTTATCCAGTGATACTGTAGAAAATCTTCCTTCCTTCTAAACGTATTCTGTTTCAAAATGCTTAAAAATTTATATTGCCTCCTGAAAACATTACGTGCACGTAAAATTTATTTTGTAATCCAGCTTCCTGATTTCTCTGTGTTTCAGCTTTACAAATTTTCCATTGGAATAATACGCTGCTTTTCCATTCAAACCGCCAAACAATTCAAACACAGACGCATTTTCCTACTATGCCCCATATACCAAAATGTTATTCACTTGACCCACGTGGAGCTCTCTATAATGTTATGAAGCGAAAGTCAACATCCATCTGATAATTAAAAACAATACACCCAGCGAAGATCTCCTCGCCTTGTAATACGATAAACAAGCGTGACAGGTTATGGAATGCAAATCTTTTTTAACTCCAGTTTGTTATAAAGGAGTGGTTCAATGAAATGGAACCTTTTTAACCCACGCTGTAATTAACAAGTACCTACTCATCGAGCAGTGGAACCGTGGCTCCGTAGTTAGCACAGCTACATCACAAGACCGGGGACCCGGGTTCAATTCCAGCCTCGGGTGGCTGTCCGCGTGGAGTTAATATGTTCTCCGCGAGTTTTTGTGGGCTTCCTCTGGGTGCTCCGGCTTTCTCGAACAATCCAACGATGTGCAGGTTAGGTTGATTGCCATGTTAAATTGCCCATAGTATTCAGTGATGTGTTGGTTAGGTACATTAGAAGGGGTAAGTATAGGATTACAGGGTAGAGGAATGCACCTGGGTGGGTTACTCGTTGGAGTGTTGGTGTGGACTTGTTGGGCTGAAGGGCCTGTTTCAATACTGTAGGGAATCGTTGATTCTAAGTCGAACAGTGACCAAATTACTAAAAAAAAACTGCACAATCACTCCGTAACTAACGACCTATTCTGGAATAAAACATGATTCCCCGGTATGATGTTCCATTACTACAGGATTCCCGCATAAATCCGTTATTAATAAGAACAGTAAATTAAAACGTACTTTCTCAAAGTTCATACAGAATGGATCTTCTTGAACTTTATGTATCTTATTCCGTGGTCGTTCTCTGTCTGAAATGTTTTCTGGTGTGAAGAATATTTGCTCAGCATGCTGTGTAGCTTTATCGATGGATAGTGTTTTTTTTTAGATAAAGAATGGAGATTTCTTGTCAGAGCACAATATGTTTTCTCAGAAAATACTTAGATCTCACCTATTTTCAGATGGCAGTTGACTCTACCCCTCTGTCCAATTGTCCTGTCTGTTATGTATCCCTCCTTGATACCAGTAATTCTTATCACATGCTGGTTTCAGATTGTTAACACTAAAATGGATCCTAAGTCTCCAAGTGCCTTTTTAAAATTAATTGTCAGAATTTAAACTGTTGTCTGGGTAAAATTGCTGCTTGAAGCCTGATAACTGAATGGTTTTGATATATTCTGTTAACGTGGGCACCTGCAAATTGCTTACCCACAGACATTCATTCTTCTCTTTAATGCACCGAAAAGCACCTTACCTTTTCAAAGGTCGTCTCAGTGTTTCCTCTAATTTTACCAGTTTGCCACTTGATACCAATTTCATGACAATAGACTGACAGCCACTTCATACATTTCCATTCTTAGCTTTTTAATGTTTATATTCTTCCATAATACAGGCAAAATGTTTTTGCCAACAATATAGATTGAAGCCATATTCCAATGGAGTTGACAATGTTTTATTTTAACTCCGTGTCCGAACTGTCAATTTTCAGCAACGCTAACATGTTTAGCAGCCCCATCATCGACAGGCAGGAGGATGGAGGAATACAGCATATTAAGCAGCATGTGGAGGTGGAGAAGGGTGTAACCCCGAAACGTTGACTTCTCCAGCTCTTCATGTTGCCTGGTCTGTTGTGTTCTTCCAGCCTCCTGCCTATTTATTTTGAATTCCAGCATCTGCAGTTTTTTTGTCTCTTGCAGCCCCATCACCCAATTACCAGCCTGCAGCTGCAGAAAATAATCTTTAAATCTAAAACGAATGATCAACACTCTTTAATTCCGATCTAAACGGTCATTTTCCCTTTTGTACATCCGAAACGTCGACTTCTCCACCTCCCAATGCTTTGCCTTCTGTTAGACAGTCTATCCAAGCCAATACTCGACCCTTAACCCCCGGGAACTAACTTTATAGATCAGTCTTTTATGCAGCACTTTCTAAATGCCTTTTCAAAGTCTGGATAACATCCACTGGATCCCCATTATCCATCTTCCTTTTTGCATTCTCAATGTACTCCAGCAGATTTGTCCAACATGACCTGCTCTTCATGAAACTTCTGACATTGGTGACATGATCTTTTTTTTCCAAGTATTCAGTTATTTCCTTCTTTATGATTGACTTCAGCAACTGTCTAGTGCAGAGGTCAAACTCACTGGCATACATTGTTCTACCTTTTGCCTATCTCCTTTTTGAAAAAGGATGTTATATTAGTAAGGTTCCCATGAATTTGCACCTTTCTACCATCCAATTAATTTTTGAATATCATAACCAATACAGCCACGGTCTCTCTGCCATCTCCTTTAAATAGCCGAGGGACTTATCTGCTTTTAATCCGATTAGTTTACATGTTATCGTTTCCCTGACCATAGTAATCATAGAACATAGAACATAACAGTGCAGTACAGGCCCTTCGGCCCTCGATGTTGCGCCGAAATGTGGAACCAATCTGAAGCCAATCTATCCTACACAACTCCATTTGTATACATATGCTTATCCAATGACTACTTAAATGTCTTTAAAGTTGGCGAGTCTACCAACTCGGTTGCAGACTCGGCATTCCGCACCCCAACTACTGTCTGAGTAAAGAAACTGTCTCTTACATCTGTCCTATATCTATCACCCCCGAATTTAAAGCTATGTTCCCGCGTGTTGGTCGATACTATCCCAGGACAAAAGGCTCTCACTGTTGTAACGACAAGAGTTACACCCCTTTTGCTAATTTAAACCAGCAACACAGAAAGGATTTACACCGTGCTATAATCTGTTAAAATTCCAGAGGCAATGAACTATCCCAAAAGTTACTATTTAAAGTAAAAAATGAACAACTTTATTGTTAAAGTAAATCAGAGAATATGAACTAAAAATTATTTACAGCTCTTAAACCTATCTTTTATCGTGGCCTCTACAATACTGGTCTGACAAAAAATCCCAATAAAGATTTGTTTAAATATTCTTATTTCAAAACCAAGGCATCTATCGGTTCTTCTGTATACTCCTATATCCTTTTCTTTTTCTTAGGAATTCTTTTTCCCACATCTTTGTTTTTAAAGGTACCTGTCAGAAAGCAGATCTTTCTGCTGGTAGGCTGTACTTGTTGGTGGCTTACTGCTCTTTGCTGCTTTGGTGAATTGTACAAAATGTTTGATATTTATACCCCGAAAGATTGGATTGTTTCATTCGTTTTAATATTGTCAAAAAACTAAATATAAAATTGATTGACATTTAGTACCTTGAGACACAATTTAAACTGATTGGCTGAACTTAAATTTGTTTGTGTCTCATAGCAACCCTGTTACTGCTACCTGTGTTTACATTTTCCAGTACTCTTTGTCCTTGCTAAGCCCTTGCCATCCTTTCAACTCTCTGAAAGGTATCATGCACTTAAAATCTCATAACACTGTCCATCTTATCTAACCCTCTGATTATATTAACTGTTCCAATTAAGTCACCTCTCAACTTTCTTCTCTCAAAGGAAAACAGCCTCAACTCCCTCAGCCTTTTCTCAAGGCCTACCCTACATACTAGGCAACATCCTCGTAAATCTCTTCTGAACCCTTTCCAAACTCTCCACATCCTTCCTGTAATGCAGCGAACAGAACTATACGCAGTACTCCAAGGTGCAGCCACGCCACAATTTTATGCACCTGCATTATTATCGTGTGGTTCCAAAATTCAACACCCTACCAATAAAAGCTAACAGACAGTACGCCTTCTTATCAAACCTATTAACCTTAATGACTACTTTCAGGGATCTATGTACATGGATGCTGAGATCTCTATGCTCATCTACACTGACAATAATCTTACTATTAGTCCATTACTCTTTATTCCTGTTGCTCCTTCCAAGCTGAATCACCTCTCACCCCGGCTCTGCGGCTTATCTATGTCCCTTTGTAACAAGCAACATCCTTCAGCACTATCCGCAACTTCACTGACCTTAGCACCATCCGTAAATATATAAACACATCCTTCTATGCACTCATCTAGGTCATTTATAAAATTGACAACCAGTGGTAATCGTAGCATGATCCTCTGTAGCGACTATAGTTTTTGATGTAGTCTGTGAAAACAGAAAGCATTGGTTTTGTGCCTCGGTCATTTTTGAGTTTTTCATCCTGCACAGTGGCAGCATTTAGCTTTTCTGTGAACTTTCTTTCTATATACGGGTGGAAGCTTCTGGTATCAATGTTTAAGGTTCCATTCGCTTCCTATCATAATTTCTTTTAATGTTGTGTGTGGGAACCATTTGCCTGATATTTACTTTTTAATTTTTAAATTAATTCACAGGACGATGGCCAGCATTTATTGCCCATCCTCGATTGTGCAGAAGGCAGTTAGGAGTTAACTATGTTGCTGTGGATCTGGAGTTATGTGTAGGTCAGATCAGCTAAGGATGGCAGTTTTCTTCCCCAAAGGACATTAATGAAACCGGAGAGTTTCTCCTGATAATCAATTCATGTTCAACACCAGGCTCTAAATTCCAGATTTGAATTCAAATTCCACCATCTGCCATGACAGGATTCAAATCCAGCTCCACAGAACATTCTGTGGATCTCTCGATGAACCGTTCAGCAATAATGTACGAGGCTACTACGGTACCCAATCCACCAGAGCATGCCAAACTTGTGCAGTATACTTTACCCTTGTTTTTTTTTTGCCCTCATGATGTCATTGACTTCCTTCTCAAAACATGGATGATTTTTCGTCCGTTATGCAATCCCTCTTCTTTTCACGAATCTACTTTAATTGAGGGGTATATCGTATCTCCTTAAGTATTTGCGAAATTCCTTCGTCTGTCTTGCCTTTGACTGTTCCTCCACCCTCCCAGTCCACCCAGACCAACTTCTTCCTGAGGCCAGTATAATTATCATTGACCAATATTAGGGCTCTCATATGTGACTCTGTCCTCACTCTTTCAATATGAATTTGAAACTCTCGCATGTTGCGGACACTCCTTCCAAAAGGATCCTTAACTACAAGATTATTTTTTCTAGCATTCCTTGTTGCATAATATCTAATCTAAAGTAACCCATTCTCTGGCTGGTTCCATGACATGCTGCTCTCAGAAACAATCCTTCGTACACTTTATGAATTGTTCTTCGAGCCTACCCTTGCTACATTGATGAATTGGTTCAATAGGCACGAGCCCTCATAATTTCTGACTTCAGAAGTACTTTGGGGGGGACAGTGGCTGAAAATTACTCTTCCCGAGAGTTTTTTTCTTCTTGCTTTTTATTTGCACCTAGACTGATTTTCATATTGTTCCCTCGTGCCAATGATATATCATTAACCAATACGTCAATTACACCTCCTGTACCATCACGTCTATCCTTTTTGAATACCGAGTGCCCATGGACATTTCACTGTCCATTCCTGATCTTCCTGTAACCATGCTTCAGTAATCTCCACTAGATCATCTCCATTTGTCTCTATGTCGACTATAAGCTAAACAATCGTGTTCTAAATACTGTGTGTTTTAGGCACAAGGTTTTTAAATACATTTTATGGATTTGTCTTTCCCCTTTAATATTTTCTTGTCCACTCGCTTCCTGATCTCACACACCTTCCTTCCTCACATCCCTCACAATTTCTATCTTTATTTGCTAATCTCTGATATAATCTCATTTATTGCAACCTCCAACTCACATTTTGGACTGATTTGATTCCTTCTTTCAGCACGGTCATTAGACTGACCGTGCCTGATGTCCTGTTCACCTCGAGGAGAGAAGGAGAAGTGAAGCGAGGGCTGCCGGGAATGGTGAGTTTTCCCGCATTAAAAGGTAATTACCTCGGGGGTCGGGCATCCATTTTGCCAGAGCGGCGAGGAGAGGAGAGGTGAGCAAGGGATGCCGGGAACGGAGAGTTTTCCCGCATTAAAAGGGACTTACCTCGGGAGTCCGGATTCCATTTGCCGAGAGGTGCGACGGAGGAGCGAAGGACTTGTGGGAAGTCATATACTTGTGTGGTCGCATTACCCGAAACATTACTCTGGAGTATCTCCCACCCATCCTCCTCCTCTAATCAAAATAAAAGAACCTGTGCGCCAGATTGGTAAGGTAACGAGATTTTTTATTCGTTATTTTTTTCAGCAATCTCTTTGGGAATTTAGAATAGTGGGGATGGAAGTTAGGGCAGTTGAATGTTCCTCCGGCAGAATGTGTGAGGTAAGAGTCACCACTAGTGTCCCTGTTGACTACATCTGCAGAAAGTGCACCCAACTCCAGCTCCTCGAAAATCGCATAAGGGCACTGGAACTGGAGCTGGTGCTGGATGAACTTCGGATCATTCGGGAGGCAGAGGGGGTTATTGAGAGGAGTTACAGGGAGGTAGTCACTCTTAAGGTACAAGAAAAAGGCAAATGGGTCACAGTCAGGGGACGGAAAGGGAACCGGCATGCAGTGGAGGCATTACTGTGGCCATTCTCTCAACAATAAGTAGACTGTTTTGGATAATGTTGGGGGGGACGACTTACCAGGGGAAAGCAATGCAGAACAGGGCTCTGGCACAGTCTATCCGTGCTGCTCAGAAGGGAAAGGGGAAGAGGAGCAGAGCTGTAGTCATTGGGGACTCCATAGTTAGGGGGAGAGGTAGGAGGTTCTGTGGGGACGAGAGAGACTCATGGTTGGTGTGTTGCCTGCCAGGTGCCACGGTTCACGATGTCTCGCATTGTGTTTTTGGGATCCTTAAGGGGGAGGGGGCGCAGCCACAAGTCGTGGTCCACATAGGGACCAATGACATAGATAGGAAAAGAGATGGGGATTTAAGGCAGAAATTCAAGGAGCGAGGATGGACACTTAGAGCTTGGATGAACACTTAGAGCTTGGATGAACAGAGTTGTTGTCTCTGGTTTGCTGCCCGTGTCACGTGCTAGTGATGCAAGGAATAAGTAGAGAGAGTCGAACACGTGGCTACAGGGATGGTGCAGGAGGGAGGGTGATGTATTCTTAGATAACTGGGGCTTTTTCTGAGGTAGGTGGGACCTCTACAAGCAGGATGGTCTTCATCTGAACCAGAGGGGTACCAATATCCTGGGGGGGGGGGGGGGGGGGCGAGTTCGCTAAGCCTATTTGGGTGGGTTTAAACTAATCCAGCAGGGGGATGAAACCAAAATTGTAGTTCGAGGTCCAAAATCAATTTTCAGGGTCGCAGATGGCACCAGCAAGCGAAACGTTGGTTTAAAGTGTGTCTACTTCAACGTCAGGGGCATCTGGAATAAGGTGGGTGAACTTGCAGCATGGGTTGGTACATGGGACAGGAATAGTTGTTGCAGTTTCCAGGATTTAGACGTTTCACTAAGAACAGAGAAGATGGTAAAAGAGGGGGAGGTGTGACATTGTTGGTCAAGGACAGTATTACAGTTGCGGAAAGGAAGTTCAGAGACTCATCAACTGAGGTAGTATGGGCTGAAGATAGAAACCAGAAAGGACAGGTCATCCTGTTGGGAGTTTCCTTCAGGCCTCCGAATAGTTCCACAGATGTAGAGGAAAGGATAGCAAAGATGATTCTCGATGGGAGTGAGAGAGACAGGGTAGTTGTCATGGGGGACTTCAACTTTCCAAATATTGACTGGAACAGTATACTACGAGTACTATAGATGGGTCAGTTTTTGTCTAGTGTGTGCAGGAGGGTTTCCTGACACAGATGTAGACAGGCCAAGAAGGGGCGAAGCCCCATTAGATTTGGTACTGGGTAATGAGCCCGGCCAGTTGTTAGACTTAGAAGTAGCGATCACAGTTCTGTTATGTTTACTTTAGTGATAGAAAGGGTTGGGTGTTTACCACTGGGCAAGAGTTACAGCTGGGGGAAAGGCAATTACGATGCGATTAGGCAAGACTTAGGAAGCATAGGATGGGGAAGGAAACTGGAGGGGATAGGCACATTAGAAATGTGGACCTTATTCAAGGAAATGTTACTGTGTGTCCTAGATGAGAATGTACTTGTCAGGAAGGGAGGAAGCTGTAGAGCGCGGGATCCTTCTTTTGCGAAGGAAATGGAATCTCTGGTCAAGAGGAAGAAGAAGGCTTATGTTAGGATGAGATGTGAAGGTTTAGTTAGGGCGCTTGAGCGTTGCAAGGTAGCAAGGAAAGACCTAAAGAGAGAGCTCAGAAGAGCCAGGAGAAGACATGAGAATTTGTTGGTGGATAGGATCAGGGTAAAACTTAAAGCTTTCTATAGGTATTTAAGGAATAAAAGAATGACGAGAGGAAGATTAGGGCTAATCAAGAATCGTAGTGGGAAGTTGTATGTGAAGTCAGAGGAGATGGGGAAGCACCAAATGAGTACTCTTCAACAGTTTCACTCTATAAAACGACAATGCTGTCGAGGATATTACTGAGATACAGGCTACAAGACTAAGTGTTATTGAGGTTCACAAGGAAGAGGTATTAGAAATCCTGCAGAGTGTGAAAATAGATAAGTCCCCTGGGCCGGATGGGGTTTATCCCCGGATCCTCTGGGAAGCCAGAGAGGAGATTGCTGAGCCTTGGCATTGATCTTTAAACCATCATTGTCTACAGGAATAATGCCAGAAGACTGGAGGATAGCAAATGTGGTTCCCCTGTTCAACAAGAAGAGTAGAGACAATCCTGGTAATTATAGACCAGGGAGCCTTACTTCATTGTTGGTAAAGTGTTGGAAAATGTTATAAAAGATAGGATTTATAATCATCTGGAAAATAATAATTTGATTAGTGATAGTCGGCACAGTTTGTGAAGGGCAGGTCGTGCCTCACAAACTTTATTGAGTTCTTTGCGTAGGTGACCAATACAGGTAGATGAGAGTAAACCGGTTGATGTGGTGTATATGGATTTCAGCAAGGCGTTCGATAAGGCTCCCCACAGTCGGCTATTGTCCAAAATGCGGAGGAATGGGATTGTGGGAGATATAGCAGTTTGGATCAGTATTTGGCTTGCTGAAAGAAGACAGAGGGTGGTGGTTGATGATGAATGTTCATCCTGGAGTCCATAAACCAGTGATGTATCGCAAGGGTCAGTGTTGGGCCCATTGCTATTCGTCATTTTTATAAACAACCTGGATGAGGGCATAAAAGAGTGGGTTAGTAAATTTGCAGATGCCGCAAAGGTCGGTGGAGTTGTGGATAGTGACGAAGGATGCTGAAGGTTACAGAGAGACAGATAAGCTGCAGAGCTTGGCTGAGAGGTGGCAAATGGAGTTTAATGCAGACAAGTGTGAGTTGATGATTTGGAGATGCCGGTGTTGGACTGGGGTGTACAAAGTTAAAAATCACACAACACTAGGTTATAGTCCAACAGGTTTAATTGGAAGCACACTAGCTTTCGGAGCGACGCTCCTTTATCATGTGATAGTGGAGGGCTCAATCGTAACACAGAATTTATAGCAAAAATTTGCAGTGATGTAACTGAAATTATACATTGAAAAATTGATTGTCTGTTAAGCCTTTCATCTGTTAGAATATAGTGATAGTTTCACTTCTTTCATGTGTAAATCACAAAACGTTTTTTTTAAAGTTGCATTCTCGGGTTAGCTGTTAACAATGGTGATAGTTAGACAATATGTTGAAGGTGTTAGCCCCCTGTGTTCTCTGTCTATGACCTGATGTTTAGATTGATTCTAATCTAAAAAGTGAGATAACAGAGTTTTGCATAAATTCAGAGGAGTTGGGTGCAGAGGAGGTTTACTCGGATGTTGCCTGGTATGGAGGGAAGGTCTTACGAGGAAAGGCTGAGGGACTTGAAGCTGTTTTCGTTGGAGAGAAGAAGGTTGAAGAAGGTTGAAAGGTGACTTATTAGAGACATATAAGATAATCAGAGGCTTAGATAGGGTGGACAGGGAGGGTATTTTTCCAAGAATGTTGACGGCGAGCACGAGGGGGAATAGCTTTAAATTGAGGGGTGATAGATATATGATAGATGTCAGAGGTAGTTTCTTTACGCAGAGTGCAGTAAGGATATAGAATGCTTTGTCTGTAACGGTAGTAGATTCGCCAACTTGAAGTACATTTTAGTCGTCAATGGACATGCATATAAACGTATATGGAATAGTATAGGTTAGATGGACTTCGGATTGGCATGACAGTTCGGCGCAACATCGAGGGCTGAAGGACCTGTACCGCGCTGTAATTTGCGACGTTCTTTGTTCTTTGTTCATCTCTACCGAGTGCTCAGATTCAGACTTGCTGTTTTGGTTCCTAGCCTCCGGGTTTATCTGTTTAAATCCAGCCAATTTGCACTAGCAAACGTCCCCAAAAGGATGTTGGTGCTCCTCCAATGCAGATGAAATCTGTCCAAATTTTTAAAAGCTCCCACAGATCCTAGAAGAGATTCCAATTATCCAAAAATCTGAAACTCTCACCCCTGCACTTGCTCTTTAACCACGTGTAAAGCTATAATACCTTTCTAATCCTTACCTCTTTTTCCATGGGGCACTGAGTCGAATTCAGACATTCCAGAGAATTGTGGTCTCTCACACACACTCACACACACACACCCCTCATTACTTTGTAGTAAGCTTAAAAGTATTCAGAATGATAACTGGAATGAAGGATTTAGTTAAAGGTACGATGCGAGAAATTAGGCTTTCTCTTATTTGAGCAGAACAGGCAGATATGTGAAGTTATTGCAATGCTCAAAATTATGAAAAAATCAGTGTTCAATAAGAATATTCAGTTTCTGTTAGGTGGCATTATACCGTGTGGGAGTCCCAGTTCAAGACTGTCAGCACAAGAACTCGGAGTGAGAGAAGGAAAAAGTTCTTTATTGAGAGAGTTTGTAGGATTTAGAATGCCCTACCTGATAGGGTTGTGGATGAAGATTCAAAATGGAACAAGACATATATTTGTAAGTTCCGAATTTTCAGTGTTACAGAGATAGAGGTGGGAAATGGGGGGATCTTGGGAGCTGGTGCATACACAATGGCCTCTTTCTGTACATTAAGGTTATGTACTCTATCATGTACAGATGCAAGTCAAAGCCAGTATCTGATCATTTCCAGTTGTAAATGTTGGCAAATATCTGATCATATTTGCTGCAGCATAACCATTTAAAATGAAGGTATTGCAAGGTCAGCTTGATGATGAAGTCCAATTAGTACACAGCACATGAATATTTTAAATCTTGTATCCCAATTACTAAAATAAATATTTCATTTGCTTTGACACAAAGCTCTGAAAACGTCTGACAGTTCACTCACACAGATATATGTTCATCGTTCTTTTTTACATTTTACATTAAATAGCATTCATACTAAAAGTTATAAGGTTTCAAATCATTGTTCACTTCAATTTAATAACGCAAATAATTAATTTAAATTAATATTCACTGTGTATGTTCAATTATTGTCATTTCTTAATTGTTGGTAAATAGCTGAATCTCGTATATTTCAGTGAAAAATTAAGCTAATTGATATTTGAACACATAAGAATGTTATTTCAATATGGTTGTTCAATCATTTTCTCATTCTTAATATATAAGGCATTCAGAGACCAACCACTTACCAAATGTTGGAGCGGCAATGTATTCATTTGAATACTGACAATGAGTATGTAATTGTGATTGCCGCGGTAATCAGATAACATGTTCTTTGTTCCATATAAAACATAATGTAAATTATTTAATTTTGTATGATAAAATGTTGACAGGAGTTTATATTTTAGATCCATCAATATGAAATCAACCTAATTGTTTTCAGAGATGATGCAATTATTGTTTGATTGAATGGTCATACTTCGCATCTCATTTTTGCCCAATTCACGAAACGTAGCAAATGTCTGATTTTTTTTAGATCAGTGAACTCATCACCTTGCAATCATGTCCTACGTTGAAAATAGATTTCAAAAGATCTAAAATCAGGCACAGTGTTACTGAACCAAACAGATGCCTGTGGCACTCAGTGCGACACTGGTCTACTCTTAAATGTGCCCAGAGAGCTTCCACCTAGGTTTTGGCAGTCATTCAAAAATTATTTCACAACTAATTACTTGGACTTCACCTAGGGCAGTGGGGAGACTTGCCAACAAGCTTTCACTGGTCTTTGTGTCTGTACAAATGCTATCAAAATTAGATATCAATGAAAGGCTAGCAACCATGACTTACAAATTCATCTTTAGTCAGAGCCTGGCCCAGAGAGCAGATGTGTGGACTTGGAGTGTCAGAATCACATTGTACAAGTTACATATAGTGATCACATCTGGCCTTCCTCCCAGACCTCATACATCTGTACCCTGGACGAGACACTGGGTGAAGACACCAACAAGTTGACAATCTATTGCAGTGCCTTGAGTCTCATAAAGAAACCTCTAAAACCTTATCCAATAATTGTCTCCTTCACATTCAACCAGTATCAAAATAAAATTGTACATTTCTGTAGATGCTCGGAGATTAATGCATGGATCACATGGTAGAATGTATCTGAAGAAAACAGCAGCAAATGGCAAACCGAGAATCACGTTAATAACTGAATTTGGCGGATTCTGTCTGGGGTAGGTGAGAAGACACATTGTGTACTGGCACTCAGGTGACTGTAACAATGCACACCATAACTGGAAGTTTTAGCCTAACGCCCCTCCCCAGCTTCCTGATCCCACAAACATCACTCCCTCACGCATTAAACAATTGATGAGAATCCACAATTGACTGAAATGTGAAATATAGAATTGTGCAGCACAGTACAAAACGTTCGGCCCTTGACGTCCTGCCAAACATTCATACTATTGCACGTTCGGACTAACCCTTCATTATACTATCATCCATGTGCCTACCCAATAGTCGCTTACATATCCTGAATATAGCTGAGTTTATTACAATTGCCAGCAGTGCATTCTACCCATCCAGCAGTTTCTTTGTAAAGAACATATCTCTGATAACTCCCCTAAACTTCATCCAATTACTTTAAACTTATACCCCCTCGCGGTAGACATTTCCGCCCTGGGAAAACGTCTCTGGCTATGCACTCTCCACGCTTCTCATCATCTTCTCCACCTCTATAAAGCCAACTCTCATCCTTCTTTGCACCAATGAGAAAAGCCCTATTTCCCTCATGTCTTCTTACGAAATCCCATCCAGTCCAAATCTCCTCAGCATCCTCACCAAAGCTTCCACATCTTTCCTCTAATGAGGCAGTCAGAACGGAACATAATATTCTAAATGTGATATCATCAGGGCTCCATAGCCATGCAGCACAACCTCGCTGATCGACAACTCAATCCCCTTGATAATGAAAACATCATAGGCATTCTTAACAACCTTATCAACCTGGGTGGCAACTTTGAGGGAGCTATGACATGGAAAACAAGATCCCTCGTTCTTCCAAAATTTAAGAATACTGCCTTTAACCGTGTATTCTGCACTCATAGTCGACTTTCCAAAATGCATTGTTTCACACTTTTCCAAGTTGAACTCCAAATGCCACTTAGCAGCTCAGTTCTGCATCCTGTCAATGTCCCGCTGCAAACTACAACAATAATCCACACTATCCACAATTCCACCAACTTTTGTTACATCAACAAACTTACTGACCTTTCCCTCCACTTGCTCATCCAAGTCATTTATAAATATCACATACAGTAGAGGTCCCAGACCCGATCCCAGTGAAACACCGAGATCCAGACTGAATACTTCCCATCTACCACCACCTCTGTCTTCTATGGGCCAGTCAATTCTGTATCCAGACAGACAGGTCTCTCTGTATCCAAGCGCCTTATTTTATGAATTTCCCTTGGGGAAGCTTATCAAATGTTTTGTTAAAATCCATAGACACCACATCGACTGCTCTATCTTCTTCAATGTGCTTTATCCGATCCTCAAAGAATTCAATAAAGTCTGTGAGGCATGACCTGCCCTTCCTAATGCCACCCTATTTCTAATCAATCTATGATTTTCCAAGTAATCATAAATTCTATTTCTCAGAATCCTCTCCAATAGTTTTCCCAATACAAATGCAAGAATGACTGTTCTGTAATTCTCAATATTATCCCTATTCCCTTTCCTGAACAGGGAGTAACATTTGACCTCCTCCGATCATCTGGCACTACTCCAATGGAGAGTGAAGACGCAAAGATAATCTTTAAATGCGCTGAAATCTCTTCCCTCTCTTCATGTTGTAACCTAGGTAGTTTCTAATCTGGCCCAGAGGATTTATCTATCCTTTTGTTTGGACTTCAATCAATCTGTACTCAACTACAACTTGTCTACCCCCGTCCACCCAACTTATTTCCTGCTTTCCAATTCAGAGCTATATACTGTGCTGCCTTCCTGAACACATATGGTTCACAACATCCTGTTAATCATGGAATGGAAAACATTTGAATGCACCAATGTATTCCGGGTGAAGCGTTAATGCCCAAAGCTTTGACTGTCCTGCTCCTTAGATGCTGCCTGACTGACTGTGCTTTCCAGCGCCACACTTTTCGACTCTGATTGCCATCACCTGCAGCCCTCACTTTCTCCATTACTGAGTGCTGTTCCCTCTGCACATTGAGCAGGGAATTAATCAGCAGAAACTCATTGAATGTGGAACTGACTGTTGTATTCTGGAAAGTTGAATTTGATGAATACATGCATTAAGCCCGAAATTAAAATTCAACAAATCTTTATTCAGTCCCACAGTTACAGTTTTGGTTCATGAATGGGCAGCTTGATCACAAACAGTGAATGACTGAAAAACACCCAGGTACAGAGTACTCCAGATAATATGTTTCAGGGTGGATGTTTTTTACCTTAATTCTGGAAATCTTATTGGACAGGCAGATGTGATCAGGGAACGAGGTGACACATGGAAGTGAGGCAATTTTGACATCATCAAGATGCGTTTGAGGGAGGTCAGGGCTGACAACTGAAATGTCCTACGGTACAAGTACCATATGCAGCACAGGAGGGCGTAAAAGGGGAGGTGGTGTTGCCTTATTAATTATGGAGTCAGTTACTCAGGAAGGAGGGGCGAAATCTTTGAAGGATCTTCTAATGCGGCTTTGAGGTTACAGCGTAGGATCAAATGAGGTTAGAGCTTAGGATCAAATGATGGCATAAACACTGCTGAGGATATATTATAGATCTTCAAATAAAATAAAGACAGGGGCTAATATATAACCAATTTACTGAGGTGTGTAGAAAGAAATAGTAGGATTATTACAATGAGGCATTACAATTCAAAACATTCATTAGGGCAGTAATAACTTCTTTTAAAAACGGGACAGATACATTGGAATTTATTCCAGAGTGCTGCTTATATCAACATGTAGCAGATACAACAATGGGCGCTGCAGTGCTGGGCCACAATGTAGGGAGCGAAGCTAGTTAGGTGTTGCAGGCAGGATTCGGAAAACATTGTAGGACGAATGACCGTGACAGCATACATTTTAAGTTTGGTAAAGAAAACACAAAAAAAGGTCTGAAATATAGAAGCTTTCTGGATTAAGGAGAGAGATTTTATCAAACAAAATGACAAAATCTGGCCAAAGTGCAGTTGCTTCTGAGTGAAACTGTAGCAGAACAGCGTGGGGTTGGGGGGGGGGGGGGGATTTGGGGTTGATCAAAATGGAATTGATAGAAGAGTGCCAGACCAATATGTGACGCCGAAGGAGACGAGACTTAGGATCACAAGCCCACAGTACCTTGCATGTCGACAAAAATTCAGAACAGAATTGCAAAGGCAGGAGAAGCTTAGAGGAGGTACAAAGTGAGCTGATCAGTTGAGATACAAAAGAATATAAAAAATGTAGGGCTAAACTTAAAAGGCCAGGAGAAGAGCAGAAGGGGAGTTGGGGTGATAAAAACATTAGCAGGTAAGATCAGCAAGAAGCCAAAGATATTATATTGGTTAAAAACAGGGAGAGGATAACAAATGAAAAAATGAGGGGTGTTAGGGGTCAAGGAGATAGCCTGTGCACAGAGCTAGAGTATATGTTGAACATGTACTTCATATCGGTCTTCAGCTTGCATAAAAAGTTCCTGAATTCAGGGAGAGTAACCGTATGACCCTTGAATGAATTGATACAGAAGCTGAGGATGAATTGGAAGTTGATGCAGGAAAAAGAGTAGTCACATCCCCAGATCCGGATGAGCTGTATCTTCGGCTGACATGGATGAAGAAGAAGGAGATTACAGGCTCTTAAACCTTTATCTTAGTTTTCCCTCTGGCCACAGAGGAGGTGTGATCGGACAGGATAACATTTAATGTCGGTAGAACTTTCAAATAGAGTACTAGAAATGAGCCATGGGATTAAAGCCCACCAAGTCTCACATCAGTGAGAGGGAAACAATTGTAGAAAATTCTGAAGGCTGTTGAGTCGAGATTATTAAATATCTTCAAGGCTGAGACAGTCTGACTTTTATTCCAGGATTTCAGGGAAATTGCAGGAAAGTGGAATGAGGTATTAACAGAATAAATTGAATGGAAAAACAGACTCCGTGAGCAGATAGGCATACTATTGCTCCTGAGTCTAATAGTATTCTTTTTCCAAAACCCGGTATTCACTGGAAAAGCAAACTCTCTTGCTCGGGAGTGAGATAGTTTGGTGGCAAGACCATTGGCACTGGGATGCAGTGGGAAAGGGTAAAGGCAAACAGAGTCTTAGAGATAGGAGAGTCGATTTTTAGAGGGTTAATTCGGAGAATTCTGTGCCCTCAAACAGGAATCCAAGATTGTGTGTGACCTCCCAGGTGACAAGGTCTAAGATATCTCCGAGTGGCTGCAGAACGCTCTCAAGGGGAAGAGGGAGAAGCCAGAAGTCATCGTGCACGTTGGTACAAATGCCAGAGGTAGATATAAGAATGAGGTACGACAGAGAGATTACAGAGAGATAGGAAAAAAATAAAAACCAGGTCCTTGATGGAGGTAATCTCCTGATTATTTCCAGTGTCATGAGCTAGTGAGGATATGGCAGATAAACATGTGACTCAAGAAATGATACGGTGGGAGGTATTCAGATTGTTAGATCATTGGGATCTTTTCTGTGATAGAGTTGACCTGTTCAAGAGGACAGATGGCACTTACACTTGAGAGATGACCAATATATTGGCGGACAGTTTTGTTCGTGCTACAAGGAAGGGTTTGAATTAGATTGTTAGGGGGTAGTATCCTCAACAGCAGGGAGGCAACTTTGAAGCTGGAAGGAGATACAGTAATGAGAAATAGTAAGTTGAAGAGACAGGTCAGTCTGGATGATGATACACAGCTATGAAAGACTTTATGGATTAAATTGCATTTATTTAAATAGAAAAGGGCTGATAGGTAAGTAATGAACTCTGGGAATGAAGAGTAAGTGGGACTGGGATAGTATAGCTATTACAGAAACAAACCTGCGGGATGGATAGGACTGGCAGCTTAATTTACCAAGTTACAGGTGCTTTAGGCGGCACTGATGTGGAAGGAAGGGAGGAGTGTTGCACTTCTGATTAAGGGGAGAATCAAAGCAGTAATAAGAGATAAAAGAACTGAAGGATCATCCAGCGAGGCTTTGTTGGTGGAGCTAAGAAATACGAAGACATTGTGACGTTGTTGGGTTTGTATGATAGGCCCCCAAACAGTCAATGGGAATTCGATGAACAAATATGCAGCGAGACTGGGGAAACTTCCAAGTCCAGAAAGGTTGTCAGAATAGTTGATTTTAATTTTTATACCATAGACTGGGACTGTCAGAGCATTAAGTTATTTTATGGGGCGGTCTCTGTTAAGTGCATCAGGGACGTTTCCTCAAGCAGTATATAGAGGGTCCTAAACTGGAGCTAAGAAATACGAAGACATTGTGACGTTGTTGGGTTTGTATGATAGGCCCCCAAACAGTCAATGGGAATTCGATGAACAAATATGCAGCGAGACTGGGGAAACTTCCAAGTCCAGAAAGGTTGTCAGAATAGTTGATTTTAATTTTTATACCATAGACTGGGACTGTCAGAGCATTAAGTTATTTTATGGGGCGGTCTCTGTTAAGTGCATCAGGGACGTTTCCTCAAGCAGTATATAGAGGGTCCTAAACTGGACCACAGGTTCAAGTTCTAAATTGGGGCGAGGTAAAGTATGATGGAATTAGACAGGAGCTTGCAGGGGTTGATTGGCGTAGATTATTTGCAGGCAAAGGGACTTCTGCAAAATTGGAAGACTTTAAAAGAGACGCAGCTACAGTTCAAGATCTATATGTTCCTGTGAAGATGAATGGAATGTTGACAGCAATGGTGAGCCCTGGATGACAAGAGGTATTGAGGCTTTGACGAAAAAAGGAGGGGGCATGGCTCAAGTACAGGCTGCTGGGATCAAGGGAATGCCTGGAGGTGGATAGGGGATACAGGAGTTTACAGAAGAAGGAAATCAGGAGGGCTAACAATGAACTGGAAAGATCCTTGTCCGAGAAGATCAGGGTGAATCCAAAGAGGTACTTTCCGTTTATTAAAGGAAAACACAATAACAAGAGAGAATAGGATCCCCGAATCACCAAAGTGAACATATATGTGTCGAACCATAATAGATGGGCTAAGTCGTCAATGAATATTTCTCCTCCACCTTTAGCTTGGAGAAAGACATGACTACTTGGAAACTTGGGGAAGTTAGTGTTGCTATCTTCGGGACAATCCAAACCACAGTAGAGGAAGTCTTGGACGTACTACAATGTTTGAAGTTGGATAAATCTCATGGTGCTTACCAGATATATCCAAGAACCGTGCAAGGTGCTTCAGAAGCATTTGCGGTTGCCCTGGCTGATATTTTTGATCATCATTCACAACATGTGAGGTCCCAGGAACTGCAGGATAACAAATGTACACTTTTTCAAGAAGGACTGAAAAGCGAAGCCTGGGAACGAAAGACCAGTAAGTCTAACATCTGTGGTAGGTACGTTACCTGAGAAGGTTCACAGAGATAAGATGTACATGCATTTGGAAAATAGTGATTTATTAGGAATAATAAGTATGGCTTTGTGAGTGGGAGTTCATGCCTTACGAAATTGATAAAGTTCTTTGATGACGTGAGCAGGAAGATAGACTAGGGCGGGCTTGTAGACATCGAAACGTGTGGTGTTAGAAAAGCATAGCAGGTCAGGCAGCATTCGCAGTGTAGAAGAATCGACGTTTCGGGCATAAAAGCTTCATCAGAAGTGTCCAAGACATCGATACTCCTGCTTCTCGGATGCTGCCTTCCCTTCCGTGCTTTTCCAGCGCCAGACGTTTCGCCTCTGATCTACAGTATCTGCAGTGCTCACTTTCTCCAAAGGGTGATAGATTTGGTCGATATGGATTTCCATTATACCAGAACAAGATGAGGCTTTTCAGCCCCTGGAACCTGATATAGAGTCAGAGGAGGCGGCCAATCAGCGCCTCGAGCCTTTAAAACTGTTGCCAGAATAGATCATGCAACACCAGTATCCTGTTATGCAGCAACACGAACAGTATATTCAGCTACTTGTTGTCGCTGAGATGGAAGAGGCTACAAAGTGACTGGACTATGGAGTACACTGAAATAACACGAGTCTGTTTACGCCCTCAAGCCTGGCCTTCCGTTCAGGAAGGTCGGGGCTGATGTGCTCTCGGCTGCAATTTCTCTTTCATGCCCAATTCTTTGTAGCTCTCGACTCTCTGATGGGTCAAAATCCATTGATACCCACTCCCACACCCTCCCTCCCAAATCATTTCAGGGATGGCATTTTTGCAAGAGATAGGGTGGGATAGGGTGGAATAGGTAATTACACCTCTTCCCACCCTATCTCTTGCATTACACCTCTTCCCACCCTATCTCTTGCATTACACCTCTTCCTACCCTATCTCTTGCAAAAATGCCATCCCGTATTCCAAATTCCTCCACCTCCGCCGTATCTGCTCCCAGGAGGACCAATTCCACCATAGAACACAACAGATGGCCTCCTTCTTTAGAGACCGTAATTTCCCTTCCCACGTGGTTAAGGAGGCCCTCCAACGCATCTCGACCACATCCCGCACCTCCGCCCTCAGACCCCACCCTCCTCTAGCTTAACTCTCCACACTTCAGGCTCGCTGCCTTTATTCCTGATGAAGGGCTTTTGTCCGAAACGTCGATTTTGAAGCTCCTCGGATGCTGCCTGAACTGCTGTGCTCTTCCAGCACCACTGAACCAGAAATCTGGTTTCCCGCACCTGCAGTCATTGTTTTTACCTCTTTTATTCCCACGTTATCTGTCACTTCTTTGATTAGTTAGGATGTGAAGATTGATCTTTGATCTGACTGGATCTCTATTGGTAGTCCATATCTAGTAAAACATTTAATAATTTTCTGCAACTCCTTTAGCTGTGATGCTACGTAATGAGATTGCCTCTGGAAATCAAGTCGACACAATCATTATTGATAATAAACACTTATTCCCACTTTTTGTTTGAGATGGGCGACCTGTGCAATCAATCAGGACTCTTGTGAAAGGTTCCTCAAACGGTGGAAAAGGTACTGAAGGTGCAGGTTTAATTACTGCCTTTGCGACATGTGTCACTCGTTTGGCACAATTCGTCGACATCGTTGTTTTGTCCAGGCCAGTAGAAATATCGTTGTATATTAACCAGTATTTTCCTCACCCCGAAATGACTTGCAACTATATGTCACTCGCAGCAATTCCTTTCTAAAACCTACTGGCAAATCAATTTGATGACTTTCTGCCCAGTTCTGATCTCCTGGAATGTGTGATGGTCTCCATTTACTCATTAAGACATCATTTGTTAAGTAATAACAGAGAGGAATGTATTCACTGACTTTCTTGCTAACTAGCTTTTGATATAACTACTTTACCTCCTTATCTTTCTGCTGTAAATCAATCAACTTAGCAGAGCTAAAAATACTTCTAAATTTTCCTACTTGCTCCTCCTGTGTTCCAAAATCTGACCAAAAACATTTGGATACCTCTATGTCAGCTTCCTATCTGCGCCTTTGTGTCTCTCCTGCTTCAATCTGAATATCTGTAAACTTGTGATCACACTATCAGGGAAAATTCCTGGATAAACATTTTCCTGGTCTTCAGTTGCGTGCACCTACACTGGCTTTTCAACTAGAGTAGGCAGCACTCCTACTGGTGAATCTGCTATATCATTTGCAAGGACAAATTTTATTTCTGGAGCTGAGAGTTTGTCCAGTACTCCTACCACACATTCTCCACTCTTATGTGGACTCGCTATCCTCACCATACATACTGAACACTTTTTTTGTATCACCATGAATTTCTGTTAGCAGCATATGTTCTGGCAATAGTCTCTCAGCAGTGCATATCTCCTCATCCATCGGCATTACAGTCTGAGTCGATCCTGTCTCCTTGATATTAGAACCTGCTTACGTATTACTCCTGGCCTTTCTAAATAAACTTTACCCTTGCATGCATATTTTTAAGCAGATCTGGCACGTCTCCTTAATCAATGGTTGATCATCTCGTATACTCTGAGACAGTTGTCTAACTTCCCTTGTGCGTTTTTGTTACTCGTCCAACAAAACTTCCAGGCTTGTCTGCTTGCTCCTACTTCGGATTTCTCCGAGCCCACCAACACTGTGAGTTTGTGTGGCCCACTTTCTTACAATGAAAACACCGGAGTCTTTTAAGTTCTTTGTCCTCTTCGAGGTTTTCCTTTTTTTTAACCCTGCAGTAAATTATCCTTATGATCTTCACTGTGATCTACATTTCCTTTTTCACGTGAGGGTATCCCTTTGCTCCAATTTCTATCCTCATGGACTGAAATTGATTCTGGAAGCCAAATCGTGTTATTGGACGAGTTTATGACCAACAGGAATTCAGCAACTAATCTTGCCGTTTTAACTCTCTCCTCTTCCACATCAGTTTGCATTACTTCAGGCAGTGAAT
The DNA here is from genome assembly GCF_037043375.1 of Chiloscyllium plagiosum. Taxonomy (NCBI): domain Eukaryota; kingdom Metazoa; phylum Chordata; class Chondrichthyes; order Orectolobiformes; family Hemiscylliidae; genus Chiloscyllium; species Chiloscyllium plagiosum. The sequence goes on along the minus strand of NW_028270159.1, from coordinate 69,964,336 downwards.
TTTTGAATTCGTCCAAAATAATTTCATCTCTAGGGGCATTATAGATTTGCTAGGTTTTTAAAGCTCTTGTCCATCTTTCGAAATTACTCTGTTTGATCCGTTCAAACTCAGTCTAGGTTTGGCCAGGTTTCCTGCTTTGATTCCTGAAACGTTGCCTGTAGCCTTCTGACACAAGCTCATATGCAGTTAAAATGGCTTTTTTCACCTCCTCATACTCCCCAGATACCTCCTCTGATAAGGATGCGAATACCTCACTAGCCTTACGTACAAGTTTCATTTGGATCAACAAAACCCATATTGCCTCTTGCCACTGCATTTGTTTAGCCACCTTTTCAAATGAGTTGAAAAAGACGTCCACATCATTCTCATCAAATTTAGGCAATGCTTGAACATACTTAAACCGTTTCTCACTAGGCTTCTGACTACTCACTCTCTTTCTCAGTAACCCTACCCTTAACCTTTATTTTAGCCTTTTACGCTGACTCTCCTTTTTAAGTGTCAGTTTTTGCTGTTCAAAAGCTCTCACTTTTTTTCTCCTCTGCCGCTCTTTTTCTCTCAAACTATTTCATTTCTGCTGCCCTTTCCTTCTTTCTCGCCTCTAACTCAAGTTGCTTCATTTGCAATTGAATACTTGCTATCTCTCTAGATTCTGATGGTTTCCACAGCAAGTTTAATAGATGAGTTACTGCTGTAATTATCTCTCCTTTCCTCACAGAAGCACACTCTTCAATTCCAGCTTCTTTGCTAATTCTTGCTCTTATTCACTTTTTGCAAAACTTCCAAAGTCACTGCGTCCACAAAGAGAAACCTTTTGGCGACTGAAATAGCCATTGCTATCTACCCAACAAAACTAACACCCGAAATAAACACTCGACCACCTCACACTCGCTGTTTAAAATTCTGCAAAGAGGCCCCCAGTCTGTTATGTATTATGCAAGACCACTCAAAACATTCTTAAGCAGGCAGCTGGAGCATAACTTTGCAATTTGATTTGGTAAGTGTACAATGAAGATTACCCGGCAGAAGATAGTTGGGTTGTCTACGAGATTTTAAAGCAGGCAAAACCTTTATTCTCATATTTGCACAATGAAACACAAAGAACAGAATAAAGAGCTCTCACAGAACTCAACCTAACCAGCTCGATTTAATTATACTGTGCCGAATACACATAATAGTTACAATAAGCAAACTCCCTTTAAAACACGGTATAAATGGAACACATGCTTACAGGTTGAAGTTGAAGAACAGAAAAGAGAGACAGTTTACACACAGCTCCTTGTTGATTTTTTTCAGTTCAAACTGAATTGGAAATCTGCTCATCTCAGCTGAACTCAGCCAGTACAGCCAGAAGAGCTGACCACTCCCCTTTCATTATCTTGGTCACTTCTAAAACATGACTACCTTGGCCTGAATTCTTATCTGTTTACATGTAAACAAAAAGGCTCTGAAAATCCCTTTCATCTCTGTACCAAAACAGACTGAGCGGAACTTGGCCTCGTTTTATTGCCCATCCGAAAAAAAATATCAAGGACAGTCTCCTTGAGCCAAGGAACAACTTTTAGTGACAAAAAAGAAACCAGCTTTGTGACAGCGAAACAAGCTAGTAATCTGTATGGAGGTCAGAAGCTGGTGGGAATGGCTAACTCTATCAGAATGTGGCTGCTGACAGGTTTGTGAACAACATGACGTTCAGTGCATTGTCACACACCAAGTGCACCTTGAGACGGTGAGAGTTCATTCAGGACTTGGAGCTCTCTTTCAACCAACATGAAGTGTCCACTGAGCTATGCAATCTATCATAGAGTCATAGAATCCTACAGCACGGAGACAGACCCTTTAACCCAAACGAGTTCATGCTGACCAAAATATCCATCCATGCTAACCTCATATCCCTGCACTTGGCCCATGTCCTTTTCAACGTTTCCTATCTATGTATTTGTCGAAACGTGAAGACGTGTATCGCTGAAAACACGTTCTATTTCACGCAATCAACAATTTGTTTTGGAAATAATGAGTGTTAGCTCATATCACTCAAGTTTCATGGTAATCTGTTTTTAGTCTTTTGTAGCGATATAGATGAAACCCTCATTTCCTTTACACTCTACTCATGGTACAATCACCGCAGGGATAGTCTTGTGAAACTCAATTACATTGCCTCCATGCAACAAGGAGATCATTCATTATAAAGGAGAGAAAGTCTGTTCATAGTGCCCCAAGTACTGTCTGAAGAACATTCTACAACGGAAGAAATGTGTTTTCACTCCTATACATTAATCATTTTGCAATGAAGGACACCACACATTTACTGTACTGATTACTTTCTGCTTTTTATGAATTCTGTCAGTAACTCATGACGAAGGACATCTAGATCCTTTTCGCCAAGAGCACTTTCCATCATCTCGGCTTCTCATAAATACAAAATGGCAAGGATGGTATGTTTTGTCAAATCATTTCTTCCCCTTAGGAAAAAAAGCCAATCAACAGCAAACCACTATTGCCTTTGGAGATGGTTGGAGATGCTGAGGAGGATTTGGCCGAGCTGTATTATCTCGGGAATATTAATCCAAGGACCCAGGTAATGACCCAAACTCCGAATTTGGATGCCACCACAGCAAATGTGGAATATGATTTTCATGAAATATCAGGAATTGATAATCAAATAAAACAATGCACCCTCATGCCTTCCGGGGAAGGAAATCTACCATCTTCAGCTGGTCGGGTTTACAAGTGACTCCAGATCCTCAGCAATGTCGTTAACTCTCAGCTGCAGTTTGAAATGGCTCAGCCAAACACTCAGTTATATCACTCACTACAAAGTGTCAAAGAAATGAAACCGGACGGAACTAAGCACTGGCGACTTACAGCCCATGAACTGCATTGGTCAGGAATGCAGCTCATTAACACCTTCTCAAGAACAATGAGGAAAGGGTATGAAATGCTCTCTCAGCATCCCATTAATGAAGAAAATAAGATGATCACACTCAGAGATGAGATAAAAAGGGACATAACTCACTTTAAAGAGTGACTTTGTCGTACCTTACATGATCACGATATTCAATAATATGGGAACAGGGGAAAAATAAATAAGATAAATCTCGTTTTTCTATATCCATCCCAGCTGATCATCAACAATAACTTTATTTGTTTATTTCTCTCTATCTGTCTCTTTCTCTATCCATTCAACGCAGTCCTTCTCCACTACACAACAGACGTCCCTGTCACCAACATCAATCATACTATTTCCCAGTTGTGTTCAGTTCTGATGGATGGTCATTGGACTCGAAATGCCAATTTTGTTCTTCTCTCGACCCGAGGCCGCCAAATCTGTTCAGCTTCTCTGGCACTTTCTCGTTCTTTTTGATTCTGATCTCTTGCATCATTCTTTGTTTTATTTATCCTTTAATTTTGTTATTACATTGAATGTCTGCCTCATTGGCAAGGGCAGCATTTGTTGACATCACTAAATGCCCTTTGCTGTAAGGTCATCCTTTGAGGCAGTATACAGCCAAGCACATTGTTGTGGGTCTGACGTCAGTCTTAAGCCAGACCTGGAAATAATGCTAGATTTCTTTACCAAAGGAAATTAGAGAAATAGATAAACTTATCGACAAACTTCTGGTGATGTTATGGTTGATAGGAGTGAAACGCGATTTTATTTCCAATTCCTGTCATTTTGATTTACGGTCTGCCCATCATCTGTGGTAGGATGTAAAAAAGTGTCTTTCTGTGTAATAAGTTGTGCCTCTGAATTACATTTCTTGTGACATTACTACTCTGACACGGTGTCCCTGACAGGAAGATACTTTAGAGACAAGAACAAGCTTGTGATCAAAATATTTGCAACTGAAAGAGTGCTTCGAGGAGAGCTGGAAGCATAAAGTCTGAATTTTAATAAGGCATAGGTAGTGGTTTACTAAGCATCAGCATTGACGAAAAGATGGTGACTGGGGGTATTATCGACTGGTAGTGGATAAATTTGGTGATGGACAGAATACCAATACATAAATGAATTCCGGGCAAAAAGGCAAACAGTCTTGCTCTCAGATGTTTGTAAGGCCAGGGGTGTGGGCTGTTCTCAAATTTATGGGTAGTGAATGGAATTTGTAGTTGAAACAGAAGACAATAGTTTCTGTCATTGTCTACTTTGGAATACAGAAATAACAATGAAGTTCGCCATGGTTTGTGGGATTAATAAATGGATAGAGATGAACAGACTTACCAGGAACACCAACAAAAACGAGGATAGGATAGTAACCCGCCTGAATGATCAACAGTACACCGTATATCCGATATGGCAATGGTAACCAAGACCAGGAAACATAGAAAAGACCCGAGGATAAACTCCTGTCCATTGCTGCAGGATTCCAGTCTACTGTTCTCAGATTCTGATCCATTAGTGGAACATTCCAGAGTATTCTCAGATGTTTATCTTTCTTTTTTCTGTCTTTGCAGCTGTTGATCCTCGTTAGTGTTGGAGCTGATGCGTCCGCCGCTAACTGGGATAAAGTATTGCAAGAAGCCCTTACTAATAGAAGTTGGAAACCATCCTGTGACACAATTAAAATTACATGGAGACTGACATCAATCACAGTCACTGAACAAACAGACCCAGTTAATTCCTTTCAGTATGGTACCTTCAGATCATAATAACAATTGGACAGGATTGAAAGTTGGCATCACTGGCTATTGGTCACATCTCCCATCACCAATTGCTCTCATGAAGTTAGCTGTGAGGGGGAATTATTGATGTTTTCTTATCGCAGGCTAGATAATTCTTCTGTGTTGTCCGTTTGCAATGCTGTAACTACCTGACTCCCAATCCCATCCCCTCACCCCCCAAAACAACACGATCTAGATGTAGTTATCGTGCTGATCTCTCCTGGAGTTGAACTGAGACCAGTCAATGGATTTACAGTGTGATATTTGCATTCGAATACACTGGAAACATGGATGTTTCTGGACATTCCTCTCAATGTTCTGATAAGGCAATTTTGTATCTTCAACACACAAAATGCTTCAGCATTTTTTAAAACAAACTCACAAACGTCGTAATACACTTGTCGTAAGCTGTTAGACTTACATTGTTTAAAATTCAATCCAAAACCATATGAGGCATGTTGTCACAAAGCTGGTCCTTTTACAAAACTATATTGTCCTTGTTTTTATTTTGTTTCAGGGAGAGTTCTAAACAACCAAAGATTCAATATGTTTGAACTTTGAAAATTTACTTTCGACCCATTGGTATATACCTAACTGGTAATGCCTGTGGTAGACCGTTTTCAAGTCTTTAATAAATAACTTGTGTAATCAAGAGGACGTTGATGGGTAATTCGGCTCAGTTTGGGGGAAACTTGAGCCAGGGTCAGTGTTGAAACTGGACGTTCTCCACCTCCTTCTGAGCTCATAACTTGTCAACGTTTTTTGTCACATTTACTGTTTGTGCTTCGGGATTTGTCTATTGCGATTGCTCCAAGCGTTTTGGAACAACATCCTTAAGTTGGGAGCGCCTGTCGGTTGTATAGGATAAATTATTCGGGTATTCTGCCTTCCGTTCATGTGCTTCATTCTGTAATCTGGGAAATAAATACCATTTGTTTAAAATTCGGCAGTCGGACGAGCTAATTCACTTCGGAAATGTAAATTATACACGAACATTCAACAAAAAGCAAAGTTACGGTCTGGGCAATCTGCTTAAAATGTATTGAGGGGTCAGGCCTTGTCCATAACAATGTACAATAACCTTGTTCATTAAAAGCCATGAATTAATGAGTAAGAGACGGAATGAATATGATATTGGCCATGAGACAGAAAAGACTGGGTCCAGTAACTGAGAAGATGTGAGGGAAGTACATTAATATCTCCCGTGTCACGAGTATTCAACCATCTTTCTTTATGACAAATGGAATGAAATGTAATGCAGAGCAAGTGAAAGATGATTTTTGGCACATGGAATGCTGAACGATAATGTGAATAGAACAGGAAAATTTTAAATATTATATACGGAATTATATTTTACATATAGATTGTTTAACGACAGGATATACAAGTTGATAAGATTGTTTATTAACGTAGGTGATATTCAGAATTATAACAGACACAGATTACGAAATATGTGGGGTTACAGGGAGTTACGCCAGAGTAAGAGTGAGGATGTCGCTCATTCCGATCTGGTACAGTAATGATAGGCTACGTGACCACGATAATTGCTGTAGATATTCTGAGAAATGTATTAAAAACGTTCAGAGCCTGCGGAAACAAGCTTAATCAGAAGGTGCACGGAAAATGTCATAACTAATAATCTATTCCTTTTCTACATCAAGTGTATCTGTCTCTAAAATGCCTTTCAAATCAAAAGCAATTTGTCGTAATTCATGCAGTTATTTTCAGAACTTAAAGAAGAAGCAGTCTCCAGTGAAATACATGTGTCACTGGCACAAGTGATCGGAACTGGAATGGACCATATTTTCCAAATACAACCGGGTTCAGCATCTCAACCAATCAAGACAAGCAAAAGTTATCTATAGTGGAAATCTTAAATACAACTGAAATGGCTGAGAAATGCAACGGATGACACAGAATCTGGACAGAGAAACAGAGTTGACATATCAAGGCTGATATGAACCTAATCTGAACAAGTGATATTGGATTCAAAACGTAAATTCTGTTTTTCTCTGTTCCGATACTGTTAGACGTCTATCCAGAACTTTCAATTGGTGCAATCGCAGAAGACAGAGAGTAATGGTGGGCGGTTGCATTTCGTACTGGACCAGTAGTGCTCCACGTAGGTTGTTTCTGGGTTTTCATTGTTTGTCATTTGGATGATAATATAGAAGGCATGGTTAATAAGTTTGCGGATGACACCAAAATTGGTGGCACAGCGGACAGTAAAGAACATTTTCTAAGATTACAAAATGATCTTGATCAAATGGGTCATTAAGCTTACAAATAGCAGATAGAGTTCAATCTGGATGAATGCGAGGTACGGGCAATAGTGTGTGTTTGCTGCTACCTGATGCATCTTGAACGTGGTGATTTCATTAACCATCTCCTGGGTTCAGCACATCGATAACTTTCATGATCATCAAAAGGCCTTACCCTCTTCGTGGTTACCCTCTTGCTCTTAAAATCGTTGTACAAGATATTTGGATTATTTTAACCTTATCTTCCCACGCTATCTCATATCGTCGTTTTGCTTTCCTGATTTCTCTCTAATGATGCCGCACAATCTTTGTTTTGTGTAAGAGATTCAATTGATTAAAGCTGTCGATGCTCTCTTTTATTCTTGAATGGAACCTCAACAGCTTTAGTCATCCATTGTTCTTTAATCTTAGCAGCCTTACCCTTCACTCTAAAGGGAAGATAATGCCTCTCAACTCTCATCGTCACACTGTTGAACGCCTCCCTTTTGTCAGACGTTGTTTTACCTGCTAACAGTCTACTGCAATCAAGCTTGGTAAGTCCCTGTCTCATGCCATTAAAATTTATAGTACTCCAATTAAAAAGATAACATTAATGGAACTTTTATTCCTTTACACAACCATTTTGAAACTAATAGAATTATGACTGCAAGACCCAAACTTCTCCCCCATGTTTACTTCAGTCACTTGCCCTGCCTATTACACGAAATAAGGTCTAGTTTGCTCCTTCTGTATTAGGATCGTCCACATATTAATGAAGAAGATTTTCTAGACCATATTTGGCAAATTCTTCACCATCCAACCCTTTAACACTATGATAGTCCGAATCAACTTTTAGAAAATTAAAATCCCACCTTATTATGCTTACATACATCCAAGTTCATCCTATATGTTTGTTTCTCATTTTCTTTTATACCGTTGGAGCGTAATTGGTGAAATATCATCGTCGTGTTCTTTCCTTCCTTATTTTTAATTTCTACCAACATATTTTCACTGAACGATTTTTTACATTTAAGATTACATTCCCTACAGTATGGAAACAGGCCCCTTGGCCGAACAGGTCCACACCGACCCTCTGAATGAGTAACCCACCCAGAATCATTTCCCTCTCCTTTATTTACCCCGGACAAATGCACCGAACATACGGGCAATTTAGCATGGCAATTCACCTACCTAGCACATCTTTGGGTTGTGGGAGGAACCACACGCAGACACAGGGACAATGTGCAAATTCCACACCAACAATTGCCTAGGCTGGAATCAAACCGTGGCACTGTGAGGCAGTAATGTTAACCACTGAGTGCCGTCCCACAATTAAGCATACAATACAATCTTTTCAAAGTGCTCTTTACTGTCTTATGTTTTATGCTACCAAAGTATTTTAACTGGATGATTTTTTCCAAAATATCTCCCCCAGTTCTAGCAATAATTTATTTCTTAATCAAAAACGGCAGACCTCCCTTCCCCATCCATCGCATGTCTCTTTTCTCTATCCTTCATATGACACTTAACACCTAGAACATCGAATTGCCATTCTTGAACATCTCCCACCCAAGTTTCTGTAATAAATTTGATGTCCGAATGCCATGTTCTTTAACATGCCCTGAATTCTCAGCCTCCCCCATTAGAACCCGTACATTGAAAGAAATGCAATTTAGTGCTTAAGCATTTCGATATACGCTGACTCTCATCTTTCTTTTCTAGTTGACGTGTTTTCCTCACATTCATAACCTTCTCCATCCCTCGCACCATTTACACTGCTACTTAGAATACATCCCTACCCTTACCTTCTCCGTCAATATAAAGTCTCCCTTCACAGAGTGAGCAAATATCCCTGCGAAGGAATTGTTTGCTTTTCAGTTGAAATTAGACCAATCCTTTTTGAACAGGTCTTTCCTTTTCCAAAACGCATTCCAATTTTCCAAAAATCTGAACCCCAACAACACAAAAGCTCTTCAGTTATTGATTTTACTTCTTTAACCATTTGTTCCTTCCCCAGTTGAGCTTGGCATTGCGAGTAAACCAGAAATTAATAATCTGAAGGCTTTATTTTGAATATTCGACCTCACCTCTTAAATTCACTCTGTACTGCTTTAATATTTCCCTAAAAATGTCTTTACTTTCAAATAGTACAAGTATCTCTGATTACTCAATCACACCTTTAAAAGTGTGCTTGAAATATTTTGACTCATTCTTAATCCTAGCACTGGGAAAGTCAAAAACCATCCTAAACTCACTCTCAATGCGACAGAATCTCCTGTAGATGCCCCGACAGAAGACTTCACTGCAGCGATAACTCTACTGAATCTCCTCAAACGTTGCCGAACATAAGAATTGTTCCAAGTGTCCAATAACTTACTGCTCTTCCGTTTTTCTCAGAGAGATAATCACCTTCAACTGTTCCATAAAACTGAAAATCCTTTTGGTAGATGAATACCCATCGGAGAGGTTTGAACTACCTTCTTATCTTTCTTGATCGTCACCAATCTATCTGACTGTTTTGCTGGATAATAACTTTTTATGAATCTTCTAGCTATTCTCTCTGTACCTTACATATGACCTTAGTAACTTTATGTTAAAACATTCTTTTCACAACGCCTGATATTTGTCACCTTACATTACCTACAGACAATAATGTTAAAATGGAAAAAATATGTACATATACATATCAAATACAAATTGAATACAATCAACCATTTAGCAGATTATATCAATTCAAACATTCCTCTTCAATAAATTCCTCAAATAAAAATGTCTTCTCCAGATCTGAAACGTCTAGTACTCTCTGGAATGAGGGCACAACTCCTTATTTAAAAAAAAACTGTTTAATTTTTTGAAACAAAAAAAAACTTTTGCAGCGTAAGAAAAGAAACTGTTTAACACATCGATAGACTCTTAAACCTTTTTTTTGTAAAGCACCTTTAAACGGTTCTTTAAAAAATGTTCGTTTGAAAGGAAGTCGTTATTGTTTGCTTGTGTTTTTGGTTGTTTTTGCATGTTAATAAAAATAAACTATAATGTTACATTAATAAACTCTAATAATTATATCAACTGCAAACAAGTATCTAACTGTTTCCAGTCCCAGGAGTAGATACAAGATCCGTGCTGCTCTAAGACCATTTTTTGAAACCGTGTTTACAATATGAAGAAAAGTGGGCGCATGTTTGAATAATTTGTTTCCAGTTCAAGGTCGACTTGACAATATGATTTGATCTCCTGCCGTGAGTCTATGTGTAGAGTTTATTTTATCCTCATCACAATTATATACAAACCTCATGAAAAGAACATACAGAGGCGCAAAGTATAAAATGGTAATACAATTCCATGTCCAAAATAGAATTTGTGTCTCCCTTACAAAAAAGGAGCATCGTGCCATAAACTCACCAAACTAAGGGAAGAAAAGATAGTGGAGTTCTCAATTATTTCACTGTGAATAACATCTGAAGAACAGGAAGAAAATCAAGGCTTAGTTGTGATCTTCATAAATGTTGATGATGAGAATGGGAGGAATGGAGTTTGGGGAGAATGCGAAATACTGCTGTTGATGAGCTGGTGATTCACAGTGAGGAAGAACGTTTGCGGTTACGGGACGCTATAAATCGGTTGTTCAGGTGGACAGATCAATCGCTGATGAAACTAACACGAATGAATGTGATAAATTTCAGAAGTCTCAAGACAAGAGACTACGCAAACTGAAGAGAGGCTAAATTTATTTGATGTTATTTTCAAACAAAGAAGGTTGTGAGGTGCTCCTGATGGAGGTGTTTAACAGCATGCGGGTTCTGGATAGGATGAACAGAGAGCAGCTATTCTCCTTTCTTGAAGGCTGAGTAATAAGCAGACACGATTAAAAAGTGAAAATACCCCCACGATTATTATGTAAATTGTAGAAAAACTTACATTTTCTAAATGTATTTGGTTTTAAAATATTTCAAGATTCACATTGCCGCCCGAAAAAATGTGACGTTGATGCAGAGATTTGTTTCGTGATCTAGATGACCCGTTCCTCGTGCCTCAGTTTCGCAAACTGTTCATTTAAATAGTACTGTTTTTCCATTCAACTCGCCAATGTGCTCAAACACAGACACATTTTCTCAATTATGATCCAAAGGCCAATTATTTGCCCGTTCCCTTGACATGACTAGACCGCTGAACATACTTATATCCTCTTCACATCTTCCGTTTCTCATTTTATCAAAGTCTGTATTCTTCCATAATACATTCAATATATTTTTTAATAATATATAGGTTATGGACACTTTGGAACAGAATTGATAATGTAACTTTTTACTCAATATCTAAACTATAAAATTGCAACAAGCTAAAATGTTTTGTTCTCCCGTCACCCACTTCCAAGTTGCAGCAAATAGTCATTAAAATCTCAAAAGAATTGCCAAGTCTTTACTTACGATCTAAATGTCATTTGTCCCTTTATTATGAAATAGGTATATGATTACGGGCTGTCTGTCTGACTGCAACATTTTGATGTGGTTTACTCCAGGCAAATAAAAATCAGGAATTCAGAACAGCGATAAGACCATCTGGTTGCCAGGCCTGCTGTGGTAATCAACAAGACCTGACTGCGGGCTTTTCTCCACTTTACTGTCTTGTTCCTTACACACAGATCAACCAGATTTTCCCTCAACAAAACCCCTCGACTCCTGTCACCCGAGCCACCAACTGTGAATACAATCCAAAGAACTGAAGATGGAGCAACACAAGAACAAATAAATTTTGAGTGGCAGTAAAAAAACTGAACTTTGCACTTATCCACATTAAACATCATCTGCCGGATATAGCAATCAGTCCCATTTTCCAAGCCTATCAATATTCATCTGTCAACTCTTTATCTCCTAATTACAGCCTATATTACCACCTATTTTAGTACCATCTGTGAATTTAGTTCCTACACTCTGTCTCTCCTTCCAGGTCATTTGGATAGATTGTAAACAGTTGAGGTCTGAAAACTGATACCTGTGGCACCTCACAAGTTTCAATTCGCCAGAGAAAGACCATTTATACCGATGATCTGCATTCTGTAAGTCAGCCAATCCTCTAAGCCATTCAATATTTTACGCTGAACTACCCCTAACGTTCTAGATTGTTCCTTCATGCAGCGACTTTTCAAATGCCTTCTGAAGTTCAGATGTATCGGAGTTGCAGCATCCCAATTAGGCACCTTGCTGGTTACAGTCTCAAAGAACTACAGCAGGTTTGCCAGCACAATCTGCCCATCATGAAACCGTGCTGGCAGAGGTGAATTGATCTTTGTTTTTCGAAGTGATTTCGTACTTTACGGTGACTGAAGTAACTTCCCCACTACAGATGTCAAAGTTACTGATTTATAGTTTGTCATTTTTTGCCTATCTCCTGTTTTGGATATGAGTGCCAGATTATTAATTTTCTAATACTTCAGCACCATACCAGAGTCCAAGATTTTATGAAGATCTTAACTAATACATCTACTACAGTGTTGCCTCACAGCACCAGCGTCCCAGGTTCGATTCCAGCCTCGGGCGACTGTCTGTGTGAAGTTTGTACATTCTCCCCTTATTTGAGTGGGTTTGCTCCGCTTTCCTCCCGCGGTCTAAAGAACATAGAACATAGAAACATACAGCGCAGTACAGGCCCTTTGGCCCTCGATATTGCGCCGATCCAAGACCACCTAACCTACACTAGCCCACTATCCTCCATATGTCTATCCATTGCCCGTTTAAATGCCCATAAAGAGGGAGAATCCACCACTGCTACTGGCAGGGCATTCCATGAGCTCACGACTCACTGAGTAAAGAATCTCCCCCTAACATCTGTCTTATACCTACCACCCCTTAATTTAAAGCCAAGCCCCCTCGTAATAGCTGAATCCATATGTGGAAAATGGTTCTCATGGTCAACCCTATCTAAACCCCTAATCATCTTGTACACCTCTATCAAGTCACCCCTAAACCTTCTTTTCTCCAATAAAAAACAGCCCCAAGTGCCTCAGACTTTCCTCATACGATCTTCCTACCAAACCAGGCAACATCCTGGGAAACCTCCTCTGCACCCTTTCCAGTGCCTCCACATCCTTCTTATAGTATGGCGACCAACACTGCACACAATACTCCAGGTGAGGCCGCACCAGAGTCTTACACAACTGCAACATGACCTCAGGACTCCGGAACTCAATTCCTCTACCAATATAAACCAGTACGCCATATGCCTTCTTCACAGCACTATTTACCTGGGTGGTAAGTTTCTGAGATCTGTGTACATGGACACCAAGCTCCCTCTGCTCATCCACACTACCAAGTATCCGACCATTAGCCCAGTACCCCATCTTCTTGATACTCTTACCAAAGTGAATCACCTCACATTTACCTACATTAACTCCATTTGCCACCTTTCTGCCCAGCTCTGCAGCTTATCTATATCCCGCTGTAATCTGCCACATCCTTCCTCACTGTCAACAATTCCACCGACTTTCGTATCATCCAAAAACTTGCTCACCCAACCTTCTAGCCCCTCCTCCAGGTCATTTATAAAAATGACAAACAGCAATGGTTCAAAACAGATCCTTGCGGAACACCGCTAGGAACTGCACTCCAAGATGACCCTTTACCATCAACTACTACCCTCTGTCTTCTTCTAGCCAGCCAATTCCTAATCAAACCTCCAACTCACCCTCAATGCCATACCTCCGTATTTTTTGCAGTAGCCGAACATGGGGAACCTTATCAAACGCCTTACTAAAATCCATATACACCACATCTACCGCTTTCCCCTCATCCACCTCCTTAGTCACCTTCTCAAAGAATTCAATAAGGTTTGTGAGGCACGACCTGCCCTTCACAAAACCATGCTGACTATCCTTGATCACATTATTCCTATCCAGGTGTTCATAAATCCTATTCCTTACAATTCTCTCTAAGACTTTGCCAACAACAAAGAAGTGAGACTCATCGAACTAGGGTTATCCCTGCTCCCCTTCTTGAACAAGGGAACCACATTTGCTAGCCTCCAGTCTTCAAGCACTATTCCTGTAGACAACGAGGACATAAAAATCAAGGCCAATGGCTCTGCAATCTCCTCACTTGCTTCCCAGAGAATCCTAGGATAAATGCCATCAGGCCCAAGGGGCTTATCTATTTTCACCCTTTCTAGAATTTCCAACACCTCTTCCCTACATACCTCAAAGCCGTCCACTCTACTTAATTGTGACTCAGTATTCACATTGGCAACAATGTCCTGTTCCTGAGTGAATACTGACGAAAAGTATTCATTCAGTGTCTCCCCAATCTCTTCAGCCTCCACACGCAACTTCCCACTACTATCCTTGACTGGACCCATTCCTACCCTAGTCATTCTTTTATTCCTGACATACCTATAGAAAGCCTTTGGGTTTTCCCTAATCCTACCAACTAAGGTCTTTTCATGTCCCCTCCTTGCTGCTCTTAGCTCTCTGTTCAGATCCTTCCTGGCTACCTTATAACTCTCAATCTCCCCAATTGAACCATCACGCCTCATCTTTACATCGGCCGCCCTCTTCCCTTTAACAAGGGATTCCAATTCCTTATTAAACCTCGGCTCCCTCACACGACCCTTTCCTCTCTGCCTGACACGTACATACTTATCAAGGACACTCAATAGTTGCTCCTTGAACAAGCTCCACATATCAATTGCGCCCTTCCCTTGAAGCCTACTTTTCTAAGACACGCATCATAAGTCGTGCCTCACCGCATCATAATTTCCCTGCCCCCAACTATAAATCTTGCCCTGCAGTGCACACTTATCCCTCTCCATCACTAGGGTAAAGGTCAACAAATTGTGGTCATTGTCCCCAAAGTGCTCACCTACCTCCAATTCTAACACCTGGTTCGTCACCAAGAACCAAATCCAGTATGGCCTCACCTCTTGTTGGCCCGTCTACAAATTGTGTTAGGAAACCCTCCTGCACACATTGGACAAACACCGACCCATCTAACGAACTCGAGCTATAGCTTTCCCAGTCAATATCTGGAAAGCTAAAGTCCCCCATAACAACCACCCTATTACTTTCACTCTTCTCCTGAATCATCCTCGCAATCCTTTCTTCTACGTCTTTAGAACTATTAGGAGGCCTGTAGAAAACTCCTAACAGGGTGACTTCACCTATCCTATTCCTCACCTCAGCCCAAACTGCCTCAGATGGCGAGTCTTCATCCATCGTCATTTCCACCGCTGTAATACTATCTTTTACTAGCAATGCCACACCTCCCCCTCTTTTACCCTCACCTCTGACGCTACTAAAACACTTAAACACTGGAACCTGCAACAGCCAATCCTGTCCCTGTTCTACCCATGTCTCCGTAATAGCACAATCTCGAAATCCCAGGTACCAACCCACGCTGCAAGTTCATTTACCTTATTTCGTATACTTCTTGCATTGAAGTATATACATTTCAAGCCACTTTCCTGTTTACAGGCACCCTCCTTTGAGATTGATGCCATGTTCCTAACCTCCCTACACTCCAGATCCTGCACCCGAGAGCTACAGTCTAGGTTCCCATGCACCTGCAGCGTTAGTTTAACCCCCACCCCCGCCCCCCACCCCACCAAGATCACTAGCAAACCTCCCCCCAAGGATACTGGTGCCCCTCAGGTTCAGGTGTAGACCATGCTGTTTATAGAGGTCCGACCTTCCCCAGAAAGAACCCCAGTTATCCAGATACCGGAATCCCTCCCTCCTGCACCATCCCTGTAGCCACGCATTGAACTGTTCTCTCTCCCTATTCCTCCACTCTCTATCACGTGTCACGGGTAACAAACCAGAGACAACAACTCTGTTTGTTCTAACTCTGTGCTTCCAACCTATCTCCCTGAAAGCCTGCCTAACATCCTCAGCCCTACTCCTACCTATGTCATTGGTGCCAATGTGGACTACGACTTCGGGCTGCTCCCCTCCCCCTTAAGGACCTGGAAAACACGATCATAGACGGCACGTACCCTTGCACCTGGGAGGCAACATGCCAAACGTGAGTCTCTCTCGCCCCCACAAAACCATCTATTCATGCCCCGAACTATCGAGTCCCCAACAACTATTGCTCTGCCTTCCTCCACCCTTCCCTTCTGAGCAATGGGGACAGGCTCCCTGCCAGAGGCCTGAACCCCATTGCTTACCCCTGGTAAGTCGTCCCCCCTGGAGTAGCAGTCAGCGATAATACCACCAGGTCATCACATTCATGTTATTATTGACTTCCTTGTTAAGATATTGATCACCTTTCACCTTTTAACAATACCTCTTCCATTCAGGATTAAACTTTAATTGAAGGGTTTTGACGATTTTCCAAAAGTAGTTGCCACTGTTCTTCAACTGTCTTGCCCTTCAATCGTTTTGCGAAGTCCACTCAGGCTAATCCCTTCCTCTGGCCATTACAATTATCATTACCCAATACTACACTCTTTCAGTGTGAATGTGAAACACCAGCATGTTGTGGTCACTCTTTCCGCGATGATCCCGTGCTACAATATCATTTATCACTCCTTCCTCATTATGCAATACCAAAATTCTCTGCTTTGTTCCATGACATGTTACTCGAAGTACTATTACCTCATAAATTCGATGAATAATTCTTTGTGGCTCCTCTTATCTAATTGATTAATCCAGTCAATATGCATGTTCAAGTTACACATAAACACTCTTGTGCTCTTGTCTCAAGGTATCGTTATTCATTGCTTCATGCTATTCCCTAATTTGAAAGTAGTTTGCGGGGATGGGGTTTTGTGGGCTGGAAATGTTCCAACCAATGGGTTTCTTTCCATGTCCTTTATTTCGAAACAGACTGATTTTTCACATTTGTCCCACTACAGCCTTGATAGTATCCTTAACCAATATAGACACTCCACTTGCTTTTCCTTCTTCTCTGAATACTGAGTATCCTTGGACATATAACGCTCTCATCCTGGACTTCTTTTCACCACATTTCCGTAATACCCACCATGCCATCCATATTTATCTCTGTTTGAGCTGTCAATTCATTCTGTTTATTCAAAATACTGCACGGATTTAGGTAAAATATTTTTACATAAGTTTTATTGATTGGTCTTTTCTCTTTTAATACTTTTGAGCACAGGCTCTCCAACCTTATTTATTGATCCCCGATAACAGTGAGTGGATCATTTACTGCATCTTTCTACACACTTTTTAAATTGTTATGATTCCTTCCCTTAGCATTGTCATTGAACTGGCCTTAGGTGAAAACGAGGACGCAGATGATGGAAACCAGAGTATAGATTAGAGTGGCAGGTCAGGCAGCATCAAAGGAGAGGAGAATCGACGTTTCGGGCATAAGCCCTTCTTCAGGAATGAGGAGGGTGTGCCAAGCAGGCTAAGATAAAAGTTAGGGACGATGGACTTGGGGTAGGGGCGTCGCGAATGCGATAGGTGGAAGGAGGTTAATGTGAGGGTGATAGGCCAGAGAGCGGGGGGCGGAGAGGTCAGGAAGAAGATTGGGGATCAAGAAGGCGGAGCTGAGTCTGAGGGTTGGGAGTGAGAAAAGGTGGGGGAGGGGAAATGAGGAAGCTGGAGAAATCCGCATTCATCCCCTGTGGCTAGAGGATTCCTAGGCGGAAGATGAGTCTCTCTTCCTCCAGGCGTCGTGTTGCCATGGTCTGGCGATGGAGGAGTCCAAGGACCTGCATGTCCTGGGCGGAGTGGGAGGGGGAGTTAAAGTGTTCAGCCACGGGGCGGTTGAGTTTGTTGGTGCGGGTTCCCCAGAGGTGTTCTCTGAAACGTTTTGCAAGTAGGCGGCCTGTCTCCCCAATGTGTAGGAGGCTACATCGGGTGCAGCGGATGTAGTAAATGATGTGTGTGGAGGTCCAGCCACTGCGGATGAATGCGGATTTCTCCAGCTTCCTCATTTCCCCTCCCCCCACCTTTTCTCTGTCCCAGCCCTCAGACTCAGCACCACCTTTTTGACCTGCAATCTTCTTCCCGACCTCTCCGCCCTACCCCCTCTCAGGCCTATCACTCTCACCTTAACCTCCTTCCACATATCGCATTCCTAATGCCCCTCCCCCAAGTCCCTCCTCCCTACCTTTTATCTTAGTCTGCTTGGCACACCCTCCTCATTTCTGAAGAAGGGCTTATGTCCGAAAAGTCGATTCTTCTTCTCCTTTGATGCTGCCTGACTTGCTGCGCTTTTCCAGCAATACATTTTTAAGCTCTGATCTCCAGCATCTGCAGTCCTCACTTTCCCCTATAGATTAGAGTGGTGCTTGAAAAGGGCAGCAGCTCAGGCAGCATCCGAGGAGCAGGGGAAATCGACTTTTCGGGCAAAAGCCCTTCATCAGGAATAGAGGCAGGGAGCCTGCAGGGTGTAGAGATAAATGAGCGGGGGTGGGGGTGGGGAGAAAGTAGCACAGAGTAAAATACGTTAATGGGGTGGGAACGGAGGTGCTAGGTCAGGGAAGAGGGTGGGGGAAGGTAGAAAATACTACAACGGGTGAATGGGGATGGAGATGAAAGTGAAATGTCAATGAGGAGGATGGAGTGGATAGGTGGAAAGGAAGATCAGCACTTAGGACAGGTCATAGGGGCGGTGCTGAGCTGGAAGGCTGGAACTGGGGTGAGATGGGAGAAGGGAAATGATAAAACTGGCGAAATCCAGATTGATGCCATGGGATAGAAGCGTTCCGAGGCGGCAGATAAGCTGTTCTTCCTCCAGGTGCCGTGTGGTGAGGGAACGGTGGTGGAGGAGGCCCTGGACGTGCATATCCTCGGCAGAGTGGGACGGAGAATTGAAATGTTGGGCCACAGGGTGGTGGGGTTGATTGTTTCGGGTGACCCGGAGATGTTACCTAAAGCGCATTGGAAGCAACGGATACAATAAATGATGTTAGTGGATGTGCAGGTGAAACTTTGATGGATGTGGAAGGCTCCTTTGGGGTCTTGGATGGAGGTGAGTGAGGAGGTGTGGGCGCAGGCTTTGCAATTTCTGCGGTGGCAGGGGAGGGTGCCAGGAAGGGAGGGTGGATTGTTGGGGGGCGTGGACCTGACCAGGTACTCACTGGGGAAAGCGAAAAGCGAAATAGGTGGGTCGGGAAATATATCCCTGTTGGTGGGGTCCGTTTGGATGTGGCAGAAATGTGGTCGGATGATATGGTTTTTGCGAAGGTTGTAGGGTTGAAGGTGAGCACCAGGGCTGTTCTGTCCATGTTCAGGTTGGAGGGGTGGGGTTTGAGGATGGAGGGGCGGGATGTAGATGAGATGCGTAGGAGGGCATTTTTAACCACGTGGGAAGAGAGATTTCCAGGGTATCTGGAAAGAAGTATTTAGGCAAATGACGGATGAGAGAAAATGGGTCTTTTTTGGAACAGAAAAACTTATGTGAACTTCTTAAGTTCACTAAATTTATGGAGAGCTATGCAGGGCAGAAAATAGATATTGTTATGAAGGTGTGGAATTATACTTTACCTTTTAGAGAGACTGGAAACTGGCACAAGTTTTCTGAAAGATGTTAAAATGTAACATTTCACTGTGAAATTAATAGAGAGTCTGAGTTGCCATGGAAGGAAAACAAATTCAAATTCAGCCAGTCAGTTTAAATTATGCTCGAACATATTAAATTGAGTTTGAAATATGATGTATTTGATGACATCAATATCAATTAAATGATCCAATGTTTTGAGGCATAAAACCGGACATCTTGAACATTTAGGGCAGAACTGCCAAGGACATCCACAAAGATAGACTGCTTGCTGAAGAGCTTTCTCAAAGGTACCTATCTATAAGAGGTTTGCACAGCACAACATCGAAGCTGACCTAGAGGAGGATCTACAGAAGAAAGTCTACAAAGGAGAATCGACAAATCTCACTGGTTTTGAAACGTGATTATATTTTTTTGTAAATATTAAGCGACATTTTCTTTTGTTTTATCGGACCGGTATTGTAGAGAGGTAGGTATAAGTTAGGTTTAATGGAAAGAAATTCGACATAGTGGTTCGTTTCAATATTCTCTGTTCGATTTAAAAAAACAACATTGTTAGTTTTAATATAAATAGTGACCTCTGTAAACGGAGCTTTGCATTTTGAAATTTAACAGATTACAGCATGAGGTGCACTTTTTCTGTGTGTGGGGGGGGGGGGGGTTAAATTAGAAGAGGGGTTACCCTGTGTCTTAACAGTGTGTGGGTTTCGTCCGCGATTTGAACAGGTTTAGACAGATCAAGTCTGAGATTTGGGCAGAATTGAGTAAATGTGGAGTATGCAAAAAGCGCAGTATATTCAAACATTTGCACGTTAGTATCCGACATCTTTAATTAAAACGTCAGTGAGACAGCATGTTTAATTTCGGTGACTTGTTGCTTGTTAACTTAAAAGTTGGAGAAATGTTTATTAAAAATGTTAAGAGGGGATTTGAAGATAATTCTCAAATTTGCCAAGAAAGTTTAGAAGGAAATATAAAGGCCAAACTTTTAGAATTAGCAACGACGTTCGATTTGGGTTTAACCAAGGACTAAAGTCTGGCTGAAATCGTTAGGGAATTACATAAGCACTAAGGTGTGTCAGATAAACAGACAAGTGCAGTGGAGTGAAAAAAAAACTGGCATTTCAATTGAGAAAAATGGAATTTAAAGGTAATGAAAGGGAGCGAGAGAGAGAACAAACAGTAGGAGAAGGTATTTTCATTGCTATAAGGTGGGATACGTACAGTCATAGTGCTGGTCGTTAAGAAGGGCACTGTGAGAAAACATGTCGGAAAAGAAGCTAAGCCAGTGGCATTAGTGGAAGTTTTAAAGGAACCCCCAACAAGAACCAAGGAGCTGCAGGAAAATGCACAGCACTAGGCAGAGGCTGGGTATGGAGTTAGTACCTGATCTCTGTAAAGTTATCGCCTTTGTGATTAAAGTTTACTCAGAAACAACAGAGGAGAATGAGGAAATGTTGTAATTTTGAGAGATATAGAATCTAACCAGTCTCCAATACTAAAAGATGAGCAAATTTGCAGTCGTTCAGATCTTTTATCCAAGAGTGTCATAATTTGTGGGATAGATTGACAGAAAGTTAGCGTTCCCCAATGAAAGCTTAGGTTGGAGTGCCTGCTCAAGATTGGGGACATAACAGTGGGAGTGGTTGTCAGAGTGTCAGTTCCAGGAATCCAGTTTGCTCTTGGGAATGATTTAGTAGGGCAAGTTGGGAGCGACACCCTTCGTTGTGGAGAGGCCCAAGGAAGACCAAGAAACTGAGGAGTCAAAATTGAAATATCCTGGCATTTTACCAAACTGCGCAGTAACCAGATCCCGCTATCATAAATCATAGCAAGAAACAAACTAAAGACAAAGATGAAGATATTGAGATTTAGTTAGCAGACACCCTGTTTGATATAATGGTGCACGGAACACCTGAACAGGAGAGGGTTAGAGATGTTTATTCCTGAAAGACGAAGGGACTTACAACAGACAGGCAAGACGATAAAAGATATATATGTGGATGCGTACTCCAAAAAGGGTAAAAAGAATATTCCTGGGGATTATTATTTATAAGATGTATGCCTAAGGTAAAATTGGAAACGACTGCAAATTAGTGCAGCGGAGAAATGTGCAGAAGTGCTTCAGATTGTGTGGCCGGGAGAATGCAGACATACGTGTAGCACATGAACTACCTGTGGTAGGTCGTCTAGGGTACGAAAGACTCAGGCTAAGGGGAAAAATACTTTTTTTTCATTGACTGAGAATGCACAAAAGTTTGTTTAACTTTTTGCATATGTGCCATACATGCCAAATGCTAAGTCGGCCACAGGCAGTAATTAAACTAACATCTCTGTCACCGATTCCTTAATTCGAAGACCCACAAGGTGAGTTATAAATGTTGTCTAGGTACCCTCCTAAAAGGTGGAGGAGATATAAAACTGGAGAAACAGGTGTTAGTTTCTGCCCAGCAGAGTGAGGAATCATATGCAAATATTGGTGATTTTGATGCGCCTCAAAATATGTTAAAAATGAAAAAAGTCTTTGAGCAGTGCGATAGGTTAGTAAATTATCTGTCTCAGGAGCATAGAATGCAGTTGAAAAAGTTTATTATTGCAGTATGAGGACGTATGTAAGAATAATTTGGGGAGTATTCATGCTATTGTACATGAAGTAGACGTCGGGAATACTGTTTTGATAAATCAACACCCATATTGGCCTAATCTCTCAAAACCAGACAGGTCCAGAAGGAGGTGGAGGCCATGCTCAATGAGGACATCATCGAACCAAGCCAGAGTGAGTCGAGCTCGCCGATCGTCTTAGTTCCCAATCCGGATGGGACTCAATGACTTTGCTTGGATTATTGTGAGGTCAATACTGTTACAAAATTAGAGTCATATCCAGTATCGACATTGGACGACTGTATCGAGAAAGTTGGACAAGTCAGTCACATCACCAAGTTGGACTTAATGCGTGATTACTGGTATGTACCTTTTTCAGTGACGATGAAACAAATTTCTGAATTGTAACGCCAAATTGGCTGTATCACTTCAAAGTGATGCCTTTTGGCATGAAGACCGCACCTACCACAATCCAAAGACTCGTGAACAGAGTTGTGGCTGGGTTACTAAACTGTACAGTACAATTAGACGATGTAGTGATCTTTAGTAAGTCCTGGAAAGATCACATTGTACAGTTGGCAACGCTCTTTGACAAAATACAAGAAGAAAAACTGGTAATAAAATTAAACAAAACTGAATCCTCGGATGCTGGCGTGATATTCTTTGTACAAAATATCCGTCATCTAAGACTAACCATATGGAATGCAAAGACAAAAGCTACCGATGAATTTCCACATCCAACCTCGAGGAAAGAAGTTCTTCGCTTCTTTGGACTCAGCGGATTTTATCAGAAGTTTGTTCCAAACTTCGTCAGTGGAGTGGCACTATTAACCGATTTTCTGTAGAAGAACACAAAAATTCGGTGCACAGAACAATGCCAGGAGGCATTCAACTATTAGAAAGCAATATTAGCGACCAAACCAGTTTTACCTAAACCAAACGTCTCGGACCATAGCACCCGGGAGGCAACAAACCATCCGTGAGTCTCGCCCATGTCCACAGAACCGCCTGTCCGTCCCTCTAACTAGAGAGTCCCCTATAACTAGCGCTCTCCTCCTCTCCCCCTTTCCCTCTGAGTCTCAGAGCCACAGACCCCTTCACTGCAGCTTACACCTGCAACGCTGTCCCCCCCAACAGTTTCCAAAGCTGTATAAATACTCACCCTTTAATCACCAACGGTCATTTGAGTGGGAGCAGCGGAAGTGAGGTTGGAGCGCATAGCTGGGCGGGAAGGTAAGTGATTAGTATTTGAGTGGGTGTGTTCTAGACCCCAGGTCCTACTTCCGTAGGGCCTCCCTCCCACCCTCCTCCTCTAACCTAACTTTAAAGTCCACAGGTAAGTGACTCAGTGTTATTGACTCAGTGTTCTTGTTTTTGGAGAAAGTGTACAGTCATGGCAGCGCAGGCGGTGAAATGTTCCTCCTGCAGGATGTTTGAGGTAGGGGTGACCACCGATACTCCTGCCGACTTCGTCTGCAGGAAATGCAGTCAGATCCTGATCCTCACCGAACGAGTTAGGGAACTGGAACTGGAGTTGGATGAACTGAGGATTATTCGAGAGGCTGAGAGGGTGATTGATAGAAGCTACAGGGACATAGTTACGCCGGAGAACAGAGGTAGCTGGGTAACAGTTAGAGGTGGGAAGGGGAAGAAGCAGGCAGTGCAGGGTTCCCCTGTGGTCGTTCCCCTAAAAAATAAATATACAGCTTTGGAAACTGTTGGGGGGGACAGCGTTGCAGGTGTTAGCTGCAGTGAAGGGGTCTGTGGCTCTGAGACTCAGAAGGGAAAGGGGGAGAGGAGGAGAGCGCTAGTTATAGGGGACTCTCTAGTTAGAGGGACGGACAGGCGGTTCTGTGGACATGGGCGAGACTCACGGATGGTTTGTTGCCTCCCGGGTGCTAGGGTCCGAGACGTCTCAGACCGTGTCTTCAGAATCCTTAAGGGGGAGGGTGTGCAGCCAGAAGTCGTGGTGCACATTGGCACCAACGACATAGGTAGGAAGAGGGGTGGGGAGGTCATTCAAGAGCTCAAGGAGTTAGGCTGGAAGCTAAAAGCTAGGACAGACAGAGTCGTCATCTCTGGGTTGTTGCCGGTGCCACGTGACAGTGAGGCAAAGAATAGGGAGAGAGTGCAGTTGAACACGTGGCTGCAAGGCTGGTGTAGGAGGGAGGGCTTCAGATATTTGGACAATTGGACTGCATTCTGGGGAAGGTGGGACCTGTACAAACAGGACGGGTTGCACCTGAACCAGAAGGGCACCAATATCCTGGGGGGTAGGTTTGCTAGCACTCTTCGGGGGTGTTTAAACTAATTTGGCAGGGGGATGGGATCCGGACTTGTAGTCCAGCAAGTAGGTTAGCTGTTTGTCAGGATGCCCAAGACTGTAGGGGGGCTGTGGAGAAGGTAGCACTGACAGGGACTACTAGCGGACACAGAGATGGGCTCAAGTGCGTATACATCAACGCAAGGAGTATCAGAAATAAGGTGGGTGAACTTAAGGCGTGGATCGGTACCTGGGACTACGATGTTGTGGCCATCACGGAAACGTGGATAGATGTGGGACAGGAATGGCTGTTGGAGGTTCCTGGTTACAGGTGTTTCAGTAAGATTAGGGAGGGTGGGAAAAAAGGAGGGGGGGTGGCATTGCTAATTAGAAATGGTATAACGGCTGCAGAAAGGAAGTTTGAGGGGGATCTGCCTCTGGAGGTAGTATGGGCTGAAGTCAGAAATAGGAAAGGTGCAGTCACCTTGTTGGGTGTTTACTATAGGCCCCCCAATAGCAGCAGAGATGTGGAGAAACAGATTGGGAAACAGATTTTGGAAAGGTGCAGAGGCCACAGGGTCGTAGTCATGGGCGACTTCAACTTCCCAAATATTGATTGGAAGCTCTTTAGATCAAGTAGATTGGATGTGGCGGTGTTTGTGCAGTGTGTCCAGGAAGCTTTTCTAACGCAGTATGTAGATTGTCCAACCAGAGGGGAGGCCATATTGGATTTGGTACTCGGTAATGAACCGGGACAAGTGGTGGGCTTGTTAGTGGGTGAACATTTTGGTGATGGTGACCACAATTCTGTGATTTTCACCTTGGTTATGGAGAGAGATAGGTGCGCACAACAAGGTAGATTTTATAATTGGGGGAAGGGAAATTACGATGCTGTAAGGCAGGATTTGAGGAGCATACGTTGGGAGCATAGGCTGTCAGGGAAGGATGTGGTGGAAATGTGGAACTTTTTCAAAGAGCAGATACGACGTGTCCATGATATGTATGTACCTATCAGGCAGGAAAGAAATGGTCGTGTGAAGGAGCCTTGGTTGACGAGAGAGGTTGAATGTCTGGTAAAGAGGAAGAAGGAGGCTTACATAAGGTTGAGGAAACAGGATTCAGACAGAGCAGTGGAGGGATACAGGATAGCCAGAAGGGACCTGAAGAAAGGGATTAGGAGAGCTAAGAGAGGGCATGAAAAATCGTTGGCGGATAGGATCAAGGATAACCCCAAGGCATTTTATGCGTATGTGAGAAACCAGAGAATGACGAGAACGAGGGTAGGTCCGATTAAGGACAGTAGTGGGAGACTGTGTATTGAGTCGGAAGAGATAGGAGAGGTCTTGAACAAGTACTTCTCTTCAGTATTTACGAACGAGAGGGACCGTATTGTAGAAGAGGAGAGTGTGAAATGGACTGGTAAGCTAGAAGAGATACCTGTTAGAAAGGAAGATGTGTTGGACATTTTGAACAACTTGAGGATAGACAAGTCCCCCGGGCCTGACGGGATATATCCTAGGATTATGTGGGAAGCAAGAGAGGAAATTGCAGTACCGTTGGCAATGATCTTCTCGTCTTCACTGGCAAAGGGGGTGGTACCAGGGGACTGGAGAGTAGCGAATGTTGTGCCCCTGTTCAAAAAAGGGAATAGGGATAACCCCGGGAATTACAGGCCTGTTAGTCTTACTTCTGTGGTAGGCAAAGTAATGGAAAGGGTACTGAGGGATAGGATTTATGAGTATCTGGAAAGACACTGCTTGATTAGGGACAGCCAGCACGGATTTGTGAAGGGTAGGTCTTGCCTTACAAGTCTTATTGAATTCTTTGAGGAGGTGACCAAGCATGTGGATGAGGGAAGAGCAGTGGATGTAGTGTACATGGATTTTAGTAAGGCATTTGATAAGGTTCCCCATGGTAGGCTTATGCGGAAAGTCAGGAGGCATGGGATAGAGGGAAATTTGGACAATTGGATAGAAAACTGGCTAACCGGTCGAAGGCAGAGAGTGGTGGTAGATGGTAAATACTCAGCCTGGAGCCCAGTTACAAGTGGAGTTCCGCAGGGATCAGTTCTGGGTCCTCTGCTGTTTGTAATTTTTATTAATGACTGAGATGAGGGAGTCGAAGGGTGGGTCAGTAAATTTGCAGATGATACGAAGATAGGTGGAGTTGTGGACAGTGAGGAGGGCTGTTGTCGGCTGCAGAGGGACTTAGATATGATGCAGAGCTGGGCTGAGGAGTGGCAGATGGAGTTCAACCCTGCCAAGTGTGAGGTTGTCCATTTTGGAAGAACAAATAAGAATGCGGAATACAGGGTTAATGGTAGGGTTCTTAGTCAGGTGGAGGAACAAAGGGATCTTGGGGTCTATGTACATAGATCTTTGAAGGTTGCCACTCAGGTGGATAGAGTTTGTAAGAAGGCCTATGGAGTATTATCGTTCATTAGCAGAGGGATTGAATTCAAGAGTCGTGAAGTGATGTTGCAGCTGTACAGGACTTTGGTTAGGCCACAGTTGGAGTACTGTGTGCAGTTCTGGTCGCCTCACTATAGGAAAGATGTGGAAGCTTTGGAGAGGGTGCAGAGAAGATTTACCAGGATGTTGCCTGGAATGGAGAGGAAGTCGTACGAGGATAGGTTGAGAGTTCTCGGCCTTTTCTCGTTGGAACGGCGAAGGATGAGGGGTGACTTGATAGAGGTTTATAAGATGATCAGAGGAATAGATAGAGTAGACAGTCAGAAACTTTTTCCCCAGGTACAACAGAGTGTTACAAGGGGACATAAATTTAAGGTGAAGGGTGGAAGGTATAGGGGAGATGTCAGGGGTGGGTTCTTTACCCAGAGAGTGGTGGGGGCATGGAATGCGCTGCCCGTGGGAGTGGTGGAGTCGGAATCATTGGCGACCTTTAAGCGGCATTTGGATAGGTACATGGATGGGTACTTAATCTAGGTTAGAAGTTCGGCACAACATCGTGGGCAGAAGGGCCTGTTCTGTGCTGTATTGTTCTATTGTTCTATGTTCTAAACATTTTGAAAACGTTAAAAGTTGCCATCTATGCTAGTGACATAGGGGTTGGAACCGTACTGCAACAGGACGATGAGGATGGAATTGTACTTTTCAAAGAAACTAAACATGCATCAGAGGAAATACTCCACGATTGAAAGAGAACTATTGAGTTTGGTACTATCTTTGTCACATCTTAATGCGTGTGTCATGAGTAATGTGATGGAGATGGTTGTGTACACGGATCCCAATCTACTTACATACTTAGAATGCTTTAGTGACTATTTCATTGAAGTCTTATGTTGCAGATTTTTAATTTAAAAATCGTACACACATGAAGTGTGTCGTAAGAATGTAATCACAGATGCGTTACCATAGATTCAACGGATAAAGTTGAAATGAGATTTTTATTTATCCAATGTTTCATATAGGTATATGGGAAAAAATTAATGTGAACTGAGATTTAAGTTATCTATATGTTATTGTAATGTGTTTAAAGAATTGAAAATGAAATGAAACCATGTTTTCATGGTGATGGTTCTTCTCTTTTGAGAAGGAAGGTGTTATGAACATATAAAGGGTACCTTTAAGAGATTTAAAAGATTAGCAAGCATGACGAATTCTGGAAAATTTACAATGTATCATTTGATCCAGCAGCTGTCAAAATCTGTGTTGCTATGAGACAAAAAAAATTCAAATTCGACCAATCAGTTTACATTATGTCCCAAGATACTGAACTCCAAATGAGTTTGAATTTGGCGCTTTGACAATTTTTAAAAAATGAAACAATACAATGCTTAGGGATATCGAAAAAGAATGAACAGTTGGGGGAGATTTGCCAAGCCACCAACATCTGCAGACTGCCCAGAGAATAGCTCTCTTAAGTGCACCTTTATTTATCAATGACCGGTGAAACCGAAACCCGAAGATGAAGAAAAGAAGACAGATGAAGATATAAGGAGAAGATTCATCCGCTGGCTGGATCTGAAAATTTGAATTTTTTTGAAAAATCTTAATTGGGGCGTTTTGTTGGACCAGTATTGTAGAAGAGAAAGTAAAAGATAGGTCAGAGAAAGGAATTGTACATAGTTGTTAGGTAATTATTCGCTGTTAGACTTTTTAAAAATGTTGCTAATTTTTACTTTAAATAGTGACCTTTATGATACTTCTTGGCTTTTTTTATTTCAACAGATTACAGTGCGGGTTAATTTTTTCTGTTTTGCTGGTATAAATTAGCAAGGGCGGTTTATCCCATGTCGTAACACATTAACTCTGATTTTTCTGCAAAAATGCTGCCAGACCTGATGGGGTCTTCCAGCACGTTCTGTCTTTGTTTCTGGTTTATAAAATCCGCAGTTTTCTTGATTTTCTCTTTTGTATCATTGTCAGCTACAAGTGAGGCGTTGGTGCACGGGAAAACAGCGACTTTTGTCACATTATTTGTAACAAGGTTGCAAGAAAATGCCAGGGAAATACCGACCGGTGAGTCTGATGCCAAGGGTGGGTAAGTGTTTGTTGGAAATTCTGGGAGGCAGGATTTGCATGCATTTGGAAAATCAAGGACTGATTAGGGATAGTCAGCACGGCTTTGTGTATGGGAAAACGTGTCTCACAAACTAGATTGCAGTTTTTGAAGAGGTGATTAGGAAGATAGATGAAGGTAAAGCAGCATACATTATCTATGCGGAACTTAATGAGGCCCACCATGGATCCAGATGGTAGCCTAGTTAATAGCGTTACCTCACGGGGATCAGTGAGTGCTTGCCAATTAGAGAAAAAAATTGGCTTGACAGGAGGAGACAGAGTGTGCTGGGAAAGATTTGTTGTTCCAATTGGAGATCTGTGATCAGTGGTGTGCCACAAGTACCAGGCTGCTGCTGTTTATTGTATTTGTAAATGATTTGGATGAGAATATAGGAACCACGGATAGGAAGTTGTCGAAATTGGTGTGATAGGTGGCAGTGAAGAGGGCTATTTAAGAGAAAAATGAGATCTTGATCAACTGGGTCAAGGATTGGCAGATGGAGCTAGATGCAGATACATTTGAGGTGTTGCATTTTAGATTAGATTAGATTACTTACAGTGTGGAAACAGGCCTTTCAGCCCAATAAGTCCACACCGACCCTCCGAAGAGCAACCCACCCAGACGCATTCCCCTACATTTCCCCCTTAAACTGACATTACAGGCATCATAACATGGCTAATTCACCTGACCTGCACGTTTTTGGACTGTGGGAGGAAACCGGAACACCTGAAGGAAACCCACACAGACACGGAGAGAATTTGCAAACTCCACACAGACAGTTGCCTGAGGCGGAGAATTAAACCCATGTCTCTGGCGCTGTGAGGCAGCAGTTCTAACCACTGTGCCACTGTGCAGCCGAAAACAGTTGAGGATTTAGACAGTAAACATGGGGCCTCGGGAAGTGTAGTCGAACACAGAGACCCAGGATGCCGATGCATAGTTCCCTGCAAGTGAAGTCCGAGGTAGACAACGGGTGAAGAAGGCATTAAACAGGTTTGCCTTCATCAGTCAGAGCACTGAGTGTAGGAAGTGGGACATCATGTTGTGGCTGCACAAAAGAATGGTCAGGACACATTTGGAGGACTGAGCACAATTCTTGTCGCCCTGCTATCGGAAGGGTGCTAAAACATTTAAAATTATATGATGGAGATAGGAGATTTTGAGATATATGGAGAGGCTGGGTTTTTTTTTTCCCTGAGGGGTGAGGGGTGACCTTATGGAGATTTATAAAATCATGAGGAACATGGATACAAAGAATAGCCGAGGTCTTTTCCCCAGGACGGGGGTGTCCAGAACCAGAGAGGATACGTTTCAGGTGAGAGGAGGGAGATTTAAAAGAGATTTTAGTGGCAGCTGTTTCTCAAAGAGGGTCGTGTGTGTATATGGAGCGAGGTGTCAGAAGAAGTGGTAATGGTGAGTACAGTTACAACATTTGAAAGATAATCAGATGGATACATGAGTAGGAATGGGTTGAAGGTGTATGTCCCGAAAGCAGAAAAATAAAACGAATTCAGTTTAGGAAACCTGGTTATCATGGACGAGTTTGGTCAAAGGGTCTGTTTGAATATTGCATGATACAAAGCGTCTATGGCTCTATAACTCCTGTTTCATTACTAATTCTTCACTGCACTTAATTCATTTCCGTGTCAAAAGTCCTTTGAAAATACTTTCAATGTTCTAGTTCTCCGAAATGTCTCAAATTGAGAATTCCTGACATTAATGTGTTGCTGCTGACCACAGCAGCAGCAGCAGAATTATATACAGCCACAATCATATTTTATTTTTCCGGGAGAATTCCTCAGTCTGCAATTACAACCAAGTTGATCTATTGTTCAATGGCGAGTGTGGGTGAACATGCCAGTGTCAGAACCATGTCTACCTAAACCTGATGATAACCCGCTAAAGCTACCACACTTGACTGGTTGCAATCTAACCAGCAGAACTAGCACCTGATAGAGATGGAGAAATAATCGCAGTGCTAACAAACCAACAGTCCTGTCACACCCACTCATAATTGGTCCTGGAGGGTTAAACAACTCACTGGAGAAGTGGGATCCACAGATATTCCCATCCTAAATAATGGACAGCCCGGTATATCAGTGTAAAATTCAAGGATATAGTATCCATACCGTCCCCAGACAGAAGTGTTGTGTGGATGATCCACCTCACCCACACATAAATTCCCTCGAATCGGCGTGGGAGGAAAAATTAATGAAATATAACCATTTGGATATAGAGATAATCGACCTCACTGGTGGAGGAAAAATACCTTTTTATGGATTTGTGATGGGAGCCCGAGGGAAGGAGTTTGAGAAGAATTCTGAATTGATGAAAGGCCTCGGGATTTCAAAATTTAAATCATTTGCCCAGAACATCACAAACCTAACTTTATCTTTGACCCTCGAACGTTTACGGATTTTTATGGACTCGTAATAGCTCCGATCGACGTATTTTTTAAAAATAGTGTTGTTTTAAATTTTTATTTGTTTTAATAGTTTTAGTAGTATTTTAAATAGTTTGATTTTAAGTTATAGTTAACTTTTAAGGTTTTATTAATAAAATTGTATTGTTTTAGATCACTTAGTTAATTGGTGGTGGGTAAGTTAGGTGATAATAATTAAAGTGCACGCTCCACACAACAAGGGATGAGTGGTAACTTAGTCCAACGGTTGATAACCTCAACTCATCCCTCGCCTCGCTGAAACTCTGCTTCACAATGTCATTTTATTTTTTTTATTTTCTTTTACCGTCCCCTTTTAGATCTTCTGGCTGTGGTTTCGCTGGATAGGGGTATTTCACTCGTCGACGAGCGACGTTAAAATCTCGAAAAGGACACGATCCATCGCGTATGGCGAGTGCATGAAATAGACAAATGCCTCGTCATCCATATTAGTGACACGCATTAATGGATGAACGAGATTCCCACTGTCCCTACCTACTATCTAGCGAAACCACAGCCGAGGGAACGGTCTTGGCAGAATTAGCGGTGAAAGAAGACCCCGTTGAGCTTGACTCTAGTCTGGCACTGTGAAGAGACATGAGAGGTGTAGAATAAGTGGGAGGCTTCGGCCGCCGGTGAAATACCACTACTCTTATCGTTTTTTCACTTACCCGGTGAGGCAGGGAGGGGAGCCCCAAGGGGCTCTCGCTTCTGGTCGGAAGTGCCCGGGCGGCCGGGCGCGACCCGCTCCGGGGGCAGTGGCAGGTGGGGAGTTTGACTGGGGCGGTACACCTGTCACACCGTAACGCAGGTGTCCTAAGACGAGCTCAGGAAGGACAGAACCCTCCCGTGGAGCGGAAGGGCAAAAGCTCGCTTGATCTTGATTTTCAGTACGAGTAGAGTCCGTGAAAGCGGGCCTCACGATCCTTATGACCTTTTGGGTTTTAAGCAGGAGGTGCCCATGATGCCCATAGAATCGCAGATGGCAGTCTTCAACCAAATCGATTCGCTGCACGTGACATGAAGAAACAGCTGAACACAGTAGATACGACAAAGGCAATAGGCCATGATATCATTCCTGCAAACAGACTGAAGACTTGTGCGGCACAACAATCCGTGTCCCTGGGAAAGCTGTTTCATTCCATATCCAACTCTGACATTTCCCTGGCAATATGAAAAAATACTCAAATATGCCCAGTCCCCTAAGATAATAATAATTGCAATCTGATCAATTGCCATCCTCTCTGTCCCATCACGCTAGTGATATTGATGGAAGTTCTTTTTGGCAGAGCTGTCAAGCAGCACAGAAATAACCTGCTCGGTGTGGTTTCCGCTCGGTCCCCATGTGGAGAAGGTGCTGCCGTGGAAATGACACTGGCATACTAATGCACAGCAGGCTAATGCTCTGGCAGCTGATGGAAGTAAAAAAAAAATAATGAAGCATTGAGATCTATAATCTGGTGTTAGTAACAGTGAACCTTGAAACCAACATCCGAAAGCTTGTGACAACATTTGCAGAGCGTTCCCAAAGACTGCACAGAAACATCGGGAAAGGGTCATTCAAAACATTGATCCCACCCCACCTCACTCATGAGAATATCTCTTCAATGCAATATTCCACACAATGTGTATACACCTTACTATGATTAACCGTCGTAAAAATATTAAAATATAAAATAGAAACTGAATTAATCCCTTTGATCCATTGAGTTTACCACCAAATGTCAACACTGATGGCTGACGCTGTCTCTCCACACCATAATCCTGCTCGCTCCGTTTAGTGTCCAGAAATCCGTATGTACATTCAATGCCTTGACTTCCACAAACCTATGCGGTAGAGAGTTCCCCACGTTCACCAGTGTCTGAGTGCAGACATTTACTCTCATCTCAATGCAGAGTCGCCTGCCTGTATCTAGTACTGTGGATTAGATGCCTTAGATGTCCCAACCAGGGGAATTATCATTCCTGCTTTCAATTTGTCTCATCCTGTCAGAGTTTTATATATTTCTCGGATATCTCCACTCGTTTTCCTAAAGCCCGTGGAATACAGGCCCAGTCGACCCAAACTCTGCTCCCACAACAAGCCTGTCATCCCAGAGATCAGTCTGGTCATTCTTCACTGCTCTCCCTCACGGTCAAAAATCACACAACATCAGGTTGTAGTCCAACAGGCTTAATTGGAAGCACACTAGCTTTCGGAGCGACGCTCCTTCATCAAGTGATAGCGGAGGGCTCAATCCTAACACATAATTTATCGCAAAAATTTACAGTGTGATGTAACTGAAATTATACATTGAAAAATTGATTAAGTCTTTCATCTGTTTGAATACCATATCATTTCTTTCACTTCTTTCATGTGTAAATCAGAAAACCTTTTTTAAAAAGTTACATTCTCTGGTTAGCTGTTAACAATGTGTGATAGTTAGACAATATGTTGAAGATGTTAACCCCCTGTGTTCGCTGTCTATGCCATGATTTGTAGATTGATTCTCATCTAAAAGGTGAGATAACGGAGTTTTACATGAATTCATGCAGTTTTTCAGCTCAGAGATTTACATGAATGCATGCAGTTTTTGAGCAAATTACAATGTAATCCTCCAAGTACAAATTCACCCCACAAAATATATGTGTGCATCTGGGTCTTTGTCTGTGTGTGTGTCTGTCTGGGCTGAGAGTTGTGAGTGTGGGAAAGTGCATGTATGTAGTGAGTTTAGAGTGTCTTAAGTTTGTGAGGAGGTGCATGTGTGAGTGTGGGAACGTGTGTGTCTGTCAGGGTGTGTGTGGGTGTCTGTGTGCGCATCTGTGTATATGTGTGTCCGTGTGTGTGTGTGTCCGTGTGTGTGTGTGTGTGTGTGTGTGTGTGTGTGTGTGTGTGTGTGTGTGTGTGTGTGTGTATGTGTGTGTATAGTGCAATGATGGTCACCTCTCATGTGACATGAACCCAAGGTTCCGGTTGAGGTCCTCCCTATGGGTATCAAACTTAACTATCAGCCTCTGCTCGGCAACTTTTCGCTGCTGCCTGTCCCGAATTCCGCCTTGGAGGGTGGTCACCCGATGGTCCGAGGTTGAATGCCCTGGACCACTGAAGTGTTCCCCAACTGGGAGGGAACACTTCTGTCTGTTGATTGTTGTTCGGGGCCTATTCATCCGTTGTCATAGCCTTTGCTCGGTTTCTCCAATGTACCATGTCTCGGGGCATCCTTGCCTGCATCGTATCGGATAGACAACATTGGCTGAGTCAGATGAGTATCTGCTATGTACAAGGTGAGAGGTGTCTCCACGCGCAATGGTGGTATCTATATCCACATAGGAGGTGTCTCAACTTCTGCCCCAACACCAAAATGGACCCGTTGGTTCTGGCCGCAGACACGGAGGAGTTCATTAGATGAATGAGACTCCGGGAATTCTTTCAAGGTGCCAGCAGTGATCTCAATGAACCCACTGATGAACTGGAACAGTCATCACAGGGATCTGTAGAGGAGCGACCAAAGAAGATGTAAAGTTGGATCCCACCGAAGGGCCGCTACCCTGGGTTTGATATGTATGCTCAAACCATCAGGAAATATACAAATGTCTGATTCATCAGCCGTACCCACAAGTTAGAGCAAAACATCACCTGTTCACAACGTAATGCCATCCAGGCTCTCAAAACCAATCACAACATTGTCATTAAACCAGCAGATAAAGGAGGAACCATTGTCATTCAGAATAGAACAGATTACTGCAAGGAAGTGTATCGACAACTGAACAACCAGAAACGCTACAGGCAACTACCAGCTGATCCGACCAAAGAATGCACCCATAAATTTAACACATTGATCAGAGCTTTGGATCCAATCCTTCAGAGTTCCCTACGCGCCCTCATCCCACGTACTTCTCGTGTAGGCGACTTTTACTGCCATCCAAAGGTACACAAATCCAACACAACAGGATGTCCCATCGTGTCGGGCAATGGGGCCCTATGTGAGAATATCTCCGGCTCTGTTGAAGGCATCTTGAAACCTATTGTACAGGGGATCCCCAGCTTCTGTCGCGACACAACGGATTTCTTACAGAAACTCAGCACCCATGGACCAGTCGAACCAGGAACATTCCTCGTCAGAATGGACGTTTCCGCACTCTACACCAGCATCCCCCACAATGATCACATTGTGGCATTAGAATCAGTACTCAACACTCACAACTGCCAATCTCCAAATACCATTCGACAACTCATCCGATTTATCCTTGATCACAATGTATTCACCTTTGACATACAGTTCTTCATCCAGACACATGGAACAGCGATGGGGACCAAATTTGCACCCCTATATGCCAACATTTTTATGAACAGGTTTGAAAAAGACTTCTTCTCTGTGCAGGATCTCGAACCAACATTATACACCAGGTACATTGACGACATTTTCTTCCTCTGGACCCATGGCGACAAGTCACTGTTAAAACTACACAGTGACATCAACAAGTTTCATCCCACTATCAAACTCACCATGGACTACTCTCGACTATCTGTCTCATTCTTGGACACACGCATCAAGGATGGACACCTCAGCACCACACGCTACCACAAACCCACAGACAACCTCACAATGCTACACTTCTCCAGCTTCCACCCAAACATAATAAAACAGCCATCCCCTATGGACAAGCCCTATGTGTACACCGGATCTGCTCAGATGAGGAGGAATGTGATGGAAACCTGGAAGAACTGAGGGATACCCTCACAAGAACGCGGTACGATGCCGATCTCATCGACGGCCGGTTCCGACGTGCAACAGCAAGGAACCGTAATGACCTCCTCAGGAAACAGGCACGTGCTGCAACCGACAGGGTACCCTTCGTTGTTCAGTATTTCGCAGGAGCTGAAAAACTTCGCCATGTTCTTCGTGACCTGCAACACATTATCACTTCGGATGAGCACCTCACCAAGACCTTCCCCACACCACCACTACTTACCTTTAAACAACCGCCAAACCTCAAACAGATCATTGTTCGTAGCAAACTGCCCGGCTCTCAGTAAAACACCATATAAACCTATCACGGTAGGTACTGCAAGACGTGTCAGAGTGTGGACATAGATAACACCATTACACGTGGGGACACCTCCCACCTTGTACATGGCAGGTACTCATGAGACTCAGCCAATGTTATCTATCTTATACGTTGCAGGCAAGGATGCCCAGAGGGGTGGTACATTGGGGAAAGGCTATGACAACGGATGAATGGGCACCACACAACAATCAACAGACAGGGTTGTTCCCTCCCAATTGGGGAACACTTCAGTGGTGCAGGGCATTCGACATCGGACCTTCGGGTGACCATCCTCCAAGGCTGACTTTGGGACAGGCAGCAGCGAAAAGTGGCCGATCAGAGGCTGATAGCTAAGATAAGTACCCATAGGCTGTGTCCTCAGCACCCTACCGTCCTCCCTCCATACCCACTGTTCTCTGTGTACATCCATGGATCTGCAGTCGGCCGCCTACTGTACTCCCTGTATATCCACAGCTCTGACCTCAGCCCCCAACTGTACTTCTTGTACACCCACACATATGTCCTCAGCCCCCTACCATACTCCGTGTACACCCAAGGCTGTGCCCTCAGCCCCTTGCTGTATTCCCGATACATCGACGGCTGTGTCTGCAGTCCCCTACCGTACTCCATGTACACGGCAGTGTCTCAGCCTCTTGATACACTTCCTGTACACCCAAGTCTGTGCGCTCACCCCGCTACTGTACTCCTTTTACACCCAAGGCTGTGCCCTCAGTCCCCTACTCTACTCCCTGTACAACCACGGCTATGCCCTCAGCCGCCTACTGTACTCCCTGTATACCCACGGCTGTGCCCTCAGTCCCCTACTGTACTCCTCATATACGCTCAGCTGTGTTGCAAATTCTAAACAAATGTCAAGCACAAGTTAGTAGATGCACCACCATAGGAGGAGGGATATCTAAGGAGGATAAGTCGGAATACAGAAGGGAGATAGAGGGCTTGCTGACGTCATGTAATGATAACAGTCTCTCATTCAACTTCAACAAAACAAAATAACTGATATTTTTATCAGAATAGAAGGTGGGGAACACCCCCCTTCTGCATCAATGGAGCTGGCGTTGAGAGAGTGCAGAGTGTCAAGTCCCTCAGAGTGACGATAAATGACAATCTTACCTGGACGACTCACATAGGTCTGACAGTCAAGAAGTTTCAACGATGGCTCTCCTTCCTGCGGTTGCTCAGGATATTCAGCATGCACAACTTCTACAAATGCACCATTGAGACATACTGTCTGGATGCATTACGACCTAGTATGGCAATTGCTATGCCAAGAACCGTCACAAACTGTGCCCTCAAATCCCTACTCTACTCCCTGTACACCCAAGGCTGTGCATCAGCCCCTGACTGTACTCCCAGTTCATCCAAGGCTCTGCCCTCAGCCCCCTTCTGTACTCGCTGTACAGATGATTTGGTGCACAGCCCTAACAATCATGGATTCTAACCTCCCAACCATTGACTCTGTTTGCACTTCTTATTGCCGTGGAAAGGCTGGAGAATAATAGACATCTTTGTAGCATCCTTGATGGAAGACAGCAGGACGGAGGACTGGAGAATTAATAATCCCATTTTTAGAGAAGGGTAGCAGGGATAATCCAGTTAATGTTTGCCCGGTGACCCTGACGTCAGTGGTGGGAATTTGATGTAGAAGATAATGAGAGATCGGATCTATTGCCATTTGGAAGAAAATGGGCTCTTCAGTGATAGGCAACATGATTTTGTGCAGGGAACGTCATGTCGCAACAACTTAATAGAATTCATTGAGGAAGTGACAGAGTTGATTGATTAGGGAAAGGCTGCAGGTGTCATATACATGGACTTCATTAAGGCATTTGATCAGGTTCCCCATGGAGAAAGTGAAGTCGCATGGGACCCTTGGCATACGAGTTAGATGGATAGAGAACTAGCTGGGCAACAGCTTTCAGAGAATTGAAGGGGAAGGGAGTTTCTAAAATGGAGATCTGTGACCAGTGATGTTTCACAGGTATCCGTGCTGGACAACTGTTGTTTATGAGAAACATTAATGATTGGTCTGATTAGCAAGTTTACTGATGACACTGAGATTGGTGGAGTAGCAGATAGTCAAGGGAGCTGTCAGAGAATTCAGCGGTGTACAGATACATTGGAGAGTAGGGCAGAGAAATGGCAGATAGATTTCAATCCGGGCAAATGCGAGTTAATGAATTGTGGATGATCCAATTCAAGAGAGGACTACACAGTAAATGGAAACGTCCTGGAGAAAATTGATGTAAAGAGAGACCTGTGTGTTAAGATCCATTGTTCCCTGAATGTGACGACACAGGTGAATAGAGTGGTCAAGAATGCCTACAACATGCTTTCCTTTATCGGACGGGATATTTAGTACAATAGTTGGCAAGTCATGTTATAGTTGTATACGACTTTGGTTCGGCCACATTTAGAATACTGAGTACAGTTCTGGTCAGCACATTACCAAAAGGATGTGAATGTTCTGGAGAAGGTGCAGAGGAGGTTCATCAGGATGTTGCCTGGTAGGGAGAGCATCAGCTATGAAGAGATGTTGTTAAAATTACGATTATTGTCATTAGAAAGATGATTGCTGGGAGGGTACTTGATTGAGGTCAACAAAATCATGACAGGTACAGAAGGTTGGATATCAAATTTTTTTTTCCCAGAGTGGAGGACTAAATTACGATGGGTCATGAGTTCAAAGTCAGAGGGGAAATGATTAGGGGAGATATGCGTGGAAAGCTCTTTGCACAGAGGGTGGTGGGTGCCTGGAATGCGTTGCCAGCGGAGGTGGGAGAGGAGGGCACGGTAGCGTCATTGAAGATCTATCTAGATAGATAATTGAATGGGCAGGGCGCAAAGGGATACAGACACTTAGAAGATAGGCGACAGGTTTAGATAGAGGATTTGGATCAGCCCGGGCCTGAGCAGCCGAAGGGTCTGTGCTGTGATTTTCTTCGTTCTTTGTTCTAACATGATCAAAGACTCATCACACCTCAGTAATGATCTCCTGCAATCTCTTCCATCAAGCTAAAAGATATAGAAGCTTGAATATACGCATTAGCAGTTTCAGGAACAGCTTCTTCCCAGCTGTTGTCAGTATGATGAAAGGATTCTCTAATCTCAGATCGTGCTGATCTTGTTAATATTGATCTTGCCCAGTGCACGCCCTGTGCAACATAACGTACATGCCACTCAGACATGTTTTACAAACATTTTCTGTACATTCTTGCTTACTGTTATCTGC
Source organism: Chiloscyllium plagiosum (assembly GCF_037043375.1). Taxonomy (NCBI): domain Eukaryota; kingdom Metazoa; phylum Chordata; class Chondrichthyes; order Orectolobiformes; family Hemiscylliidae; genus Chiloscyllium; species Chiloscyllium plagiosum. Next base: position 69,924,867 of record NW_028270159.1, on the reverse strand, counting down.
CTGTAGTCTTGGTGCAGGTAACAATAAATCCTCACCTCCCACCCCGCAACCCCGTCTGGTCTTCACTCTCAGCTTCTCCAGAACCCCACTCAACATCCCTGTTACTCCAACACCCATCTCCCCGAGTCCTTTGTTTCTCACTGATTCTCCCAGTCTGTAAGTTATCCTTTTCTCTGATTTATTTCTGTTTCTCTCCCTTCATTTACTCTCTCCCCTTCTCCTATCCATCTGGCTTGTTTCCTTTCTCTCTTTGACTGACTGCCCAGCTTTTTCTCTCGCTCTGTTCTCTCTCTCCTTCCCTCTCAATTGTTCTGAATTAGGTGACGGTTCATTTGTTCGATGCTGGAAATAAAATAAACTCAATTGCGTGTTGTGATCGTAGATATAGTTTAAATGTATTGGTTAAATTTCAATTGTTGTCAAAACAGCAACCAGTACTAGGGTATCCATTTAGTTTAGATTCTCTACAGTGTGGAAACAAGTCCTTCAGCCCATCAAGTCCACACCAATGCTCCGAAGAGTAACCGACCCAGACACATTTCCCCCTGATTGCCCTCTCAAATGACCGAACAAGCCACTCAGTTCAAGGGCAGCTGGAGGTTGGCAAGAAATAATGGCCAGAGTCGAGAGTCTGTTGCTGGAAAAGCACAGCAGGTCAGGCAGCATCGACGAGCAGGAGATTGATTTTCAGGCAGAAGCCTTTCATATGCGTGAAATGTAATTTATCCTACTCTCTTGGATGCTGCCAGACCATTTCCAGCATCACACTCTCGATTCTGACCTCCAGCATCTGCAGTACTCACTCTCTCCCTATAAATGCTGGCTGGCCGGAGACAGCCACATTCCACGAGTGAATTAAAAATAACTTCTGAAACCAGCGTTTTGGCCGATCATGTCGGTAGGTTTATGGGCAGGCTTTAAATTGGCATAGAGGATGCAGGAATAGATTTCAGGCGAAATAAACTTTCAAGTTACACAAACAATAGGTGAAGATTCGGAACAGCATGGGGATGTGGCTAAAGACAAGCAGAAAGGAGAAGGAAGGGACAGGGTTTAACTCGAACTATGCATTAGTGAATAGGTTTGTGACAGGAAATTGTCGGAAAGAGTAAATTATAGTGTCTTTTTCTTGGAATGTATAAAGTATCTGCAATAATTCGATGGACTTGTCACACAGATAAATGAGATTTAGTCAACAGAGAGATGTGGTTTCAGTGTGAACAAAAGCTAGAACACAAATATTCAACAGTAAACAACCTTGTGGGGACTCAGGCAGAATAGGAGTACAGGATAGGTATCCGTGACAGTAATGGATAACAAAAGTTTGGACAGGGAAAGCACTTGGCCTCAGATGATGAAGTTGAATCAGCCTGAATGCAAAATGTGGGCAATGCGTGTCATAAACGCAAGTAGGAGAACAGTTTTTTTTTATGATGCCTTACAGCATTTCATTGTTCATCATTGCATTAAACAGGAATTTATTGAAATTTGTAGTAAAGGCACTGCGATAATTTTGAGAGTCTTCAATCTTTGTATAATGTGGGACTCTCCGAACTCTTCCTCGAATGTCCTTGTCAGTGTTTCTTTGAACAGCATCTTGTGCAAATGGCGAGGGACGTGGCTATCTCAGAATGACCATTGGGTGATGATGCTGAGTGAAGGAATGATGTCACAATGACCAATCATCTGGGAAATTGTAGTATGTTTGAATTCAAAGAGGATATGATTTTTTAAAGTGACCATCTGGCAATCAGATACAAAGCCAATTATACGAGTTTGAGAGCAGAACTGAACAAGTTAAACATGGTAACCATATTGAAATGTATGAATGTAAATGAACAGTGGAAAACATTTGATGTCAGATACAAATGTACAGCACAGAAACAGACCCTTTGGGCTGATTTGTCCATGGCGGCCAGATCTCCAAACATAATCTCAGCCCATTTTCCAGTACTTAGAGAACCCATATCCCTCTAAACTCTTCTTATTCATATACCCGTGCAGATACCTTTTGATTGCTGTAATTGTACCAGCCTCAATCACTTCCTCTGGTAGATCATTCCATACCCACAACAGCCTCTGCGTGAAAAGGTTGCCCCTTTGATTCCTTTTATATTTTTCGGCTGTCATCGTTAACCAATATCCTCTAGTTCTGGATTCCCACACCCCAGGGAAAAGATGTGTCTGTTTATCCTATCCATGCCCCTAAAGATTTTATAAACCTCTATAATGTCATCCCTCGGCCTCTCACGCTTCATGGAAAACAACCCCAGCCTATTCAACCTTTCCCTATAGCTCAAATCCTCCAAGCCTGGCAAAATTCTTGAAAATCCTTCCTGAACCGTTTGAAGTTTCGCAACATCCTTTTGATAGAAAGGAGACCAGAATTTCATGCAATATTCCAATAGTGGCCTAACTAATGTGCTGCACAGACGTAACATGACCTCCCAATTCCTGAACTAAGCGTTCTGACCAATAAATGAAAGACTACCAAATGCCTTCTTCGCTATCTTGTGTACCCGTGACTCTACTTTCAAGGAACTTTGAACCTGCACTCCAAGGTCTTTTTGTTCATCAACGTGCCCTGGGACCTTACCATTAAGTGCATGATTCCTGCTAAGATTTGCTATCCCAAATGCTGCACCTCACTTTTATCTAAATTAAACTCCATTTGCCACTGCTCAGCCCATTGGCCCATATGATAAAGATCCCGTTATAATTTGAGCTAATCTTCTTCGCTGTCCACTACACCACCAATTTTGGTGTAATCTGCAAACTTATTAACTGTACCTCCCGTGTCTGATCGAAATCATTTATATAAATATCGAAATGTAGTGTGTCTGTGTGAGAGAGTGTATATCTGTGTGCACGAGTGTAAAGTGGTCTAAGTTTCTGAGAGGATGCATGTGAGAGTGTGGGAGTGTGTGTGCCTGTAAGGGTGTGTGTGAGTGTCTGTATATGTGTGTCCATGTGTATGTGTGCACGTGTGTATGCGTGTAGTGCAATGGTGGTTACTTGTAGTGTGACATGAACCCAAGATCCCGGTTGAGACCCTCCCTATGTTTACCGAACTTAGATATCAGCCTCTGCTCGGCCACTTTTCGCTGCTGCCTGTCCCGAAGTCCGCCTTGGAGGATGGTCACCCAAAATTCCGAGGTCAAATGTCTTGGACCGCTAATGTGTTCCCCAACTGGGAGGGAACACTCCTGTCTGTTGAATGTTGTGTGGTGTCCATTCATCTGTTGACGTAGCCTTTGCACGGTTTCTCCAATGTACCATTCCTCAGGGCATCGTTGCCTGCAACGTATAAAATCGACAACGTTAGCTGAGTCACATGAGTATCTGCCACGAACAGGTGGCAGGTGTCCCCACGTGTAATGGTGGTATCCATGTCCACACTCTGACACGTCTTGCAGCGCCTACCATGACAGGGTTGTATGGAGTTGTCCTGAAACCCGGGCAGCTTGCTACGAACAATGATCTGTTTGAGGTTTGGTGGTTGTTTAAAGGCAAGCAGTTGAGGTGTGGTGAATGTCTTGGCAAGGTGCTCACCCTCATTGATAGCGTGTTTCAGATCACGAAAAATATGGCGCAGTCTTTCAGCTCCTGGAAGTACTGAACAACAAAGGGTACCCTGTCGGTTGCAGCAAGTACCTGTTTCCTGAGAAGGTCATCACGGTTCCTTGCTGTGGCACGTCGGAACTGGCGATCGATGAATTGAGCATTATAATCCGTTCTTATGCGCGTCCCTCAGTACTTTCAGGTGCCCGTGGGACCTGTTAATAACCAATGGGACAATCTGTGCATGGAGCCAGAAGAAGAAGCTGAGTTTTTAAATGAATACTTCCCATCTGTATTAACACAGGGGAAAGGCATTGCAGCTGGAGATTTCAGTTCGGATGGTGAGGTTTTAGAAAATGTTAAGATCAATAAGGGGGAGGTATTAAATGTTTTCACGGGCATAAAGGTGGAGAGATCCGCAGTGTCCAATGAAATGTATGTCGGGCTGCTATGGGAATTAAGGGCGGAAATTGCTGAGACCCTGGAGGGATATATTTAATACTTTGCTGGCCACAGGTAAAGCACTGAATGACTGGCTGGTAGTTAATGTGGTTCCTTAGTTTAAGAAGTGCAGCACAGATAGGCCAGGTAATGACACAGTAGATAGACAGACAGCAGTGGGAGGGGAATTATTGGAAACAATTGTGAAAGACAGGATGAATCAACATTTGGAAAGACAGGAATAGATGAGAGAAAATCATCTCGGATTTGGTAGATGACTATCCTGTCTGAAGAATTCAGCTGAGCATTTTGTTTGAAATTACTATTGAGGATATTGATGTGGGTAATGCAGATGATGTGGTTTACATGGAGTTCATTAAGGCCTTTGATAAGGTCCCACATGGAAGGCTGGTCCAACTGACCAATAGAATCCAAGGCAATTTGGTGAACTGGATTCACAACTGGTGGAGGATTGTTTTGGGGACTGACAGCCTTTCACCAGAGAGTGTACCATAGGGATCTGTGTAAGAACCATTGCTCTATATTAAGTACATTAATTACTCAGATGTGAAACAAGAAGGAATCATTAGTAGGTTTGCAGATGATATGAAAGGTGAGTGTGTTGTCCACAGTGAGGTAGATGGCTCAGGTTACAGTCTGTTCATTGAGGTTGTGATGGAATTTCAAGGGAGTAATTTAACTAGACAAGGCAGGCAAGAGCACAATAGGCAATGATAGAAAACTGTAGAATTAAGCTGTATTTATTTCGATGTAAAAGGCCTGAGAGGTAAGGCAGAAGAACTCATGGCATGGATGTGAGCATGTGACCGGAATATCACAGGAACTACAGAAACACAGCTGAGGGAGGGACAGGAATGGTAGCTCATTGTTCAAGGTACAGATGCAACAGAGATGATAGAAGGGGAGCCGAGAGAGGAGGGGGAGTGGAGTTTTACCTGTGGAAAACATCACTGCAGCACTGAGAGATATTCCTGGGGATCGCCTAGTGAAGCGAAAATGGTGGAAATGAGAAATGAGACTGGGTCATCACTTAGATATGACTGTACTACATGCTCCCAATAGTCAAAAGGAATTTGAGCAGCAAATATGTCGGGATATCTCAGGTATCTGTAAGGGTAATAGGGTTCTAACAGTCGCCGATTTTAACTTTCCAAACCTAGATTGGGACTGCCAGAGTGTTCGGAGCTTGGATGGGAGGGATTTGTTACGTATGTTCAAGAAAACTCTCTCAGTCAAGTGTAAATGGGCTAACTGGAGAAGCTGTAAATCCTGACCTCCCCTTGGGAAACAAGGTAGGGAAAGATATTAAAGTGTCAGTGTTGACCACTTTTGCAAGAGGGAGAGCAGAGCACAGAAAGATCGCAGGCAGCATTACAATGGGAGGCCTGTTTTACCGTCTGTTTTCCTGATGCTTACTAAGAGAGCACAGGCCTGTATTGATTACTCAGAACTCCCTATGCGGTCTTAGTTAAACAAAACCTAAAGTAGGAGCGGTGATTGAGCCTGATTATCTGTACTATTCCTCCCCCCCCACCCCCCCCAGCAATGTATCCATGTCATGTCTTGTTAGCCGACGTTTGGATTCCACTCATTGCTCTCTGCTCTGTTCACTGTGAGTGATCTTACCTCACTTCACGATTTACTGAGGGCTCCAGATCTCCCTGCCTTTTGCCTCTCTGGCTGACTAACCATCTTCAACTATGTGATTGACGAGACACCCAGCAGTTGGGAAGTCTACTGTATCAGGAATTTCCTGAGAGCCTACAGGAGACAGACAAATAGACAGAATGGGAACTTAGATTGATGCAGTGAGGGTTACACTGAGTCCCAAAGAGAAATGGAAAAAATCAATTCTCCATCGCTGGCCTATGCAGCCTCGTCTCTCTGGAGAGGAGAATTCTGTTGGCTCAGGATCTGGAGCAGCTGCAAGATCGAGAGGCACTAACGTAAGCAGCAATTACACCCTCACAGTGAGGGATATCAAATGGACAGCGACTGAGTGAGAGCAACAAAAAGCAGGAACGTATCAGGATCAAAAAATTATGTAGGATGAACTGGTTTAGCTTCATGTTGTACTCATATCAGTACTCAGGGATGAGCTGCCAGTGAACACGCGAAGTGATGGCCTAGTGATATTATCGCTAGAGCACATATCCAAAACCTCAGATAATATTCAGGGGAGGTATGTTTGAATCCCACCATCTGGAATGCTTGAAATTGATGTCAGCAATTTTAAAAATAGCAATTAACAATTCATAAATAAGTATGAACGCGTTGTTGATGTACCAAAAACCCAAACGCCTCTCCTTTAGAGAAAGACATCTGCCCATCCTCATGTGGTCTAGACGATACACACACAAGAAAATGTTTGCCTCTCAATTTCCCGATGAAATGGACTAGCAGTCTACTTAGTTCAAGGGCAGCTCGGGCTGGGCAAAAAAGGCTGGTCTGCCAGAGACACCAACATCCCTGACATGTTTTTAATATAATCCAGTAGGATAGCCCCATTGTAACCGTGCTTGGACCAGTATCCTGGCCAATCATATCGGTAGATTTACGGACAGTGCTTTAAACTGACAGAGATAATGCAGGGACAGTATTCAGGTGAAAGGAGCTTTCCAAATCCAAAGAGAAATGGCGAAATATCGGAAAAGCATGTGAATGTGGCTGAAGACAAGCAGAAAGGAAGAAGATGAGATACATTTTAACGAAAACTGCACATCGGTGGATAGGTTTGTGAAGGTAATGGTGGGAAAGAGTAAATTATATATTTTTTGGAATGGACAAATTCGCTGCAATAAGATAGATGGATTTGTGACACAGCGGTAAAAGAGATTTAGACACCAGAGAGACATGGTTACAGGGTGAACAAAAATATTCAATCTTCACAACCTTGTGCAAATTCAGGCAAAATGGGTATCAGTAACAATAATGGATAACAAAGGCATTGCAGAGAAAACAATTGGCTCAGATCATGAAATAGAGTCATTCTGAATGTAAATTCTGGATACTACTTGTCAAGGACATAAGCAGCAGAACAGTTTTCGGCCACCTCGCAGCAATTCATTGTTCATCACTGCGTTAAACAGGAATTAATTAGAATTTTAAACAAAGACATTGTGATAACTTTGGGAAACTTCAATATTCGTGTAATGTTGACAGTCACACTGACAAGAGTGATATTGGAAGAGAAGTTCGGATAATTGTTTTTCAGTGTTTCATTCAATAACTCATTGTGCAACTGGCTCGGGCTGTAACTATCTCAGATCGACCGTTGTCGGATGAAAATTAATGAATGAGTAATGTCACCTGGGGAGGTCCTCTGGGAAATTTTGATAAAGTGCAGTTTAAACAAATATAAAGTTTTAACATGAATCACCGAGAGGACAAGCTACAACTAGAAACAGGAGAAATAACCAATTACATTAGTTTGAGCGGAGAACTGTCCTAGGTAAATAGATTGAAACACGTGTCTGCAAATGGACAGTGGAAAACATTTGAAGGAACAGTGTAAAGCACTCAGTAAAATGAAATTCCATTGAGACAGACAAAGCCTCAGCTAGAAATTCCCGCCTGTCCGTCATTCAGGACAAAATGGATCATAATAGATTATGAGGTTGAGAAGATCACCAAAAGTATTTAAAATCCTGAAGTGAGAAAATGTTTGAGGAGTAAGTTTTAAAGGGATTGCAAAGGGTCTTCTAGCAGGAGGAGGGCATTGGAAAGGGGAATCATGCTCAGAGTTTATTGAAACTGTAAGGGCAGATAGAGTTGAAGGTGCTGGAGGTGATGAGATTGTTACAGAGAATGGTCAGAGCCTGAAAGGTGTTGCAAAGCCAGTACGAATTGCTGCAGCTGTAGGTGTTTCCAGAGGTGGAGGAGGGGCATATGTATTTGTATATATTCATTCATAGGATGAGGATGTCACTGATTGTACTAGTATTCTTTTCCCTACTGCTAATTGCCCAGAGGGTAGCTCAGAGTCAGCCTTGCTGCTGTGGGTCTGGAATCGCATGTAGGCCAGACCAGATTAGAATATCGCCCTAAAGGAGGGAAGTGAACCAAATGAGTTCTTCCTATTGATCAACAATGCGTTTATGATGACCTCACCAGTATCTTGTACGATCGTACATGACATCCCTGCTCCTACTCTCAACGCTCTGCCCAATCAAGGTAACCATCCCAAACGGCTGCGTCACCAGCCTGTCTACCTGTGACACTACTTCCAAAGAACTGTGTACCTGCATCCCTGGGTCTCTGATTGACAACACTACCTAGGGCGAACATTAACTGTAAAGTCCCACCCTGGTTTGCTTCAACAAAATGGAGCACTTCGCATTTATCGAATTGAACTCCATCTGCTATTCTTCATCCTGTTGTATCATTGAAAACCTTGTTCCCTGTCCACTTTAGCACCAATTCTAGTGTCGTCCCCTGGTTGGCACCGTGGTGCAGTGGTTAGCACTGCTGCCTCACAGCGCCAGAGACCCTGATTCAATTCCCACCTCAGGCAACTGTCTGTGTTGAGTTTTCACATTCTCCCCGTATCTGCGTGGGTTTCGGTCGTGTGCTCCGGTTTCCTCCCACAGTCCAATAAATGTGCAGGTTAGGTGAATTGGCCATGCTAAATTGCCTGTAGTGTTAGGTGAAGGGGTAAATGTAGCGGAATGTGTCTGGGTGGGTTGCTCTTCGGAGGGTCAGTGTGGACTTGTTGGGCCGAAGGACCTGTTTCCACACTGTACGTCATCTAATCAAAACTTACTTACCAGTAAAATAATATTCCCATCCAAGCCATTTTCCCAAATAACAATGAACACCGACTACACCGCTGCCTCCAGTCAGGAAAACAAGTCACACATCACCCTTTGTCTCCTACCATCAAGCCATGTTTGTATCCAGTTGACTGGCTCCTCCTGAATGCCATTTCCTTTTACATTGATCTGAGCTTATTACCCAAGTTATTATACAGAACGTAGAACACAGAACAGTACAGCACAAGACCCTTTGGACATAATGACATGCTAATCTTTTATCCTACTGTAACCTTCAAACCCTTCATTTTACTCACATCTATGTGCCTATCCAAGAGTCTACTAAATGTCCCGAATGTAATAAAATCATCTACCATTTTCTGTGTAAAGAAACAAACTCTAAAATCGCCCTTTAACCATCCTCTATTCGCCTTAATATTATATTGTAATAGCCATTTACGCTATAGGAAAAAAAAAGGTCTCTTACGATCCACTTTCTCTGTGGCTCTCATCATTTTGTTCACCCCTCACAAGTCCGGCTCACACTTCTTAGCTCCAATGAGAAAAACGTTAGCTCCCTCAAACGTTTTTCATAAGACATGTTCTCCAGTACAGGCAGCATACTGGTAAATCGCGTATTTACCCTCTCTGCACCTTCCACATCATTCCTGTAAAGAAGAGACCAGAACTGAACACAATATTTCAAGTGGGTCGAACCAGGACTCTATAGAGCAGCAGCATAAACTAAAGTCAATCCCCCAGCTAATGAAAGCCATCACCATGTATTCCTTCTCAACAACTTTGAGGGATATTTGAGCGTGGAACCCAAGATCCCTCTGTTTCTCCACATTGCCTAGAATCCTGCTTTTAACCCTGTACTCAGCATTCCAATTCTACTTTCCGAAATAAATCACTTCACACTTTTCCAGATTGAATTCCATCTGCCTCTTCTCAGACAGTTTTGCATCCGGCCAATGTCCCGTTCCAACCTTCAACAGCCCTCCACACTATCCACTATTCAACCAAACTTCTCCTTGGCAAACGTACTAACCTACTCTTCCACACCCACATCCAAGTCTTTTTAAATAAAATCACAAAAAGCAGAGTTCCTGGAACAGACCCCTACAGAATACCACAGGTCACCGAGATCCAAGCTGAATGCCATCTGTCATCACCCTCTCTCTCCTGTGGGCCAGAAATTCTGTATCCAGACAGACAGGTTTCCCTGTATGCCAATTCTCCATACTTTCAAAATGAGCCTTCAACATGTCTTGTCACTTTCTCAAAGGATTCAATAAGATTTGTGAGGCATGACCTATCCCTTACAAAACCATGCTGACTGTGTCTAATCAAACTATGGTTTTCCAAAGAATCATAAATCCTTTCTCTCAGAATCATCTCCATTAATATGCACACCACAGACATAAGACTAACAGGTCTGTAATTCCCAGGATTATCTCTCTTCCTTTCTTGAACAAGGCCATAACATTTGCCATCATCTGACACGACTCCAGTGGACAGTGAGGGCGCGAAGGTCAATGCCAAAGGCGCAGCAATCTCTTCCCTCGCTTCCTGTAATAATTTTGGGCACATCTCGTCTGGTCCAGCAGAATTATCTTTCCTTATGTTTTACAAACTTTTCAGCACATCTTCCCATAAACATCAACCTCTACAAATATATCAATCATTTTCATGTTGTCCTCACAAATGACAAGGTCCCTCTCAGTAGTGAATACTGCAGCATAGTATTCATTAAGGACCTCCGTACCGTCTCTGACTCCAGGCACAGAGTTCCCTCCACTAGCCCTGCTCGACTCTGACCTCACTCTGGCATCCTCTTGTTCCTAACATAAAAGGAGCATGCTTTACGGTTTTCCTTACACCTTCCCAACAATGCGTATTCATGCCCCCTTCTACATGTCATAAATCCATTCCACAGTGCCTTCCTGGCTCCCTGCAGAGAGTCCACAGAATGTGGACACAAGCCATTTGTCTCAACCTCCCCATATCTACCCTCCGAACATTAATCTACCCAGAACATCACCCCCACTCTGACACTTCACATTTTCCCTGACGATTGCGCCAAACCTACACATCCCAGAATGGGTCATTTAGCATGGTTTATTCAACTAACCTGCACATCTTTGCACTGTGGGTGGAAACCGGAACACCTCGAGGAAACACACTCAGACATGGGGATAATGTGCAAACTGCAGCCAGACCATCGCCCGGGGCTGGAATCGAAATTGGGTCCCTGGTGCGATGAGGCAGCAGTGCTAACTATTGAGTCACCGTGCCACCACATATACCCCTCCGGAGGTCTATCTGATCCTTGTTTCCTCAACCTTAAGTAAGCTTCCTTCTTCCTCTTGACTAGATATTCTGCATTCCTTGGGACTTTGTCAAATACCTTGCTGAAGTTCATGTTGACAATGTTGACTGCACTGCTTTCATCTATCTTTTGGCTACGTCCTCAAAAAGTCAATCCGGTTTGTGAAACACTGTTATCCACTCAGAAAGCCATGCTGACTATCTTTAATCAGTCCTTGTCTTTCCAAATATGTGTAGCTCCTTTCTCTCAGAATCTCCTCCAACAACCTACCCATCACTCGTGTCACTCGTCTGGCTTTCCCCTGCAGCCCATAAGTGAGAGAACAGCATTAACTTCCCTCCAGTCTTCTGAACCCTCACTGCGTCTGTTGATAATATAAATATCTCTTCCCTAGTTTCCCACAATATTCTCGGATCGTTCGAATGAACTACTGAGGATTGATCTACCTGTATTTGTTTCAAGATTCCAGCACTTTTTTTTTCTCTGTTGAGGATTCTTTCCAAGAGGTCACTATTTATTTCCTTAAGTTCCTAAGCTTCCATGTTTTTCTACACAGTAAATACTGACAAGATAGTTTTGGTTTAAGGCTTCAACTATCGCCTCTGATTCCATACATAGTCGACTTATGAAGATTTCATGTGCACTATTCTCTACCAAGTTCCTCTTAGCCCTTATTAAAACTTGCATAAAGGCTTCTGAAAATGCAAATAGATCACATCTCTTGTACAAACATACCTCTCCCCACCCTTATCTATTCTGCCATTTATATTCACACAAACAAATAAAATCCCACAGGCTCAAAAACAAATACTCTTTTATAAAATGTGTTTCTAAGATCTCAGTTATTGTTAATTGGCATTTTCTTTCTGACACATTTCAGCATGCTCCTGAATTCCTGTCAAGCTAACACTTTGTTTTCAGACTGGCAGAAGAAAGAGTTGTGGGAATTCTTGTTTATCAATCTGAAAAAAGATAGCTTACAGCGTCAACATGTACTAGAGGAGGCAAATCAAATGCTGCCACTTATTACGTAGGGAATGGAGTCTACAAATAGGAACGTCTTGTTAAAACTATACAAGATATGAGCTAGACCACACCTAGATTATTATAAACAGCGTGAGTGCCCCAAAAAAAGATTTTTTTCTATTCGAGCCAAGCCAGAGAAAGTTCACTCAGCTGATCCTGGGAATGTACGGATTTTCAAATAAGAAGAGGTGGTGTAGATTGTGGTTGAACCGATTGAAGTTGAGGAAAATGAGAGAGAAATTGAATGCAACATCCAAGATTCTGAAAGAGTTTGATCGGATAGATGCAGGGAAGTTAGAAAATAGAACAGTACAGCACAGCATTCGGCTCATCGGCCCACCATGATGCGATTCTCAACTCGTACCAAATGATTGCACATGGTCCATCTCCCTCTACTCTCTACCTGTTCATGTTTCTGTCTAAATGCCAATTCAGAACTTTGCTCACATTTCTGTTTCTACGATCTCCCTCGGTAACTTCCACGCTCTACGTCAAAAAAAAAACTTGCCTCACACAACTCGTTTAACTTTCTCCTTCTCACCTTAAACCTATGCGCTCTAGTATTTGACACTATTATTGGAAAAAAAGATTCTGACGATCCATATTAGCTATCTCTCTCCTAATTTTACATTCCCGTACCTGTTCCCCTATCGCCCCTGACATTCTCATAAAACAATCCAAATTGTTTAATGAGCTCTTACATCAAACACACCCTTAAACAAACCTAACACAGCCAACCTGCTGATAAACCCCCTTTTGCACCCTCTCCAAAGCCTCGACATCCTTCCAATTTTGTGCAGATAGGAACTGCACACAGTACTCCATATGTGGCCAAACACAAGTTTTATAGAATAACAAAATGAGATGGAAAACACTACACTCAGTCTGGTGACCGATGAAGACCACTGTTCCATTTGCGTTCTTTCCCATCTGAAATACTTCTGTTGCTATTTTCAGGGAGTTACTGACTTGCGCCAAGATCCTCATGTATATCAATGTCCCTCAAGATGCTAACTGTCCTCTTGAATTTGACATCATCTCATAATTACACATATTAAACTCAAATTGCCATTTCTCTGCACACCTTTCCAACTGACCTGTAGCCTCCTGCCACCTTGGATATCCTTGCACATTAACCCCAACTCCACCAATTTTCGTGTCATCAGCAATAATTATCTTTGCCACTTCCTTTCGTTTCAAATGTGAACGAATCTGTAATCAGAGGGCATAAAATCCCCGCAAGGGCTCACCCATTAAAGATGGAGCGGAACAGGCATGTCTTCACTCAGACGGTCGTGACTCTTGGTAATTCCTGACTGTCGAAGGCTGTCAGATTTTAATTACTCAGGGAAACATCGGTTTTGTAGAAAAGACGGGAAAGTAGAGTTGAAGAGTATCGGTTCAGCCATGAACTTATTGAAAGGCAGAGCATACTCAATGGGGTAAATGGCATAATTCCGCTCCGACATCTCAAGGTCTGAACTCAAACTCAATATCTCCTGTATAACATCATGGGTCTCTGCTCACAAAGCTCCATTATAATGGGATTATTAGATATTTATTATTACACAACATTTGATCTACAATAGACAATTTTGTTAATGGTTCCTTGATATGGTGTTTTAGAAAACGATCTAGCATGCAATCCAGGATTTCATCGAATAATGATGAATACTCATTAGTTATACAGTCAGGATGGACAGCACTGTCACACACAATTACTGCACTGCCCTTGCTGCAAGTATATTCAGTGTCCTGACTGTAACCTAATTTGCATTATCATCACTGGTTTGTTCCTCCAAAAGAATTCCTGCAATCGACTGTTGCTGCGTGCTTATTCTCAGCTCCACCCAACTACACTCGAAATTTTGATCTTCAGATCAACGCGACTATCTCATCAATGCATTAAACTTATCCTTCATTCACAACTTGCTGGCTTTTTACCTCGCCTGACTCGATCTCACCAATCCTTCAATATTCACTTCCCAGCGATGGTCATACTGCAGCTACATCTCTGTCATTCTATCTACCTTATGGCGTACGCAGAGAACCATTCATAAGTATTGTGTTGGGGACGATAGTGAATTGAACAGAAGGGCAGAGGTCACAGAGAGATCACAAGTACAACATGGGCCAGGATTGATGCCTGGGACTTCCTGTGTGCCTCAGTGATGAGCAGTAAAGCAGGGATGAGAGGAGGACCCTCTCAAGATGGTGAGAATGCAGCCTAAAATGTTGGTGTTCCTTGCCAAGCACTGTGCCTATGTCCTGATTTACGGGTCTGAGAACTGAAGGACACCAACCTCTCCCTGTGCTGTTTATTGTGAGTGACCTTTCCAGCAGCAAGATTTACTGAAGGCTCCAGGTCTTACTCTCCATCTCTCTCTGGCTGACCAAGCATGTTCAATGAGGTGATGGATGCGACTGGAGTTATGAACATTGTGATTACCTGCATGAGGCAGTCAAATGACAGAATGGGAAATTGGACTTTTGCAGTGAGATAACTCATGTCGAGTTGCACTGAGTCCAGCAGAGATCTGGAAAATCCTAGTCGCCGTCCCTGACCTCTACTGTTGTGTCTCTCTGGAATGGAGAATTCTATTGGGTCACAATTTGGATTAGTTCCAAGAGCTGACAGACGCAGCAATTAAACCCACACAGCGAGGGACACCACGTGGAGAGATACTGACCGTTATCAGCAGAGCGAAGAAAGGTGTCAGGATTACGCAATGATGTCAGCAGAAGTTGTTCTGATTCAGTGGGCACTGCTACCGGTACTCATGGAGGAGACAACAATTTTATTCGGATGGTACAGTGTTGGACCAGTGTCCTGGTCGATCAGTTTTATGCTGAGTCATTTAATCTGACACAGTGGAGGAGAAACGGGGCTCAGGTGAAAGGAAATTCCCTATTTCAAAGAGAAAGGTTGAAACATGGGGATATGGCTGAGGAAAAACAGAAAGAAACAGGAAGGGACGGAGGTTAACTAAAATTGAATATCAGCAGATAGGTTTATGAGAGGAAATTGTGATAAAAAAGAAAAGTACTGTTTCTTAATGTGAATGCATGATGCATTTGTAATAAGAGATATGCACGTGTGACTTGTGATTTTGTAGCTAATCACCATCACGGAGACATTGTCACAGGATGAACAAAAAGGTGAGGCATTAATATTCACGCCAAAAAACATCGTGGAAAGTCAGGCAGAATATGAAGCAGGATGTGAAACTCTCATCATTTAGGTAACAATGGTTGATCACTAAATCATGTTGCCTCATATTATCAATCATTAGGAGAACTGAATGAATCTGGGTAATAAGAATCAGAGCACAGAAGTGGAAGGACAGCGTTAAGGCCCCTTTACAGCACTACATTGCGAGACACTGCATTGGAAGACAATTATTGAAATTTCTAAAAAAAAACACACGAGGAAATTTGAGAGGGGATTCAACTTTCCTGTCTCATCATCTCATTGGTGGTGGGTCACAGAAGAGGCTGACTTTCTCCCACTCTCTGGGGGAATCTGTAGGTGGATGTACAGCCCAATTTACCTTTTCACAGATTCAGTTACACTTGTGGCAGAATGTGGCCGTGGGAAGGGGGTGGGTGGAACGTTGGTGTGGCAGTGCACTCCATATGCTGTTTTCTCCTGGATTCGCATTTTTCCCCACACCAAGTCTCAAACTTCTCGATACATTCCCAATGCTCCTCCCCCACTTTAGACGGTCTTGGCCCAGTAATTCCCAGGATTTTCCAGAATTCATTAAAACATGCTTGGAAAAGAAAAACACCTCACAATTCTGAAGAAACCAATGCCTTAGAAATACATTTTAAAGTGATTAGTAGGGGTCTTCTAGCAGGAGGAGTGCACTGGGAAGAGGAAATATTGTCAGGCTTCATCCGATGATAGGATGAGAGTTTCAGGTGCTGCAGGTGGTGAGTGTGTTACCGAGAGGGGCAAGGAACTGAATGATGTTACAAATAAAGTACAAATTACTGGAGGTTGAGGTGTATTCAGTCGTAGCGATGAAAGTATGTTTATTTATATATTTAAACATGGGCTGAGGATGTCACCCATCAGACTAGCATGCATTATCCCACTGTTAACGGCACATAGGCAACTCAGAGTCAGCCACATTGTTGTCGGTCTGAAGTCACATGTGAGCCAGGCAAGGGTAGAATGTCAGATGTCCTTCCCACAAGGACATAAGTGAAAGAGTCGAGTTTTTCCACACAATCAGCAATGCTTTTATGGTTGCCTCACCAATGTTCTGTACAGACGCAACATGACATCCCAACTCCTACTCTCGGTGCTCTGACCAATGAAGGAAAGCATCCCAAATTCCTACTTCACCAGCCTGTATATCAGTGACACCACTTTCAAAGAACTGTTCACCTGTATCCGTACGTCTCTCTGTTTGACAACACGACCGAAGGCCCGAGCATTTACTGTAAAAGTCCAGACTGGTTTGCCTTAGCAAAATGCAATATCATGCTTTACTCCACCTGTTATTCCTAGAATACTGCCCCAAAAGTATTGCTGTTCAAATTGTACTCTTAGATAACCTTCTTCACTGTACACTTCATCAATTTCAGTGTCACAAACTTGCTAACCATGACTCCTGAATTATCATCCAAACCATCTACATAAATAATGCACGGCAGTGACCCAGTACCGAATCCCATGGCACACCGTTGGACACAGCCTGCGGTTTGAGCAGTAACCCTCTATGAACACGCGCTTTCTCCTACCGTCAATCCAATTTTGTATCCAGTTGGTGAGCACCCCCTGGTTATGTGTGACCTAAACTTGTTAACCAGTCTCCCATACAGAAATTCGTCAAAGGCCTTGCTGAAGTAAATGGAGACATCATCTACTTCTCTGTATACATAATTTGTCTACCTCCACAACCAGTCAGGTTTGTGAGACATCATCTTCCAAGCACAAAGCCATGATGATTATGACTAATCGTTCCTTGTCTTTCCAAATACATGATGATCCTTTCTCTCAGAATCAACTCCAACCACTTACTCTCCCATCGGTCTCACTGATCTGAACTGGCTGTCGATGATGTGATGGGCCTTGATATTTCTGCCCAAGCTTCCCATAAGGCATTGGGACACATCTGATCATATCCCAAAATTTAAGCTAACTTTTTGCATTTTAAGACATCCTGCACTTCCTGTTCTCCAATGTAAACTCTGTTCAAGACATCACTATGTATTTTCCCAAGTTCCCGAAATTCCATGTTTTTCTCCACAGTAAATCCTAAATCAAAATGTTTGTTTCAGATCTTCCCCATTAAGAGGTATTCCACATTGACAACCGCATTGACCTTTTAGGAGCACTATTTTCTCCCCAGTTACTCCTTACGCTTGTTGAAACCTGTCAAAACGCTTCTGAAATTTCTATTATCGCCCTACCGCCACTCCCCTTTCCCATTCTTATCTGTTCTGCCATTTATGGCCACACAAAAATATTGAATCCAACAATGCGTCTCCCATGGTTTAGAAGCGTCTAGTTATCATTTATTGTCGTATCATTCATAATACATTCCAGCACATCCCTGACTTACTGTCAGAGTAACACCGTTAGGTTTCCGACTGACTGCACAAAGGGTTTTGGAATTCCTTGTACAACAAACCGAAAAAAAGTAGTTTACATGGTCATCAGGTAATAGAGAAGGTGAATCAAATGCTGGCATTTATTACAAAGGAAATGGAGTCTAAATATAGCGAGGTCTTGCTAAAACGATACAAGGTACTAGTCTGACATACCTAGCATATTATGAACAATATGAATGCCCAAAGGAAAGATATTCTTGCATTAAAGTCAAGACAGACAAGCTTCACTTGGCTGATGTTGGGAACAGAGGGATTTTCTAATCGGAACAGGTGGAGTAGATTGAGTTTGAGCCATTGGCACCTCGAAGAGTGGGAGAGAAATTGAATGAAACATCCAGGATTCTGAGGGGCTTTGTCAGGGGTGATGCCGTCAAGTTAGAAAATAGAACAGTACAGCGCAGCAATAGGCTTTTCAGCCCAACAGGCTGTGCTATTCTAACTAATCTAACTGTGATGCTCTTCTAACTAATCCCATCTGCCTGCATTTCTTCCACATCCCTCTATTCCCTGCCTGTTCAAGTGTCGGTCTAAATACCACTACAAAACTTTGCTAACATTGCCACTTCTCCCACCTCCTGAGCAGCTTCAACCCTCTATGCACTGAAAACTGGCCTTGTTCGTCTCATTTAAAATTTCTCACTCTCACCTTAAGCCGAGACGTCCTAGTATTTGATATTTCAGCATTGGAAGAGGGATTCCAACTATCCTCATTGTTCTCTCCTCTCCAAATGCGACATACCTGTACCAGAACACACCCCCTCCCCCCAGTCTCCAATACTCTCGCAAAGCAATCCAACTGTATCCAACCTCATTATAGTAAACATATTCTCAAACCAGGCAACATTCCGGTAAACCTCTCCAAAGCCTTCACATCCTTCCTGTTGTGTGGTGATGAGAAATGCACAAAGCATTCCAAACGTGGCAAATATGAAGTTTCATTCAGTCACAACATGACATGCAAACGTCTGAACTCAATACTGTGACCGATGAAGGGAAGCATGAAATACTCCTCCTTTATCACCACATACTGTTGTGTTGTTATTTGTACGGAGCTATGGATTTGCATCCAACGTCCCTCTGTTTATAAATGTTCCCAAGGGTCCGGTCAATTAGTGTACTTTTCTCTTCCATTTGACTTCATAAATGCATCACGGCACACTTGTCCCAATGAAATTCGATTTGCCATTTCTCTGTCCTGCATTCCATCTGATCTACATACTGCTAAAATCTTTAACGTTATTCCTCACTATCCACAATTCCCATAATTACCCCTAATGCCCCTTGCATGCCTTTCCAAATGACATTTGCAAAATTACTCATCAGAGTGCTGACTTCTTACATCTTAATCACTGATATAAAATACAGCACTGATCCTTGTGAAACACTATTGGCCACAGGCCTCCAATCAGAAATTCACCGTTCCACAGTCCTTGGGATTCCATGGACTGTGATTTGATCCTCTGGATCTCCCTTGTTATGTCTAACGTCAATCGAAAACGACTCTAAACATTGATTTCCGGATTAAATTGGCTGTCGCACAAATGCGCTGAAGGCAGCCTTGCCGAACAATACAACTAGACCTTGTTTGGCTTTTTGCCTATCCTATCTAAATCCCTACAACCATTCAATACTCACTTCCCAGCGATGGTCATTCTGCAGCCACATCTCCATGACAGTTTTATCATATCTGTTCACTTCAGTTAATGCTGTCATTCCATCTGCCTGGTTGCAAATGCAGGGAGTGCTTCAGTGAGAGTGGGTTTTTGAGGATGGATAGAGGTCACAGAGTTAGAGACACGTATTGGGGCTCAACAATATTACAGGGATGGGGATGGTGGGATGGATTGGGGAATGGTACAGTGATAGGGAGGATGGCTTGGACTGGAGAATGTTACATATTTAGGTAGGATTATGTGGACTGAAGAATTTTACAGGGACAGGAAGGGATGGACTGACTGCGGAAAGTTACAGAAATATGGAAGTTTGGAGACTCTGGAGGAGTATACGGAGATAGCGAGGTTTGGAGTTACTGGAGAAGGTTACAGGGAGTGGGAGTGATGGTGTGAATGGAGGGGGTTACAGAGATATGGTTGGTTGGACCGATTTAGAGGAGGTTACATAGATAGGGAGGGATGGAGTGACTGTGGATGGTAAAGCAATAGGAGGGTCAGAACGACTGGAGGATGTTACAGGGATAGGAATGATTGGGTGACTGGAATTGGCTACGGAAATAGGAAGGGATGGAATGACGAGTGGAAGTGATGGAGATAAGGATGGTTGCAATGACTGGGGCAGGTTACAGAGATATGGCGGGATGGGGTGGCTGAAGGATGTTGCAAGATAGAGAAGGATCGAGTGACTGCAGAGGGCGACACAGATAGAGAGGGATGGAGTGACTGGGCGTAGTTGCAAAGTTTGGGAGTTTAGGAATGACTGGGGAAGGTTACAGAGATAGGGATGGTCGGAGTGACCAGTCGAGTTAATAAAGAGTTGAAGGGAGTGGACGAGGTTATAGAGATATGGAGAGATGAAGTGACTGGAGTAGATTACAGAGATAGGGAGTGTTGGGGTGACGGGGGAGGTTACCGATATAAGGAGGGTTAGAGTGACTGGATCAGGTTACAAAAAAAGGGAGTTTTCATGTGATTGCAGGTGGTTACAAAGATGGGGAGGAATGGAGTGACGGGGGAGGTTACAGATTTAGGGAGCGATAGAATGATTTGTTGAGTTTACAGAGGTAGAGAGAGAGGAATGACTATAGAAAGTTACAGGGATGGGGAAAGGTGTAACTGCCGGCGATTTCAGAAATAGGAAGAGGTGAAGTGACTGGGGGAGGTTACAGAGATAGGGGAGTTGGGGTAGGGGTGCTGGGAACGGAGATAGTATTGGTTGGTATGACTGGACGACTTTCCAGAGAGACAGAGGGTTGGAGTAACTGAAGGAAGTTAGAGGGATAGGGTAGTTTAGAGGGACGACGCGAGGTTTCAGAGATAGAGAGGACATTGGAGTCTGAGCGAGATTGGACGAGATAAGGATTGACATTCATCCTGTGGAGGCTGAAGGAGTTGACTGAAAAGGGATGTGTGAAGAGGATGTAGAAGGTTACTACAACAGGGAAGAATATAGGAGGTGGTATTCATTAGAGAAATACATGTTGTCGCCGTTTCTGGAGGTTGTAATAGGTGAATGTTTCTAATGACTCAAGGAGATTGCATGCACATGGAGGGGAGTCGGATGAGGAAGAGGTTGCTGAAAGATTTGTAGAGATAGAAGAGGTTTATTGTGATCATGAGACTTGCAGAGATTAAATGATGTGATAGGGAGGTAGTAGGGACAGGATGGTGTACAGTGATAACGAGGAGTTGGAAGAGGTTACTGCGAAAGTGAAATTTGTGGTGACGGTTTTCTCGATTGGACGAAGTTAATAATGGAGGTGTAGACAATGGATGGTTCTTCAGACGGAAGAAGGTTACAGAAAGTGACAGCTTGTAATGGAAAACTAACAAATTTTACATTTACTGTGAAATTTGAAAGATATGTTTTTCTAAAATCTAATGCTGTGCTGAGCATTGTGAACAATACTTTGCTGAGCTTTGCAGCCAGCTTGTCTCTGTTTGAACTTTGGAAAAAATTAAAGTTGACCTTGCAACAGTCGAATTCAGCAAAACCTGATGAACTGTTATCTCCAAGACCGGGAATGAGAGAATAACAATTTGAGTTTTCCCGGTCTTTGCCCTTGAGAGGTGATAAGAAACAATATAAGACGAGTATCTGAATTATGCTCAAGTACTCCTTACATTGAGTCATCTGGCTGAATGCATTGGGTCAAATTCTGCAGAAGTTAATTAAAGTCCCTTTCTTTGCTCTTGCTAACAGTTGAGTCGAGTCGATTTAATTTCTACGACACAGCTGTAGGTGCTCGGCTTGGATACATGGATGGCTTTAGTAGCTTCAAGAGGTTACAGAATTAGAAAAGCGAGTAGTGATGGGAGTAGGTTGAGTTACAGAGTATTGTCGTCATGGCAGAAGGTCACAGCAATAGAGAAGATTGTAGCGACTGGACGAGGTTGCAGACATGGGGAGAGTTAAATTGGCAGCAGAACACTATACACAGGGAGGGCGGTTGGGATTGGAGCAAGTTGTACAGGCACGAAAGGCTATAGGAAAGGGAGGTGTTTACACAGATAGGCAGGTCTGATGGAATAGTATGTTTTCAGCGGTCATGTGGTGGTGTCGGACGGGAGACAGGAATTATGCCAGAGGTAGTTTCTTTATTCAGAGTAGTAGGGGCGTGGAATGCATTGCTTGCAACAGGAGTAGACTTGCTAAATTTAAGGGCATTTAAATGGTCACTGTATAGGCATATGGAGGTCGAATGTAATAGTAGCGATTAGATGGGCTTCAGAATGGTTCAATAGATTGGCGTAACATTGTGGGCCCGAGGCTGTGTACTGCGCTGTCGTTTTCTATGTTCTATGTTTTATATGGCATAAGTAGGAAGTGAGAAAGGAAAGTCTTATAAGAGATTGGAGATGAACAATTTACACACAAGATATAGTGCAGGCATGGAATGAGCTTCCAGGGGAGGTTGTCGAGTAAAGTACAATTACAACATGTAAATGACATTTGGGCAGAAACAAGGAGAGGTGAAGTTTTGAAGGGATGTGGGTCAAATCCAGGGAAGCGCGACTCGTTCAGGAACTCTCTTAGCATGGATTAGTTGGATCGAAGCAACGTATTCTGTGCTGCATTACTCTGTCTCCAGATATTGGAGGAGGACACTACCGAGATAAGCATATCGTAGACACTGAATTTTGTTACAGAGATAGGGGTGGTAGTCTGGAATACAGTACATTTCAAATATGTGGAGAGAGTATCGGGAAGGGAGGAGGTTACAGAATTAGGAATTGTACTCGGAAATAAAAATTATTGAAGACATTGGTCTACATGCCCTAGATACAGTGTTGCATAGTAATGATTCATGGTACAACAGAACTTAAAGTAGGGGTGGTGATTGAGCTTGGAATGGGTCTGTACTGTTCTCCTCCTCCAGCACTGTATCTATGTCGTGTCTTGTTAGCTGATGATTGGAGCCCTCTCATTGCTGTCTGCTCTGTGCACTGTGAATAACCTTACATCACCACAGGATCTATTGAAGGCTCCAGATCTCCCTTCCCTTTGTCTCTCTGGCTGACCAACCATCTTTAATGTGGTGATTGACGAGACACCCAGCAGTTGGGAAGTCCATTGAGTCAGCACCTTCCTGAGTACCGACAGGAGACAGAAGAATAGGCAGAATAGGAAATTAGACTGATTCAGTGAGAGTTGTGCATGGAGAATGGCACTGAGTCCCACAGAGACATGGAAAGTCCCAGTCCGCGTCGCTGGCAAGTGCTGCTTCGTCACTCGCAGGAGAAGTATTCTGTTGGCTCAGAATCTGTAGTAGCTGCAGTAGAGAGAGAGAAACAAAGAGGGAGGGAGAGAGACACAGAGGGAGAGAGAGATGAAAAAGGCAGCAATTGGATCCACGTAGTGAAGGATACTACGTGGACCGATACTAAGTAATATTACCAGTGTACTGGAAGATGTCACAATCACATAATTGTGACGAAAGAATGGGTTTTGCTTCACGATGCACTGGTTTATCTGGGCAGGAATGAGCAACTAGTGAGCAGGCGAAGTTATGGTCCAGAAGTATTTTTGCTCGAGCATGTATCAAAAACCTCACCTAATAAAAAGTTGAACATAGAACATAGATCAATAAAGCGCAGAACAGCCCTTCGGTCCTCAATGTTGCACCGACTTGTGGACTATTCTCATCTCGACCCCTACACTATCCAATCGTCATCTAATTTTCAGGGGAGACAAGTTTGTATCCCACCATCTGAAATAGTGCAATTTGAAAACAATAATTTTAAAAATAGTAATTAACAATCCATAAATAAGTATAAAATTATTGCTGATGTACAAAAAAGCCAAACACTTATCCTTTATAGAGGGACATCTGCCATTCCCACGTGGTATACACAACATACCCACAACAACATGTTTGCCTCTGAATTGCCCTCTGATATGGCCGAACTACCAAGTCAGTTCAAGGGCAGGGTGGGCTGGGCAGGAAAGGCTGGTATGTCAGAGACACCCACATTCCATAACTGTTTTTTCAAAAAGCCATTCAGATTGTCCCACTGGAACCGTGCTGGGACCAGTGTCCTGGCCTCTCATGTTGGTAGGTTTATGCGCAAAGCTTTAATTGACAGAGAGAAAGCAAGGACAGGGTTCAGGTAAAAGGAGATTTTCAAATCCAAAGAGAAACGTCCAAGTATTGGAACAGCATGAGGATGTGTGGAAGACAAGCAGAAAGGAACAGGAAGGGACAGAGTTTATCTAAAACTGTATACCAGAAAATCGATTTGTGACAGGGCATTGTGGGGAAGAGTAAATTGTGTTTTATTGAATGGATAAAGACTCTGCAATAAGGTAGATGGATTGGTGACACAGAGATAAATAGAAATTGGAAACCAGAGAGACATGGTTACAGGGCGAACAAAAATATTCAATGGTTGGCAACCTTGTGCAAACTCAGGCAAAATGGGTAATGCTAACAATAATGGATAGCAAAGGCTTTACAGAGAAAACATTTGGCTCAGATCATGAAGTAGTATCAGTCTGAATGTAAATTCTGGCTACTACTTGTCAAGGGCACAAGCAGCAGAACAGTTTCCGGCCATCTAACAGCATTGCATTGCTCATCACTGCATTTAACAGGAATTCATTCGATTTTCTAAATAAAGGCATTGTGATAATTTAGTGACATTTCAATCTTTGTATAACTTTGACAATCACACTGACAACAGTGATATTTGAAGTGGAGTTGGGAGAAATTTATTTTCAGTGTTTCTTTGAATAACACATTGTGCAACTGGCTAGGGACGTAACTATCTCAGATCGACCATTGTGTGGTGAAACTTCGTGAATGAGTAATGTTTCCTGTGGAAATCCTTTGGGAAACTGTGATAAAGTGCAGGTTAAAGAAATATAAAGTTGTAAAGCGAATCACAGAAATGACAAGCTACAAATAGAAACAAAAATAACCAATTACATGAGTTTGAGAGGAGAACAGACCAAGGTAAACAGGCTGAACAGACTGAAACATATGTCTGATAATGAACAGTGGAAAACGTTTGAAGAACGGTGTAAAAGTCTCAACGAAAGGACATTCCATTGAAACAGACAAAACCTCAGCAAGAAATTCTCGCCTGCCGTTCAATCAGGACATATCAGATGATCAGGCTTAGAGGCTCACCAAAAAGCACTTAAAAACCTAAAGTAAGAGAGAGAATTTTAGGAATAAGTTTGAAATGGATTGCAAAGGGTCTGCTAGCAGGAGGAGGGCAGTCGGAATGGGGAATCATTGCCAGGGTCTATTGACATAATAGAAGCAGGGAGAGGCTGAGGTGCTGGGAGTAGTGAGAGTTTTACAGAGTGTGACCAGTGCCTCAACACTGTTACAAAGCCAGTATGAATTGCTACAGCTGGAGGTGTGTGCAAACGTAGGGATGGGCATATGTTTTTGTATTTATTAATTATGGGATGAGGATGTCATTGATTGTTCCAGCAAACTTTGCCCCACTGCTAAACGCTGAGAGTGTAGTTCAGATTCAGCTATATGCTGTTGGTCTGCAGTCACACGTAGGTCCGATCAGATTAGAAAGTCAAAATAAGTCTCTTGACTTTTTTCAATATTAAAGTCCATCTGCCACTTCTCAGCCCAGTTCCGCATCATGTCAATGTCCCGTTGTTACCTACAGCAGACCTGCACACTGTCCACCATTCCACCAGCCTTAGTGTCATTGGGCAAACTTACCAAACCACTCTTCCACACGAATATCTACGTCATTTAAAAAAAAGCAAAAGCAAAGAGCAAACCACTGGTCCTTCGAAAACCACTGGTCATCGACCTCCATGCTGAATGCTTTCCATCTATCGTAACACTCTGTTTTCTGTGAGCTAGGAATTCTGTTTCCCGACTGACAGGTTTCCCTGTATCCCATAAGTGGCTCATTCTCAAAGGTTTCAATACGATTTGCGAGGCATGACCTACCTCGCACAAAGTCATGCAGACTATCTCTCATCAAACATTGTTTTCCAAGCAATTATAAATCCTGTCTCTCAGAGTCCTCTCCAATAATCAGCACACCACAGACAAAAGACTGACAGGTCTATAATTCCCAGGATTATCTCTATTCCCTTTCCCTAACAAGTGAAGAACTTTTGCCACCCTCCAATCATCTGGTACGCCTCCAGTCGACAGTGAGGGCGCAAACATCATCTTCAAAGGCGCAACAATCTCTTCCATCGCTTCCTGTAATACTTTTGGGCACATTCCATCTGGCTAGCAGACTTATCTAGCCTTTTGTTTTGCAAGATTTTCAGCGCATCCTCCTTCATCCTGATTACATATATGCGTCCTTTTCACGCTGTCCTCACAAATAACGAGGTCCCGCTTAGTAGTGAATATTGAACCATTGTAATTATTAAGGACCTCCCCGATCTCCTTCGACTCCAGGCACACGTTCCCTCCACTGTCGCTGATGGCCCAATCCTCACGCTAGCCATCCTCCTGCTCCTCACATTCGTGGCAAATGCTTGAGGTTTTCTGCTAATCCTTCCCGGAAAAACATTTTCATGCCCGCTTCTAACTGCCCTAAGTCCATACCTCAGTTCTTTCCTGGCTACCTTCAGAGATTCCCCAGAACGTGGAAACAGGCCATTTGTCCCAACAACTCCTTACCAACCCTCCGAAGAGAATCCCACTAAGAGTCATCGACCGACCCTATCATTTCACATTTGCCCTGACTAATGCGTCAAACCTACACATCCCAGAACACGATGGATAATTTACCATGGCTATGTCACCAAACCTACAAATCTTTGTACTGTGAGTGGAAACCGGAGGATCTAGAGGAAACACAGGCAGATATGGGGAGAATGTGCAAACGTCAGACAGTCAGTAGCCCGAAACTGGAAGTGAAATCGAGTCCTTGGTGCTATAAAGCAGATGTGCTAACTACTGAGTGACCGTGCCAACCCATGTAGCCCTGTTGAAGTCTATTTGATCCTTGCTTGCTCAACCTTAAGTAATCCTCCTTCTTCCTCTTGACTAGATGATCTACATCCGTTGGAACCTTGTCAAATGCTTTGCTAATGTCCATGTGGACAACGTTGACTACTCTACGTTTATCGATGTCTAGGCCACCTCCTCGAAGAGTCAATCCGGTTTGTGAAACACCATTGTCCACTCACTAAGCCATGCTGACTATCTCTAATCAGCCCTTGTCTTTGCAAATATACGTGGATCCTTTGTCTCAGATTCCCCTCCAACAACTTACCCACCTCTGGTCTCACTCGTCGGTAATTTCCTGGGTTTTCCCGGCAGTCCTTAAGTGATGGAGTAGCATTAGCTGTGCACCAGACTTCCGACACCTCACTGCGTCTGTTGATAAAATAAATGCCTCTGTCATGGACACTGCAATTTCTTCCCTAGCTTACCATAATATTTTAAGATAGACCGAATGAGCTACTGAGAATCCATTCACCTTTACTTGTTCTAAGATTCCAGCACCTGCGCTTCACTGTTGAGGAGTCTTTCCAAGACATCACTATTGCCCCAGGTTCCCAAGCTTCCATGTCTTTCTCCACAGTAAATACTGGCAAGACTTTTTTTTATTGTTTCAATCTCACCCATCTCCTCTGGTTCCAAACATAGGCGGCCTTATTGATAATTCAGGAGACTTATTCTCGACCAAGTTACTCCTTACCCCTTCTTGAAACTTGTTTAAAGGATTCCGAAGTTCAAATTAACCGTATCCCCCATACAACCACTCCCCTCTGCTCCATTTATCCACTCTGACATTTATGTTCACACTAACAAATAAAATTCAAAGGCTCGAAAAATATTATGTTTGATAAAATGCGTTTAAAGGGTCCACTTATTGTTTATTGACATATCCTTTCTAACACATTTCAGCATGATCCCGACTTCCTGCCAGGCTAACACTATTTGATTTCAGACTGGCAGCAGAAAGGGTTATGGGAGTTCTTGTTTATCAATCTGAAAAAGGTAGCTTCCAGGGCTAACAGGTAATAGAGAAGGCAAATCTAATGCTGTCATTTATTGCAAAAGGAATGGAGTCTAAAAAATAGTAAGGCCTTGCTAAAACTATACCAGGTATGGGTCAGACCACGCGTAGAATATTCTGAAAAGCTTGAGTGCCCGAAGAAAATATATTATTGTGTTGGAGGCAGGCCAGAGAAGGGTCACTCGTGTGATCCTGGGAATGAGTGGATTCCCAAATAAGAAGAGGTGGAGTAGATTGAGGTTGAACCTATTAAATTGAGAAAAAATGAGATAAATTGAATGCAACATCCAGGATTCTGAAGCGCTTTGATCGGGCAGATGCTGCGAAGTTAGACAATACAACAGTACAGCACAGCAATAGGCCCTTCGGCCCACCGTCTTGCTATTCTCAACTCATACGATCTGCCTGCATATGGTCCATATCCCTCTACTCTCCGCCTGTTCATGTTTCTGTCTGAATGCCACTTCAAAACTTTGCTCACATTTCTGTTTCTACGACCTCCCTCGGTAACTTCCACTCTCTATGTAAAAATACTTTCCTCACACATCTCATTTAAACCTTTCTTTCTCACCTTAAAACTATGCGCTCTAGTATTTGAAACTTACACATTGGAAATAAGATTATGACTATCCACATTATATATCCCTGTCCTAACGATACATTCCTGCACCTGGTCACCTGTCAGCCTCTGTTACTCTCACATAACAATCCAACTTTGTTTAAGTTCCTCTTACACCTAACACACCCTGAAAAAACCTAACGCAGGCAACCTGCAGTTAAACCAATTTTTGCAACCTCTCCAGAGCCTTCACATCCTTCCAATTATGTGTGGAGATGAGAACTGCACACAGTACTCCAAATGTGGCCAAACAAAAGTTTTACAGAATCATAGCATCAGATGCAAAACACTATAACCAAAGTTGTGACCGATGAAGTGTTCCATTTGCTTTCTTTCCCAACTGATCAACTTCTGTTGCCATTTTCATGGAGTTATTTGCTTGCAACAAGACCCTTCGGTATATTAATATCCCTCAGTATCTTAACTTTCTTCTTGAATTTGACATCATCTCATACTTGTCCAGATTAAACTCAATTTGCAATTTCTCCGTACACCTTTACAACTGATCTGCAACCTCCCTCAAAGTTGGATATCCTTGCTCATAAACCGCAACTTCCCCAATTTTCATGTCATCTGCAATAATCATCTTTATCACCTCCTTTCATTTCAATTGTGTCCGAATGTTTACTGGGCAGATAATGGGCATATAATCCCAGCAAGAGTCCACACATTTAAGATGGAGAGGGGGAGGAATGTCTTCACTCAGAGGAATGTGACTCTGTGGGAATTCATGACTGTAGAGGGCAGTCGAGGCTGTGTCATTAAGGATATTTACAGCAGGTTTGGTCGGATTTTAATTAATCAAGGAAACAAAGGTTTCGTGGAAAAGATAGGAAAATAGAGTTGAAGAGTATCAGATCAACCATGATCTGATTGAAGGGCATAGCATACACAATGGGCTTCTAGGTTCTGGAGACTACATAAATCGGAAGGCAATGAAGAATGCCAGATTTTCAGTGTTGTGGACAGTTACACAGATGGGGAGAGTTGCACAGAATGAATGAAATCGCTGAAGTGGGGCGGATTGGTGGGGTGAGTGTGAAGTTAGAGTAGAGTAAGATCGAAGAATTGGAGAATAATAAAGAGATCACGATTTTTTCACAGTTAAGAAAGGGTTGTAGTAGCTGTAGAACGAAACCGAGATAGGGACGCATGGAGCGGGTAAAGAGAAATACATTGACATAGAGAGTGGTATTGGTAGGAGGAGCTTACAGGATAGATAGGTCTGTCAGAATTTACAGGGATGATGGGATTCAGTATCGTCTGAACAACGTTTGGGTTTAGGGTGGTAGGGACTGGAGAATATGACAGAGACAGAGACCATTGTGTGGACAAGAGAAGATTCCAGAGGACGGATTATCGGGACTGAAGGATATTACAGAGATCACTAAGACAGCATGGGTCAGGATTAAAGCATACAACCTCCTGTGCTGCCTTCCTGAGGGCTAGTGCAGCAGAGGCGAGAGCAGGACCCTTGCAGGATGGAGGGAATGAAATCTAGAATGTTGCTGTTCCTTGCACATCATTATATCTATGTCCTGTCTTACGGGTCTGAATATAGAAGGCCACTAACTGTTCCCTGTGCTGTTTACTGTGAGTGATATTAACGGCTGCTGGATTTACTGATGGCTCCAGGTGGCCCTCTCCATCTTTCACTGGCTGACCAAGCATCTTCAACAAGGTGATGGATGAGATAGGAGTTAGGAACATCCCGTTTACCTGCATGGGGCAGAAAAATAGACATAATGGGAAATTGGACTGATGCTCTGAGGATAACTCATGCAGAGCAGCACTGACCTCAGTAGAGATCACGAAAATCCCAATCTCCGGCCCTAGATTGTGTTGTTGCGTCTCTCTGGTGATGGCTCAAGATCTCAGACGAGCAGTAATAGAGAGAGACGCTGAGAGTGACAGCAATTAGACCCACACAGTGAGTGACACCACATGGAGAGAAAGTAAGTGATATTACTCGAGTGCAATAAGTTTTCAGAATCAGAGCATGGTGTCAGAAGATGAAGTTCTGATGCAGTGGACACTGTTACCAGTATTCAGGAAGGAGTCAGCCAGTTGGGACGGTGCAGTGCTGGGACTAGTGCCCTGGTGAATCATTTGACCAGAATTATGCAGAGTGCTTTAAACTGACACAGAAGAGGAGGGACAGGGCTCAGCTGAAAGGAAATTCCAAATTCCGGCGAGAAAGGTTGAAATATTGAAACACCATGGAGATGTGGTTGATGATAAACCGAAAGGTAGGGATTGAGTTTAATTAAATTTTTACATCAGCAGATGGGTTTGTGACAGTAAATTGTGATTAAAAATTAAAATAATGTTTCTTAATTTGGATGCACGAAGCATTTGCAATAAGGGATATGCACGATTGAATTGCGAGTTCTATCTAATCACCATCACGGAGACATGGTCAAATGGTAAACAAATAGGTGGGGCACTAATATTGTCGGATGCACAACATCGTAGAAGGTCAGGCAGAATGGGAAGCAGGATGTGGAAATCTCATCATTCGGATGTGGCCCCAGATTATCAAACATTAAGAGACTAAATTCTGCATATTAAGAATCACAACACAGAAGTGGAAGGACAGTGTTAAGGCCCTTTTACAGCATTATATTGTGAGACACTGTATAGGACGGAAAATTATTGAAATTTGTTAACAAAGGCACGAGGATATTTGAGAGGAGTTTCAACTTTTCTATCTCATCATCTCATTGGTGATGGGTCACGGGTGAGAATGACTCTCTCCCAGTCGCAGGAGGAATTTGTTGATGGCTATACAGACTGATGTGCCCTTCCACAGACTGTGTTACACTTGGGGCAGAAAGTGGCCATGGGGAGGAGGTGGGTGATGCGTTGGTATGGCAACATGCTCCTTGTGCTGTTTTCTCCTGGAATCTCTATTTTTCACAACAGCAAGTCTCGAGGTGGACGACACCTTCCCAATGCTCCTAACCCACTTTGGACAAATTGCCAAAGCAATTCCCAGAAATTGCCAGATTTGATTAAAAGATGCATCGAAGACAGAAAAAAGAACAATTCTGAAGAAGACAATGCTTTAGAAATATGGATGTATTTGTTAAAGGGATTGCTCGGGGTCTACTATTGTCAGGGTTTAATGAGATGGCAGGAACGGGGAGAATTGAAGGTGCTGACGGTGGTGACAATGTAACAGAGAGGGGAAAGGGCTTGAACAACGTTACAAAGAAAGAACGAATCGTTGCAGCTGGAGGTGTTTGCAGCGGTAGCGATGGAATTATGCATTTTTATTTATTCATGGGCTGAATATATCACCGATTGGACCAGCACACATTACCCACTGATAATTGCCAGAGACAGCTCAAAGTCTTCCATATTACTGTGTATCTGCAGTCACATATGAACTAGACCACGTAAGAATGTCTGACGTCCTTCCCGAAAGGGCATAAGTGAAACCGTTGAGTTTTTGCACATAATCATCAATGCTTTTATGGTGGCCACACCAATGACTTGTACAGCCACAACATGGCATCCCAACTCTAACTCTCATTGCTCTGATCAATGAAGAAAAACATCCCAAATGTGTGCTTCACCAGCCTGTCTACTTTTGACTCCACTTTCAATGAACTGTGTACCTTCATCCCCAGGACTCTGTGTTTGATAACACAACCCAGGGCCCTACTATTAACTGCAAACGTCCATATTGGTTTGCCTTAGCAAAATACAATGTCATGTTTGTCTCCACCGGCCATTCCTAAACTCCCTAGCCCTGCAATAATGTTGATCTCACTGTACTCCTTGATAACCCTCGTCATTCTCCACTTTACCATCAATTTCAGTATCATCCACAAACTTGCTAACGATGACTCCTGCATTATCATCCAAACCGTTTATATAAATGATGAACAATAGTGGATCCATCATCGAAACCAATGGTACACCGTTGCTAATCGGTCTGCAGTTTAAGCAGCAACCCGCCATGAACACGCTGACTCCTACTGTCAATCCTATTTTATATCCAGTTGGTGAGAGCAATCTGTTTATGTGTGATCGAAATTATTAACCAGTCTACCATGCAAATCCATGTCAAATACATTGCTAAACTTAATGTAGGCATTGTGTACTGTTCTGCCTTGATCTAACATGTGCCGATCTCCACAAACACAGGTTTGTGAAACATCATCACCTACGCACAGAGCCATGCTGATTATCACTAATCATTCCTTGCCTTTCCAAACGCATGATGATCATTTCTCTCAGAATCTACTCCAAAAACTTACCCTTCCATCGGTCTCCCTTGACTGTGGTGGCTGTTGATGATGCGAGGGGGCCTGCAATTTCCTCCCTCGCTTCTCATCAGGCGCTGGGATACATCTGATTATGTCCCAACGGTTTGATCTAACCTCTTGCATTTTAAGACTTCCAGCACCTCTTGTTCTCCAATGTGAACTCTGTTCAATTCATTTCTGTGTATATTCCCAAGTCTCCAACCTTCCATGTCTTTGTCCACAATAAATCCTAATGCCAAATATGTGCTTCGGACATCCCCCATCAACAGTGATTCCTCATAGACAGTCTCATTGACATTTATGGGGCCCTGATATCTCCATAGGTCCTCTTTATCCCTTGTTGAAACTTGTCAAAATGTTTCTGAAATTTCAAACATCCCTTGGCCAAGCCTTATCTATTCTGCCATTCATGGTCTCACCAAAATATAGAATCCAACAAGTTTAAAATCATTCGCCTTTGATAAAGTCCCGCGTCTCCCATTGTCTCTAAGCCTCCAGTTATTATTTATTATCATATACTTCATAATACATTCCACCATGTTACCGACTTACTATCAGGCTAACGCCGTTTGGTTTGAGAATGTCTGCACAGAGGGTTTTGGGAATCTTTGTGCATCAATCTGACAAAGGTAGCTCACAGGGTCAGCAAGTAGCAGAGAAGGCAAATCAAATGCTGGCGATTATTACAAAGGTAATGGAGGCTAAAAATAGGGATCGCTTTCTAAAACTCTACAAGTTGCCAGTCAGACCTTACCGAAAATATTCTGAACAGTATGAGTGTCCAAGTGAAAGATATTCTTGCTTGGAGGCAGGACAGGCTGTGCCGACCATGATGGTATTCTAAACTAATGCATCAGACTGCACATGGTCCATATCCCTCTATTTTCTGCCTGTTCATGTTTCTGTCTTAATG
Source organism: Chiloscyllium plagiosum (assembly GCF_037043375.1). Lineage (NCBI taxonomy): Eukaryota > Metazoa > Chordata > Chondrichthyes > Orectolobiformes > Hemiscylliidae > Chiloscyllium > Chiloscyllium plagiosum. Next base: position 69,891,159 of record NW_028270159.1, on the reverse strand, counting down.
CCACTTTAAAACTTTGCTGACATTGCCACTTTTACCACCTTCTGAGTGGCTTCCACCCCCTATGTAAAGAACATTGGTCTCATCATCTCACTCTCACTTTAAAACGAGTATTTGATATTTCCACATCGGAAAAGGATCACAACTATCCACACTATTCACGCCTCTCCTAATGCTTTCTACCTGTACCAGGCCACCTCTCAGCATCCGATATTCTCGCAAAACAATCCAACTGTGGCTCACCTCCTTTTACTAAACACATTCTCATTCAGGCAACATTCTGGTAACCCTGGATTGCACCGGCTCCCAAACCTCCACATCCTTCTTGTACTGTGGCGATGAGTACATGCAACTTTGCAAACATGGCATCATGAAGTTTCATTCAGTCACAACATGACAGGCACACGTCTGTACTCAATGCTGTGACCAATGAAGGTAAGCATGCCATACTCCTCCTTTATCACCGCATCCTGATGTGTTGTTATTTTCAAACAGCAAGGGATTTGCTTCCAAGGTCCCTCTGTGTATCAATATTCCCTACGATCCAGTCAATTAGTGTACTTTTCTCTCCGATTTGATTTCCAAAAATGCATCACTTCACACTTGTCCCGACGAAAGTCGAGTTGCAATTTCTGTGGCCAGCGTTCCAGCTAATCGACATAATGCTGCAACCATTAGCATTCTTCCTTACTATCCATAATTCCCCGAGCTATTCCTAATCACTACATGAATTTCCAAATGCCGTCTGCAAAATTACTAATAGGATAGGGAAGATAGTACGGACGGGAGAATATTTCAGGGCTAGGGAGGAAGGTACAGACTGGAGAATGTTATAGTGATAGGGTGTGTGGTATCGACTGGAGAATATTACAGGGATAGGGAGGATGCTTTCGACGTGCTAATATTACAGGAAGAGGGAGTATGGTATGGACTGGATAGTGTTACAGGGAGAGGGAGGATCATATGGACTGTCGACAGTTACAAGGATATGGAGAATAGTATGGACTGGACAATATTACATTCATAGGAAGAATGTTATGGAGTAGTGAATGTTGCGGTGATAGGGAGGCTGGTATGGACTAGAAAATGTTACAGCCATAGGGTGATTGGTATTGACTGGAGAATGTTACAGGTGATAAGGATGGTACGAATTGGAGAATGTTACAGGAATAGGGTTGAATGTATGGAATGGGGAATACTGCAGGGATAAGGAGAATGGTATGGACTGGATAATATTACAAGTATAGTGAGGAAATTGCAGGCTGTAGAATATTACACGTGTGGAGAATGTGGTATGGATATTGTACCCGGGATAGGGAGCAAGTTAGAAGGAGAGCTGCTTTCAGCACTGGAAGATATTTCAGTGAACGTGAGTGTTGTGCTGCACAAAGATATGATAGGGCTAGGGAGGCTGGTTGAGACTGGAGGAGGTTACAGACGTCGAGATGGTTGTGAGATATTGGAGTCACTTATGAGAATAGAATGGGCTACAGTGAATGGAGTTGTTTACAGCGATAAAGGGAGATACAATAGCCTCAAGGCAGTCACACCAATGCATAGATATAAAGAAAATTAAGGATTTGAATATATTACACAGAATGGGAGCGTTGTATGCAGCGGAGGAGATCATGCTGACAGGAATGTTTTTAGAGACAAACAATGTGAAGAGTTAATGGGAGTTGTAATGGTAGGAGCAGATTTCAGAAAGTGGGAGGATATAGACCTGAAGAACGTTACACAGATTGTGATGGCTTTAGGGTCTGATGGGGGCTGCGCATTAAACGGGTTGCAGTGAGTGGATGTTTTTACACAGACAGGGAGATTACGAGTGATGTGTAGAACTCACAAAAACCTGGAGGATTGTAGGGTCTGCAGGACACTAATGAAATCAGAAGATTTGTCTCAGTTTGATGATGTACACAGGCAGTAAAAATTGTGGCGATTTGAGAAGTCACCATGATATGGAGGGCCATGGAGAATGGAGATGCGTTAGAATTGCGGAAGTTTGAAATCACTGCATGTAGTCAGATACTGCATGTAGTGAGAGAGTTGTGAGGATTGTGGAGGTTGCACAGGTTGGGAGATTTGTACGCACTTGATGATTTTGTACATGGAAATAGGGTGGTCGGGTCTGAAGCTGAGAACAGAGATCGAGAGAACAGCAGTGGATTGCAGGAATAAGCAGGGTAGTAGTTTCTGGTTGAAGTTCCACGTGTAGGGATGTTTTGCAGAACTGCAGGACATTGCAGAGATCGGCATATTTGAAGGGACTAGAGCGGTTTACAGAGGAATGGAGAAATGTAGTGACTGGAAGGTACAGAGATAGTGAGAGCTGTAGGAGATGCAATAATTTGGAAGGATTGGAAAAGCTGGAGGGATTTACACAGACAAGGAGGATTTTAGGAATGTGAGAACTTTACAGAAGTAGGGATATTGGAGCATTCTCAGTAAGTAGTGGTTTGGAGTACTGTCCAATTGGAGTAGTTTCAGAATGATGAAGGGCTAGACCAAAAGAAAGTGGTCGCACAAAACAGAGGAACATAAACATGTCAGTCCGTTCTGTGCCACTGAGGGGCATCAGGAAGACAGTTGCCCTCATCAAAATGTACAGATCCTCAGGGAAATCGGCAGGGTGGATTCTGAAAGGATGCTTCCTTCAACTTAAGGTAGAGAGACAAACAAGGAGACTCTCAAAAAATGGGTAATGGAGCCGTTATCATTTTTTTCAGTGGCTCAAACCTACTCAGGGTTGTTCCGACACAGCTCAAAGCAATGCAATGAGATAACTAAGAGTAAGGTAGTTTGAGACTGCAAGCGATACGAGACGAAGACCCGGTTGGAAGGGCTGAAGTGAGTGAGAGAGAAGGGAGATGCTCAATAGCTGGAAGGGTTTACAGGGAGCGCACACAGTGAGGATTGGAGAACATGACACGCTCATTCATGACTCTGCGGGAAAGGAGTTTCATGCATTTGAAAAGGCAAGAATTGATTATGGACAGTCAGCATAACTTTGTGTATACAAAATCGTGTCTCGCATACTTGATCGAGTTTGTTGAAAGGGTGACCAAGAAGATTAGATTAGATTACTTACAGTGTGGAAACAGGCCCTTCGGCCCAACAAGTCCACACCGACCCGCCGAAGCGCAACCCACCCATACCCCTACATTTACCCCTTACCTAACACTAAGGGCAATTTAGCATGGCCAATTCACCTGACCTGCACATCTTTGGACTGTGGGAGGAAACCGGAGCACCCGGAGGAAAACCACGCAGACACGGGGAGAACGTGCAAACTCCACACAGTCAGTCGCCTGAGGCGGGAATTGAACCCGGGTCTCTGGCGCTGTGAGGCAGCAATGCTAACCACTGTGATAGATGAAGCCAGAATAGTAGACGTTGTCTATACTTACTTCAGCAAGGCTTTCGGCAGGGTTGAGCGTGGAACACTGGTTAGTAAGGTTAGATCACATGGGATCGAGAAGAGCTGCCCAACTGGATACAAAATTGGCTTGTCAGTACAAAACAGAGGGTGATAGTAGGGGGTTATTGTGCAGAATGGAGGCCCGTGAACAATGCTCGGTCCACTGTTGTGCATCATTAACAGAAAATATTTCAGTTAGAATGTAGGAGTCAATGTTACGAAGTTTGTGGACACCAAAATCCGCGTTTTAGTGGGCAGTGAATACAGTTATCAAAGGGGATCTCCGACCAACTGGGCCAATGCGCCGAGGAATGAAAGATTGAGTTGATTTCAGGTGTTGGATTTTGTGAAGACAACCCTGGGAGTATTAACACAGTAAATGGTCGGTCCTTGGGCAATGCTGTTGAACAGAGAGAGACCAAGTGGTGCAGTTACATTAATCCTTGGTAGGGGCATCACAGGTCGACAGGGCGGTGACAGCGGCATTTGGCACACTTGCCTTCATGGGTCAGAGCATTGAGTACATGAGTTGCTACATAATATTACAGCTGTGCAAGACGTTGCTGTGTCTCCAATTGGAGCACTGCATGGAATTCTGATAATCCTGCTTTAGGAAGTATTTCCAGAAAGGGCAAATGGAATAAAGATCGACAAAGATGTTACTTATACTGGAAGGTTTGACTTACAAAGAGAGGCTGGATAAGCTGGAAAGCAAAACGGGGAGTGAAATAGCGTTGGCAGATAAGGGTAGGGATAATCTAAAGAGATTCTATTGCATACAAGTATAAAAAAGCAATTCGAGAGACAATAGTGCCCCTCCAAGATCAATGAAGCCATCCATGTGTGGAACCACAGGAGACGGGCGAGAACGTAGCTGAATATTTTATGTCTGAAATTACTGCGGACAAGTCATGGAAAGAAGCAGTGATAGCTTGAAAAGTGTTTCATTTATGGAAGAGGTTGTGTTCGGGGTCTTAAAACACGAAGGTAAAGAAATCCCTAGTTCCTGAACAAGTGTATCCCAGAACATTGTGGCAACGTAGTGGCAGGGACCCTTGCAGAGCTATTTCTATCATTGTCCTTCGTATTTCCATTGTGTGTAGGTGGCTGAGGGTGAGTTTATAAAGGTTTATAAAACAATGAGCGGAATACATAATGTGAATAGCCAAGGTCTCCAACCCTGAGTAGGGGAGTCGATAATGAAAAGACATAATTGTGCGGTTGGAGAGGAAAGATGCAAAAGAGATCAAGGAAAAAAAAACACACACAGGATTGTGCACATATTGAATGAGCTGCCTGGGGAAGTGGTGCAGGAAGTACAATGACAACAACTGAAAGACAAATGGGTATGTACATGGAGAGGAGTAGATTTGAAGGAATATGTGCCAAATGCAGGCAAATGCGACTCGTTCAGTTCAGGAAGCGTGTTCTATATGAACGAGTTATGTGGAAGGGAATGTTTCCATGCTGCATGATTCTATGTCTCCAGTTATTGGAGGAGGCGACTACTGAGATAAGGCATGTTGTCGAGACTTAAGCAAGTTAGAGCGATAGGGATTCAAGCACGTGGAAGAATTATCGGAATGGGAGGAGGCTACAAGGACAAGAACTGTTATGGGAGTTAAAACATATTGAAGACACCGGTCCATGAGATACGACATAGGTACAATGTGGGAGAGGAAATACAGAACAGAAGGATGTACGGCAGCATTCCCACCGTCTCTTGGGAGGCCTACTTTGACCTCAGATGTCCTGATGCTCACTAAGACAGCATAGGCCTGGAATGATAGCTATGAACTCCCTTTGCTGTCTTAGTGCAACAAAACCTAAAGTCGGGGCGGTGATTCACACTGGGGTGTGTCTATATTGTGCACCCCCTCCAGAACTGTGTCTATGTCATGTCTTGTTAGCTGATGCTTGGTTTCCGGCTCGTTGCTCTCTGCTCTGTGTACTGTGAGTGATCTTACCTCAATGCAGCATTTATTGAAGGCTCCAGATCTCCCTGTCCTTTGTCTCGCTGGCTGACCAACCAGTGACAATGTGGTGATCGAAAGACACACAGCAGCTGTGAAGTCTATTGAGTCAGGACCTTCTGAGTACCTACAAGGGACAGAGAAATAGACAGAACGGGAAATTAGATTGAAGAAGTGAGGGTTAAACATGGAGAATGACACTGAGTGCCACAGAGATCTGGAAAACCCCAGTTTCCATCGTTAGCCAGTGCTGCCTCGTCTCTCCGAGGTGGAGAATTCTGTTAGCTCAGAATCTGGAGTAGCCACAATAGAGAGGGGGTGGGGCGAGAGAGAGAGAGAGAGAAAGAGATAGAGAGAAAGAGACTGAGGTAGCAATTAAACAATTAGACCCACACACTGAGAGACACCACTTGGGGAGATATGAAGTGATATCACAAGAGTGCTGGAAGATGTCGGGATCACACAATTGTGTAGGAAGAACAGGTTTTGATTCATGATGCACTGGTATCCGTGCACAGGGATGAACAATCAGTGAGCAGGCGAAGTGATGACCTAGTGGCATTATCACTGGAGTATGTATCCAAAACCTCAGTTATAGTTCATGGAAGGCAAGTTTGAATCCCCTTATCGAAATCAATGAGAAAAGTGCAAATAATAATTTAAAAGTCGGTATGAAACCATTGCTGATGTACAAAAAATCCTTCTGCACATCAAATAAAACCCACTTGTCCTTCAGAGAGGGTCTGCCATTCTCACGTGTCCTGCATGACATACCCAGAGCCTGTCATTTACCAAGTCGTCAACAGTGTAGAGCTGGAAAAGCACAGCAGGTCAGGCAGAATCCGAGGAGCAGGAGAATCGACGTTTCAACCAGAAGCCCTTCATCAGGAAATCGGTTATTCAATTACACAGTTTAAGGGCAGCAGGGGCTGGGCAAGGATTGCTGGACAGTCAGAGACACTCACACATCACGATTAAATAAAAACAATGCCATTGCAATGTGCCCCATTGGAACCATGATGATAACGGTGTCAAAGCCAATCCTGTCGGTAGGTTTATGAATAGAGCTTTAAGTTGACATATAGGTTGCAGGAACAGGTTTCAGGTGAAAGGAGCTTTCCAAATCCAAAGAGAAAAGTTGAAATGTTGGAACAGCATGAGGGCGTGACTGAACACAAGCAGAAATAAGCAAGAAGGGACAGAGTTTAGATCAACGAATATGTTTGTTACAGCAGATTGTAAGATAGAGTACATTTTGTTTTTTTTTTGGAATGGACAGAGTCTCAACAATAAAGTAGATGGATTTGTGACATGGAGACAAATAGGATATAGACACCAGAGAGACATGTTTACAAGGTGAACAAAAGGTGGAACATAACTATTCAACAGTACGTAATCGTGCGGGGTCGAAGGCAGAATGGGAAAGCAGGGTTGAGTAACGCTGACAGTAATGGATAACAAAGGCATTACAGAGAAAGCCTTTGGTCTCAAATAATGAATTAGAGTCAGTCTGGACGTAAATTCTGGCCACTACTTGCTAAGGACACAAGCAGCACAATAATTTTAGCCACCCAACAGCATTTCATTACTTATCACTGCATTGAACAGGAACTTCTTGGAATTTTTAACAAAGACATTGTGATAAGTTTGGGAAACTTCAATATTCGCAAAGTTTTGCAAAATTCGAAGAGGTGTTCGGAGAATTTTTTTTTCCCAGTATTTCTTTGATTACCACGTTGTGCAACTGGCTAGCGACGTCACTACCTCAGAGCGACCGTTGTTTGATGAAGCTGAGTGAAAGAGTAATGTCACACTGAGGGATCCTCTGGGAAATTGGGATAAAGTGAAATCTAATTAATTATAATTTTTTAAGAAGAATCACAGAATGAATAAGATACAACTGAAACAAAACTACTTAATGCAAATGGATTTGAGAGGAGAACTGACCAATGTTTAACAGGATAAACAGACTGAAATGTGTGTCTGTAAACGAACAGTTGAACACATTTGAAGAACAGTGTAAAACGCTCAACAAAAGGGCATTCCATTGAAACAGACAAAACCTCAGCGAGACATTCCCTCCTGTCCCTCACTCAGGACAAAATGGATCATGTTACACTATCAGGCTTAGAAGATCACCTAAACAACTAACAATTGTAAAGCGAGTGTGTTTATGCAATAAGTGTTACAGGAATTGCGAACTGTCTGCTAGCAGGGGGAGGGAAGTGAGAAGAGGAATCGTTGTCAGTGTTTAATGGCATGATAGGGAGAGGTGAAGGTGCTGGAGGTGGTGAGAGTGTTACAGAGAGTGGGCAGAACCTAAGCGGTGTTACAAAGACAGTGCGAAATGCAGCAGCTGTAGAAGTTTGGAAGAAGAGCATACGTATTTTTATTGATTCGATCATGTTGTGTACGTGACACCGCCTGGACAAGCATACATTGCCCACTGCTAATTGCAGAGAGGGCAGCTTAAAGTCAGCCATATTGCTGTGGGTCTGGAGTCTGAAGGTCGTAAGCGAACCAGTTGAGTTCTTCCTGCTGATCAACAATGTTTTTATGTTGGCCCCACCAATATCCTGTACAGCCACAACATGACATCCCAACTCCTACTCTCAATGCTCTGATCAATGAAGGTAAGCATCCCAAATGCATGCTTCACTAACCTTTCTACTTGTGACGCCACTTTCAATGAATTGCGTACCTGAAACACTGGGTGTCTGATTGGCAACACTATCCAGGGCCCAAATGTTAAATGTACAAGTCCTACCCTTGATTATTTCACCAAAGTGGATCACTTCGCATTTATCTAAGTAACTCCATCTGCTATTATTCAGCCCACTATCCCAACAGTACTGCACATCCTGCTTATCATAGTTAAACTTCTTCATTGTTCACTAAATGACCAATTTCAGTGTCACCCACGAACGTACTTACCAGGAAACTTTTATTCTTAGCCAAATCATTTATCCAAATAACCAACAACAGTGAATCCACTGGTTACATGCCTCCAGTCAGAAAAACAACATGTCTCCCACCACTCTCTGTCTCCGACTGTAAAGTCAATTCCATAGCCAGTTAACCTACTCCTCCTGGATGCCGGATCCTTTTACGTTGTTCTGAATTTATTACCCAGTCTACCATACGGAACGTAGAACACAGAAACCTACAGTACATGGACGTTCGACCATCAATGTTATGCCGACCTTTTATTCCCCTCTAAGATCAGACTAACCTACATACCTTTCACATTACTACCATTCAAGTGTCTATCCAAGAGTCTATTAGATGTACCTATTACTATTACCGCCAACTGGCAGTGCTGTCCACGTTCTTTCCACTCTGTGTAAAGAACCAAACTCTGCAATCTCCTATTAACCTTCCTCCAGTCTCCTTAACATTTTACCCACTTGTGATAGCCACTTATGCTTTGGGAAGAACGTTTCTGACTATTCACTCTATCTGTGCCTCTCCTCATCTTGTTTACCTCTCTCAAGTTGCTCCTCACCTTTCTAGTATGGAAGGTGCCAACTGTGAAGAAAGGTTGAGTAGGTTAGGTTTATTTTCAATAGAGAAAAGGAGATTGAAGGAGGAACTTATTGAGGTTTACAAAGTCATTAAGGGTATAGACAGGGTGGAAAGAGACAAGCTTTCTCCCAGGGTGAAGGATTCAATAACGAGAGGTCATGCTTTCAAAGTGAGACGTGGAACGTTTAAGGGGGATAGACGCGGTAAGTACTTCATTAAAAGTGTGGTGGGCATTTGGAACACGTTGCCAGCAGAGGTGGTAGAGTCAGGAATTGTAGATTCATTTAAGATACGTCTGGTCACATGCATAAGTAGCTGGGGAGCAGAGGGATACAGATGCTTAGGAATTGACCGGCAGGTTTGGACAGTATATTTGGATCGGCTCAGCCTTGGAAGGCTGAAGGGCCAGTTCTTGGGCTGTCAATTTTCTTTTGTTCTTTGTTCTTTCTTCATGCCAATGAGGAAAAAAAAGCCTTATCTCCCTCAACCTTACTTCATAAGACATGCACTCTTTTCAAGTCATAGAGATATATAGCATGGACACAGACCCTTCGGTCCAACACGTCCGTGTTGACCAGTAGATCTAAATAAATCCAACCCATTTGCCAGCATTTGGTCCATGTAACTCTGCATTCATATTGTGCTGTCCCTTCAGTCCGTTTGAAACTTTCCCCCCTCACCTTAAATCTATGCCATCTAATTTTTGAGTCCATCTCTTCAGTACATACTATCTTCTCTGTCCATCTAACATCCTCCAGACCATATCCCCCTCACAATCCCTGTAATATTCTCCAATCCATACCATCCTCCTCACTATCCCTGTAACATTCTCCAGTCCATATCATCCTCCCTGTCCTATAACGTTCTCCAGTCCATACAATTCTCCCAATCTCTGCACTGTTCTACAGACACCACGACTGGCATTAAATATTCTGCAACCTTGATTCTCCTGAATGTCCTTACACGCTCCTCAACGCAGTTTCTAACGATCTATCGCTCTATATCCATACAGATGCCTAGAATATAATCCAGTTCCCCCCGTCACTGAACAGTGAAACTTAGCAGGGAACCAACGAAAGCCAGATTTGGATAATAAAAATATTGAATAATGTGAAGTGCATGTTCGAATCGCCACGATAATGGCAATAGATCATAATTTGTAGGAAAAAATACAAGCACCCAGAGATAAACTCCTGTCCATTCTTGGGGCATTCCTGTCTAATGCTCTCAGATTCTGATCTCTCCTCCTCCTCTCTCTCAAGCTGCTGAGCCCTATTAATGCTGTCAGTGATGCTCCTACTCATACAATGGGATAACATATTGTAAGAGCCCATTTATCATTAAAAGATGGAAACCCTCCACTGGGGTAACGACAATCCATGGATACTGACATTAATCACAGTGACCGAACAAACAGGTTCAGTTAACTCCTTCCTTACATTACTTTTCATATTACAGTAAAAGGGAACATTCACTTTGTCTGGATGGAATGGATGAGGATTGCTAAGGGATGAACCATAAATCGTTTTATTACTTTTTCCGTGGATGAGGGAACAGTACAAGAACAATGCAGTATTGTATACATTACATGCTGCTTATAAAATGAGACAGGGATAAAGTAATAGACCATTTGCATGACGTTATTGATGGGGAAGTTTCCAGAGAGGTTAAACCAGGGTACAATATTTATTGTCCATTGACTTTGTGTAATGCTGCTCCTGGTTTTATGTGCACTTTTGTCAAATAGTGGCATAACCTTGCGACATCCTTCAGAGCATTTAGAATGTCACTTAGGAAGAGGAGGAATTAGTTCTGTCGCCATGTGCCAGTTACAGATGTACAGGAGGAGGCCATTCAGCCTCTCGCTCTGTTATACAGGGATAGGAGAAGGTTATTCAGTCTCTCATGTCTGTTACAAAGGGACAAGAGGAGGCCATTCAGCTTAGTGAACCTGTTACAGAAGAACAGGAGGAGGCCATTCAGCTTATTGAGTCTGTTACATAGGGACAGGAAAAGGCCATTCTGCTTCTTGAGCCTGTAATGCAGTAAGTATTAGTTTTAAAATACTTACGGAGAAAAAATAGTCCCATTATAAATGTGAAAGTTCTAAATCGAGTCAGGCCAATTTTGAACGTTTTAGGCTGGCACTTTGAAAGGGTGCTTGGGAGAAGTTTGTGGCGGGAAAGTGGGAGGCATTCACAAATGAGATTACAGAATCTAGAGAGAGTACGTTCCTGTTCATGAGGTGGGCAAGGCTGGTAGGTGTCCGGAATGTTGGATGGCGAGTGAAACTGATGATCTGGTCAAGAAAAAATGCACATGATTGGTGAAGGTAGCAGGGATCGAGTGAGTCCACAAAGAAGTATAGGGACTATAGGCTAATATTAAAGAATGAAATCAGGAGGACAGCATGGAGACAAAAGATATCTTTGGAAAATAAGGTAAGGGACAATCCAAAGAGGTTCTACAAATACATGAAGGTCAAAAGAGTAACTAAGGAGACAATAGAGCCCCTTAAATATCAGCAAGGTGACCTATGAATGGAATTACAGGAGATGGGTGAGATACTAAAAAATATTTCGCATCGGTATTTACTGTGGAGAAGGATATGGAAGATAAAAAACTTGGAGAAATTAATACTTATCTATTGAAAAGTGTCCAAATTACGGAAGATGAAGGGCTGGACATCTTAAAATGCATTAATGTGGATAACTCACTCGGACATTTTAAGCGACTCTGGATAAGCACATGGAAGGCATGTAAGTTAGTCTGATCTTAGAGTAGGATAAACTGACGGTTCAACATCAAGGGCCCAAAGTCCTGTACTGTGCTGTACTGTTCTCTGTTCTATGGCCTGATCTGGTGTACCGTGGACCCGATGAGAAGCTATGGAATTAAATTTTCGGTCTCTAGCTGAGATACTTGTATCATGGACAGTCACAAGACAAATTGTGCCTTGTTGAAGAACAGTTTATAAGGAAATGCCAGGAAACTGTAGACCAGGTAGCCTGATGTCATTAGTGGATAAGTTGTTGGAGGAGATTCCGAGGGATAGGATTTGCTTGTGTTTGGAAACGTAAATTCCGATCGGAAATAGTCAACATGACATTGTGTGTGGGAAATAGTGCCTTAATAATTTGATTTAGTTTTTCGAACAAGTTGACGAAGAAGATTGATGAAGGCATAGGAATCGAACGGTGGAATAGGACATGGATTTTAGTAAGGCGTTAAAAAGATTCCTCATGCTAATCTGGTTAGCATGGTTAGATCACATGGAATACAAGGAGTGTTAGAGGTATTTGGCTAGGCAGAAAGAGTTGAAGGCAATGCTGGTGGGGGGCTTTTTGGAGTGTACCACAAGGATCTAATGGATTCTGTCACTTATATAAATGATTCAGATGTGAATATTGTAGGAATGATTAGTGTGCTTGCAGATAACACTAAAATTGGTGATTTGGCGGACAATGAAGATGCTTAACACAGAGTACAACGGGACGCTGTTCAGATCGGCCAAATGTCCGAGGAGTGGCTGATGGACTTTCTGTTAGATAAACGTAAGGGGTTGCATTTGTTTGATTTAAATTGGATCAACACTTATAGGTAGGATTCTGGGAAGTGTAGCCAAACAGAGACACCTAAATATAAATTATAGAATCGCTACAGTGTGGAAACAGTCCATTTGACCCATCGAGTCTCACTGATCCTCCAGATCATATGCTGACAAACACACCCTTACATTACTCAGGTAACTCTACATTTCCCACAGACAATCCAGCTAACTTGCACATCCCTGGACACTACGGGGCAATTTACTAAGGCCACTGAACCTATCCTGTGTATTTTTGGACTGTGGGATGAAAACCAAGCATCCAGAGGTAACCTACACAAACACAGGGAGAATGCGCAAACACCACACAGAGAGTAACCACAGGGTGGAATCAAACCCAGGTCATTGGTGCTGGGAGGCAGTAGAGCTAGCCACCATGTCACCCAATAACCAGCTGAGGGAGAGACTGCATCCTCCAACTTTCTCTGGATTTGTCACATCTGTTCAGATGATGTTGAATTCCAGTGCGGTGCATCTGACAAGCCCTCCTTTACCTTCACCCCAGGAATCACATTCTGTTGGACGGGGACTTAAGCTATGACGGATACATTGCCTGCTCTTCTGCCCTCACCCTTTCCCCTCGTTCCCAGATCAAGCTTTCCATTAATACAGCAACATGCAAGATTATTGTTGATCTAAAATCAAACAAAGAGCTGCAGATACTGGAAGTCGGAAAGAAAAACTGTTCTGATGAAGAGTCCCCAGATTTCAAACATTGACTCTGCTCTCTTCCTACAGAGGATTAGGAAAAAGTGATAACAGCAGATGCAGTGAATTCTGATGTGCATTTCTAATGAAGGGCCTATGACCGAAGCATAGACTTTCCTGCTCCTCGAATGCTGCCTGACCTGCTGTGCTATTCGACGACCACTCTTTTCGACTTTCTTCCTTGAGATGCTACCAGACCGGGTTGAACTTTTCCTGCAAATTCTTGTATATCTAGTTTTCTGTTTACAACATACATAAAATTTTCCCTGCAGTGTTGTATTCCATATATATCTCCCACCAGTGGGTTTGCTTCTCCTTCTTGTTTCTAATCTCCAGTCAAACCGATTCTGTGAAATCTAAGCGCCGTGGTGAGATGAATTGTAGATACAGTGAGGTATTTCCTGAGGTTTTTCTTGATGTTACAATATCTCGCTGCAATTTGTTTAAAACAATGTATGGACAGGAAAGGCTCAGATGGATATGGGCCAAGTGTAGGGAATTAGGTGAATGTGGACGGACATCTTGGTCGGTATGGAACAGTTTTGACTTATGGGCCTGTCTCCGTGCAGTAGGACTGTATGACTGTAAATGGAAGTGGTTGGGGGTATAGAGAGAGAGGGGGAGTTTGAGAAATAATGTCATGAAAGGACGTGTTCACAGGTTTCAGAGTGTTGAAATGTAAAATTTTAGATAGCATCAGGCAACATAAGCCAGTATTCCCAGGAATGATGGCGAACGGGATATTGGTGTGAGTTCAGATGATGGAAGGTTCTGCAGATTTGTAACTGGAAGTGGGCTCAGCCGAACATTTGACTCATTATGCTGAATCTAAAAATAATTTGTCTCAGTGTCATTTTCATTGCGTGTGACAGAGGAATCGTCTGCACGAGACCAAGCGACTTTCCTGGTGCTACCTTATTGAACTCACCTCATTAACCACCCAGCCACCCCATGGTGTCCCTGTCATTCATTGCCAGCCCGATTCCCCCATCCATCATGGCTGGAGATACTCACCATCGCCCGGATGCCACTGAATACTCCGTGATCCCTGGCACTGGTGCCAACTTTAAAAGGCCAATGGGCACATGATTGATCTTTCTCAGTTTGGAGCTGTCCTGCACAGTTTACCCTGAGCATGGCAGATGAGGGCCAATTACACCACGGTTTGTCGACAGGGGCACAGAGGGCTAGTACAGAGGGGGACCATTCGCTTCCCAGAGGGGCCACACCACCAGACTCACTGAGCATGGTCTGAGCTCACCACCCAGCTCAGTGCAGTATCTGCGGTCTGAAAAATTGTCCAGCAATACAGGACAAGCATCAATAACCATCCCCACTCTGTCAGAATGAGGGTCACCGTATTCTCTCTACTCCCGCACACTCACTGTATATCTGTTACAGCACCTACCTCCGTACAAGGCTCATGCTCCACCTCTCTCACTACTGTATGCAACACCTTCCCCTGTCTCTGTCTTGCCTTTGTAATACCCCCCAGAGTTATTGAATGTTCGGAGAGCACTGATTATGAAATGCTCCAGATAATACTCCAAATTTTTGGGCGGCAAGGTGGCACAATAGTTAGCAATGCTGCCTCACAGCGCCAGAGACCCGGTTAAATTCCCACCTCAGGCAACAGTCTGTGTGGAGTTTGCTCGTTCTTCCCGTGTCTGTGTGGGTTTCCTCCGGGTGCTCCGGTTTCCTCCCACAGTCTAAAAATATGCAGGTTAGGTGAATTTGACCAGTTAAATTGCCCGTAATGTTAGGTGAAGGGGTAAAAGGACGGGAATGTGTCTGGGTGGGTTGCTATTCGGAGGACTTGTTGGACTGAAAGGCCTGTTTCCACATTGTAAGTAATCTAATCTAATCATATATCTGTAATCTAAGTAATTCCCAGTTTCAGGAAAATGGCAGTGCCCGAGTGTGTAAAACATTGGCGGAAGGAACAGACTTGTATTTGTTTAAATCACATACAACTAAAATCCATCATGAGGCCAATCAGCTCTTTAACTGTACTCTAAAATTTAATAAGACGGGATGTTGATCTGACTGTGTCATGAGCTCCACGATACAGGAAATTTTAGTCATTCAACCCCCTGGCGTCCTGTCGCTGACCAGACGACACTCGGGCATTTTTACGTGGGTTCCATCAAGCATGTGTTCGGGAGGCATTTCCCATGGGGACCGACTCTCCAAAAGAAGATTTGTTCCATCAGCTTTTTAGTTTCATGCAATGGGAAGCATGCTTCACCCAGACTAATCAGAAATATACTCTTATTTCATGGTTATTGATATTCAATCACAATTAGTAATTCTGCTTATTTCGCTTGTGTCACTTTATTGTATTCAGCCAAATACAGCTTCTAAACAATTGTTTCGTTATAAAATACAATTTCGAGCAGAGAACATTTTTATCATCAGCCGTTATTTTGACCATTGCCTGAATTGTGCATTTTCCTTCACATCAAAGTTTCCTTATTAATTTGTCTTTGACTATTTCTGTATATGATAATTTCACAGTATCCTGCTCAGTTGGCTGGATGGCTGGTTTGTGATGTAGAGGGAAACCAACATCGCTGGTTCAATTCAACACTGACAGAGGTTAGCGTGAAGGGGATGCTCTCTGAACCTGACCCCATCACCTGAGGTGTGGTAACACTCAAGCTTAAATCGCACTTTATGTGCTCACTAAAGAGAAAGCGGTGCTTTGGGACTTTATTCTGTCCATGTTTGCATTTTAATTCAGAAAAAAATATTTTTGACAGAGAAATGCTTAATGTTACAATGAACCGATAAGTACACAACTCAGGGAAACAACACAAACTGAACAAAATTACACCCACGTGTATATGCATACATAACAACAAGGTAAATAAGCGGACAGAAGAAAAATAAAAATAAAAAGTAATTAATAAATGAATAATACAACTCAACATAACACATCTATACCTGTCATTCTTCAAAGGAATTAAATAATACACGTTCATTTGTTCGTAATTCTTCCTCTCCGAATATTGGATTCATTAGACAATATCGCCATGGCAACAAAAAAAACTTCTTAGACTGGCAGATTAATCTGTATCTCGATAATTCAAAAAGTGCTACCATGCCGTAAAAAAATCGTTTGTTTTCTGATGCACCATACTTTTGAGAAACCCCAAAGGGAAGTGCACCATGATGAGATTACACCAACCCGAGTGACCCGGGGGGTTACAGACACACAATACAACAGATTTTTTTTTTCCCGAGCATCGAACAAGAGGACATTGAAGTTTTTTTTTTCCCCATGTGTACCTGAGTAAGGTGCACTGACCAGGGCCAGTCTATGAGCAGTAGACTACTAAGGGAGCACATTGCCTGAGAAACATCAATATCGAACCATATTGACGCCGAGGCCTCACGGGCCCAGTCACTAACATAGGGTAAAGAAGAGCTTAATTGATAGCTTTTAATATCCGAGAAATCTATTCCCCACGAACTGTGGGGTCGTTGCAGTTTGGTTAACTTGATAAGGGGCGGCTTATGGTGACAAATGAAAGAGCTAAATTATTCATTAAGTCACCTAAATGTCTGTCTGGGAAACATCAAATAAAACATTCCCACGGGGCATAGCAAATGACGGAGGACATTCATTTTAATAAGAGCTATCCGAACTAGCCAGAATATTGGAAGTGCATCCCTTCTTCGAAAGGCTTGTTGATATTTTTCAAAAAACGGATAAGTTCACGTTAAATATATGATCAAAGATGAAAGTAATGAATATACTTAAATAGAGAACACCCGCACCACCGGGGACCATTTAAAAGAAAATCGAGATTCTCCCTCAGCATTAGATCTCCCATAGGCATGGTTCCGACTTTGTAAAATTAATCTTATAGGCAGAAACGTCACCAAACGAATTGATGCGTTGCATGAGGTGAGGTTCGGAAACTATGGGATTTGACAAAAACATACGAACATCATGGGCAGCATTGTGGCACAGTAGTTAGCATTGCTGCCTCACAGGTCAGAGACCGGGGTTCAATTTCAGCCTCAGGCGACTCTCTGTGTGAAGTTTGCACATCCTCCCCGTGTCTGCGTGGGTTTCCTCCGGATGCTCCGGTTTCCTCCCACAACCCAAAAATATGCAGGATAGGTGAATTGGCCTGGCTAAATTGCCTGTAGCGTTTGGTGAAGGGTTAAATGTAGGGGAATGGATCTGGGTGGTTTGCGCTTCGGCAGGTCGGTGTGGATTTGTTGGTCTGAAGGGCCTGTTTACACACTGTAAGTAATCGAATCTAATCATCTGCAGACAATGTAATCTCACGTGACTTCTATCCCGCGTCTGGGGCAGATGTGTTGTGGTAACTATGGATGGCCTCTGCCAGAGGCTCAATCATCAAGGTAAACAACAATGGCGTTATCGACTGTCTCAAGAAATATTAATATTATTAAATCGCACATCATTGGCGAGAACTGCAGTCAGATGATCGCGATAAAGGACCGTTACCGATTTGATACAAATTTTGTCTAGACCAATGCATTCTAATGGATTGAAGAGATACAGCCACTCAAAAAAAAAAATCAAATGCCTTCTCTGCATCTAAAGAGATCGCTAATACCTGTATAATTTGTCGTTGACACGCGTGGATCATATCGAGTAATCGCTTAATATTATTGGAATACCTGCAGCCCTTTATAAGCCGGTGTGGTCCACTTTGACAATGGAAGGTAACACAGTTGCCAGCCTTAATGTAAGGGTCACAGACAGAATTTAGAAATTAACCTTTAAAAGTGAGTTGGGCGTATAAGAAGAACAATCTTTTGGTGTCTTCCTTTTCTTAAGAATAAGAGAGATTTTCGCCTCTCTTAAGGATGGTGGGAAGGGGTCGTGACTTTATGAGTGATTCCAGATGGTAAGCATCGGCCTTGTTTGTAAATGTTTATAAATTCGTCATAAAATTAACTCGGAAATCCATCAGGACTGGATGCCTTTCCGCCCTGAGATTGCTTCACAACCTCCTGCACTGACAATGGTGCATTAAGCCAAGATGCTTATTCAGGGCTTACCACTGGAAGATCCTAGTTCTTGAAAATAAAACTCGATCTTAATCCATCTATCTTCATAATGCTCAGTCTGATATAGTTCGGAGTAAAATCTCCCAAATGCAGCTTTAATCTTTATGGAATCGCAAGTAAGGGTCCCAGTACCTTCCCTAATTGAGTTAATGGCTTGGGGGCGCTCTTCGTCCCTCAAAAGATTGGCTGAATACTTTCCTTGGTTAGTACCATCATCAATAGCTTTTGTTTTGCAAAAATCAAGTTCCTTCGTGGCTGTCTGTGGAATTCACTGTAGACCGAAGCGTTGTAATCCTCTGCAGCTTAGCCACCGAGGGTCAACCAGTATGCCCTCTAAACCCTGTCTGGTGCAAGCGTTGCTACTCCCTCTTCCGCTGCTTCCTAAGGAATAATTATTCTATTGACACATGCCTTAGCATTTTCCCATAGAATGGATGGGTTACTGGTTGAATCTGAATTAATGGCTCAAAAAAATCTGAAATCATTAGAGAAATACTCAATGAACTAACTAGCCTTAAGAAGAAATTGATCCATTCGTCAGCGTCTCGAACCTGTTATATTGCCGTTAATCTTAACCAATAAGTATACTGCTTCATGGCCAGAAAGGGTAATATTCCTAATTGCGCAGGATACCATCGAATCTAAGATTATTGCAGAGGTGAGGAAGAGAGCAACCCCAGTGTGGCATTTCTGTGGGTAAAAGAAGAAAATAAATTGCCAACCTATGGGATGGAGCTGCCTCCTGACATCCACCAGCTGCAGTTCCACGCACAAATCCACGAATTGCTTACATTATAACAAGGGTATTGGGGGACTTTTGAACATTCTGTTCCACCGTCGGATCCAAAAAATAGTTGATGTCTCCTTCTACAGTAATGTGCCACGATGCAAGATCACTTAATTTGGAAAATTAAGTACCAGGAATTTAAGGGAGTGCGTCTAGGGGTGGGGTGGGGCAATAAACATTCCAAATGCTATTTTCTTTCCCATAGTTCAATGCTTAGGGATTATGATCCTTCCATGAGTGTCTATTACAATCCATTAATTTAAATGGAAGTTTCTTCCTAACCAGAATGGCCACTCCCCTACTCCTCGTATTAAAAGATGAAAAATAAACCCGATCAAACCCACCCTTCTGCAATGTCAAATGTTCCATGTCATCAAGGTGCATCTCCGGCAAAAGGACAACATCCACCCTCTCTTATTACAGACTAGAAAGTACATTATTCCTGTTGGCTGGCCAATGGCTCTCCTTAGTATTCCAGGTACATCATTTCCCCACATCATTATCTATAACATAGTCTAGCAACATTTGAACGGCAGAGGGGAAGATCTCGAATCACACATTGCTGAGTCTTAATGAAAAGAAAAGGCAGAAATTGCCTAAAAAGCTGTGCCATCGAAAACTACAACAACTAACAAGGACTCAAAACTTTATAAAATTAAACACAGACAAAACAAATAAAACGAAACAAAATCCAACATGCCAATGCAATCGATAGGGAACGTACCCCTCTCCCCGCTTACTTTGGATGCTTACATATCACAAAACGTTATCTTCTTCCCGCTACCATTGTGGCATACAGCGCAATTAACCACAAAAATCGGGCTGGAACTGCCCTTAGGTCGGCACTTAGTCATCACAACCACATTTGTAACTTCCTCCAGTTTGAGCTGCACCCCAGAGACAAGCAAAGAAATAGATAAAAAGTAGTAATACGAATGAAGAAGTTAAAAGTGTGTACTCTACCCAACCCCGACTTAATTTTACACTGGTTACTACCAGAAAAATCCAACAAAATTTCATTAAGAAAAGCGAAACATGATTATCTAATCCATTAAAACATCAGCCTACTTTAAAAGATCCACAAAGTTTTCGCATTCTCTATAGATTCACACGAGTTCAAGGGTCCATTCAAAGCAATATGGAGCACCGTTGGGTGCCGTAAGGAATACTGAATCCCGCGTTCCCTTTCTCTTCTCTTGATATCATCAAAAGATTTTCTTTTCTGAATCACCGAAGGTGACAAATCCCAAAGGAACATAATCCTGGAGCTCTTATGAATTACAGCCATCGGATCTTTCCCCTCTGCGCTGGAAGCATCCATAAGTCTTTGTTTATCCCCATAACTATGTAACCGCACAAAGACAGGGCGAAGGTGTTGGTCTGAGCCTGGCCTGCGCACCGTAACCCGATGAACTGCCTCACTCTTCACCCAGCCCTCTTCAGTTTCGAAGTGAAGGAATTGCGGCAGCCAATTCTCAAAAAAACACACTGTTTGACCACCTGCCGTCGGGTCCAGCAGATGTGAACATGCTTCATCGTGACACTGTTCTCAAGGTCGTCATCATGTTCATTTAAGTTACGGACCTGTTTTTCAAGGGTGAGGATCCGCTCCTGAGAGGAAGAGATCGCAGTCTCTGTCACTGCAGTTCGGCACTTGACATCATCTGTTCTGTTTCAAAGGCTTTCAAGTTGCTGCTCATGCTTTTAGAGCAGGGCTGAGAGTGGTCGTGGTTCTATCCACGACTCAACTTTTCTTCAATCATGGTTTCAATCATTTCCCATAACTTGATGAATTCAGCGACCAAGGCCTGGTGAATAACTGGGTCAAGCGAACGATCAGAGTGGGTTGCAGCTACGGCCTCAGGCATGCCTCGTTGCTTTTGACAGGTGCACCGCTTGTTGGGACTTATTCGATCCTTTCCAGTGTTTTGTCATTTCCACTTCACAAAACGGGATTAGCAAAGATTCTATCACTCTTTTAGTGTTGAATTTGAAGTAAATGGCTTAGGTGGGGTGGGTTAGAGCGCCACTTTGCCTGTGCAGTGATGCAGAGCCCAGCAAAGCAAACATTTCAGTTGGATTCATCTTGGATTCCCCCTTAAAATTTTATCGATGTCATCATTTCGTTTTGCATTGTATTCCTGGATGTTCTGGAACCGTGTCATTTTGAACCTCTGTCAGCATTTCCCCCACACTGTACATTCCTGCCCACTCCCAATAATCCTTGACTCCATTGTTATTTCTGAATCTTCTGTCTGTGCCTCAAAATTATTCAATATCTCTGCCTCCAATGCTCTGCAAGGAAGACAGGTAGAAAGACGCACAGCACTTTGAGAAAACAAATAAACCTCATGATCTGAGTGTAAGATTAGTTTTTCTTTTGTCCCCTTACCTGAGAAAGGACATAATTACATTGAAAGCAGTTCAATGATGTTTCACTTCACGTATTCCGGCGATGAAGGGCTTTTATTATGGCGGCTTTAACAGGTTACTTTTGGAATGAGAGGTGATCTTATTGAAACATACAAGTCCTTGAGGAGAGTGGATCAAGTAGATACACACTGGGTGTTTGTATATTCCAAACTTGTCATTATTATGGAATTCCTACAGTGTGGAAGCAGGACATTCCGTCCATCACGTCCATACGGACCCAACGAGCTGAATCTCACTGGTCCAGCCACCCACCCCCCCCCCCATCCGATCCATGTAACCCCACATTTTCCATGACTAACCCACCTAACCTACAAATCACTGGACACAATGGGCAACTTCGCAATACCAATCCACTTTAAGATGCACATCTTTGGATTGCGGGAGGAAACTGGTGCATTGGGAGGAAAGCCACACAGACACGGGGAGAATGTTCAAACTCCACATAGAGGGTCGCCTGAGGTTGGAATTGAACCCAGCTCCTTGGTGATGTGAGACAGCAGTGGTAACCATAGGTACACCATTATCATCCGTTAGTTATTATAGTTACTGTGGCTGACTAAAGACAGTTGCCTGACTTATTCCTGTCACTGAAATTGATACAGTCTGAGACCGCTATCATCGGCCATATCACCAACCTGGCTACATTTAAAATGTGTTGTGAGCAGTGGAGGAATGGGACTAGAAAATGAAACAATGACGTTGCAACCTCAGTCAGAACATGAATGAGGAGAAATACACAATGTGGGAATTAATTCAAGTGGGAATTCTCTTTCCCAGATGTTAGCGATGGGCTGGATCTTCACATTATATCGAGGCTGGCTTCGCCTGAATTTCCATAGACCGGTGAATCAGGCATAATGGTACATGGGGAGAAAAATGCATCTTGGACCTCAATGAGATGAGCCACGACTTAATTTACTGGTGGTGTTGTGTCAAAGGGTAGAATGGCCCACTCGTGTCCGTTAGCCCTATGTGATGATGTTCCCTTCAGCCCTTCGGACCTGCTTCACAGGGGCAGATCGAGGCCACTCCGATGGTTAGGTGTAGTTTGGAAATGTACTTGGAAAATCCAGGCCGGGTCAGGAAGTGACCCCGACCCGCAATCCCTGTTTCCAGGCTTCCCCTCTCTGTAACTTCTGCTCCAGATGTGGGTCATGTTACAGACCCAGAATCGCTGTGATTACTCCATACCCCACCCAGGGTTAACTCAGACAAATCCTCTGCTGCTCCTGAATGCACCATTGTACCACACGACGTCCAGGGAAATAACCAGTTACTTCCCAAAAGCATAACATGTGGAATTAAAACGTAGAAACTGGAGTAGGCAATTCGGCCCCTCAAGCTAGCCCTGTCATTTAATAAGAACATGGCTGACCGACTCCAGGTCTCAACTCCGCTTTCTTGCCGACTCCTTGTATCCCTCCACACATCTCTGGGTGAGGGAATTACAGACATTCACTGCCTTCTGAGAGAAGACATTACGTTGCATCGCATATTGAAATCGATCTTCCTTATGTATGTCCCCGAGTTCGAGACGCCACCCAGGTTTGGAACCAACTTCTCAATATCTACCTTATCTAGCCCTCTCTGTGTCTTGCTTTTTTTTCGCAGTATCACTCCGCATTCATTAAATCCACAATGAATAATTGGCGTATCATTTTAGAGGTTCTCAATAACTCAACACTTTCATCCAGGAAGCCGCCAAATGAACCTACCTAGTTACTTGCTGCATCTGCATGTTGACTTTGTGTTTCATACACAGGAACAGTCCAATCTCTTTGTACTGCTCCTTTTCTGGAATCCTCTCCATTAAATAACAGCCTGCCTTTTGATACCCACTGTCACCCTCCTTCAGGCTATCAGTATAGAGTGTAAATAATTGACGCCATCGAACTGATATTTGCTCTACTCCAGCAGATACACGTTTGTCATAAATATCCATTAATCCCGACTCTCCGATTTTTATGTGTTAATCAAACATCATCCCATGTTAACTAATTATCCGTCATCCTACGAGCTTCTGTTTTGTGTCATAACTTTAATTTTGTAACACCTAGTGGAAATTCTCTGGAAAGTCTCGAGTCAACCAGATCCCCTTTATTATGGCCACTTGTTGCACTTACAGGCATTTTTACAAAAACTTTGCATGGTTTTGGAGGGCAAAATGTAATTTTCCTTTCAGAAAACCAAACTGACTCTGCGTGAAGCTTTCCTAAATGTCCATGCTGGCCAAGTTTTCCAAATTAAGCTAGTCCATTCTGCTTTCATTTGGCCCATATGCCTCTATTTTTTTTTCCCACTCTTTCTTTAACACAGCTCTTTCCATACAAACACCACCCTCTGTGTAAAAGCATTGCCCCTTCTTCCCTTTTAAATTTTCCCTCTTTCACCTGAAACCTATGCCTTTCATGGCTGAACTCGCCCATCCCGTGGGAAAAAAAAAGCTTGGCTACTCACCCTATAATTTTAGAAACTTCTATAATGTCACCCCTCAACCTTGTATACTCCATCCAATAATAACTTCAAAAGCAAGCATAAAAAAGCACTGCAAATTTGAAGCAATATTAAACATGACAGGTAAACAATACCTAGACCAAAATTCATACTGTTATTTGTTTTTCTCCAGATTACAATACTAAGGAAGCATGAAACGCTTACGAGACCCAATAAGAGGTCAAGCACGGAAATTCCCTTGTCTCAATGGGGTGATGATCTCCACAGTGAAAACGTATTTATGGCCAGATCGAGAAAATGCCACATAATCAACATTCTGCCTCTTGGCCTCCCTATGACTTTGTACGGTTTTGTCTTCTTTATCTTGTACTCAGTAGAGAGAACCCCTTTCCCCCATTCACATCTGAATTTATACCCGTTTTACGTCATCTTCTCCTTCACTCCTGCTAAAATCCCGTTTATCTTTCCCAAAACCTCTTTTCCCTGTCATCCATCCCCCACCTCTGGCAAGGGGTTAAAAAGCGCATTTTTCAATCCTTGTCAGTTATGAAGAAGTGTCGCACTAGACTTGAAACACTAACTCTGTTTCTCTCTCTCTGCAGATGCTTCCAGATCTGCTGAGTTTCTCCAAAACTGAATAGGTGCTGCACAAATTCTCAACTAACAAGTAACTATGGATACTGGAAATAAAATATAAAAAAATGCTGGAGAAACTGAGAACTTTGTAGTGGGTCACTGGACCTAAAAGTTTAACTCTGCATTCACTCCAGAAGATGCTGCAACACCTTCAGCAGTTCATTCAGCAATATCTGTTTTTGAACAATTTCCAAAGAAATAAATTAAACTTGCCCAAACATCCTATCCAGCAACGAGCGCCGTACATTGGGAATTGAAAGATAATGCATGGTGACAAGGTCCTTGACTCTGAAACTGCATAACACTGACACTACGCAGTTCTTAATCATGGTCAGGAAGAAAAACAGAAGGACACAATTCACTTAAAATACAGAAGATGGCTTTACGGAAAGGAAAAGGTATAGATTAATTCCTTAAATGGATTTAGTAAAAGTAATAAATTGGAGGGTGACACCAAGGAGAGACTTTCAGCAGAATGCGAATATGAAAATAGAAGTATTACACATCACAAAACAGAGTAGATCACTGAATACAGGACTGATGGATGAATGGGTCTCGGTGTGAACTGGGGGACAGGCAATAGAAATGAATTGCAGATATTGCAGCTTAAACTGGGTTATCATCTGATACTATAGATCACAGCAGCAGCAAAAATAGAATTGTATTCAACGACAATCTGTAACATTTTCACCAAGATAATCCATCAGTCTACAATTACCATCAAGCTGATCCATGGTTCAGTGATGAGTGTGGGTGAACATGCCAGGGTCGGAATCACGTGCACCTGAACCTGATGTCAACCTATTCAAGGTATCACACTTGACTGGTTACATTCCACACAGTCGGACTGACATCTGATACAGAGGGTGAAATGATCCCAAAACGAACAAATCAGTTCTAAGCGAAGTCGTCCTGCGAAGTCCAAGCATAAATGTCAATGGACTACTAAACAATTTACTGTAGGAAAGAACTCCACAGATATCCTCATCCTCAATATGGGAACAGTTCTGTGCACCAGTGAAAAAGTCAAGTATGTGGTGTCTGCACTATCCTCAGCCAGACGTGTTGAGTGGATGATGCACCTCACCCTCATCATGATGCCCACAGAATCACAGATGGCAGTCTTCAAGCAATTAGATTAGCTGCACGTGACATGAAGAAACAGCTGAACACAGTAGATACGAGAAAGGCTATGGGCCCTGACACCATTCCTGTAATTGGACTGAAGCCTTGTGCTGCCCAACAAGCCGTGTCCCTGGGGAGGCTGTTTGATTCCAGCTCTAACTCGGACATCTCCCTGGCAATGTGGGAAATTACTCCATTATGCCCTGTCCACTATTGAGTAAAGTAATTAAAATCTCTCCAATTACCACTCCCTCAGTCCCATCACGATAGTCAAATTGGGAGGAATTCTTTCTGACAGAGCTGTCACACAGCACAGCAATAACCTGGTCAGTCTGGTTTACGAATGGTGCCCATGTGGAGATGTTGCTGTTGTGGAAATGTCACTGGACTACTAATCCACACCAGACTCATGATCTGTGTAATGGAACATTACCCATTTACTGTGAAATTAATTATCTATTTACGGTGAAATTTAAAAGAGAATGCTTTTTTCTTAAATATAATGCTGTACTGAGCTTTGTAAACAATACTTTGATGAAGGTCTGTAGTCAGCTTATCTCTGAATTCTGAAAACATTCACTTCGACCTTGCGATAGTCGAACTCAGTGAAAGCCGAAGACCTGTTATGTCTCAGACCAGGGGATGAGAGAATGACAACTTGAATTCCCCCAGTTTTTGCCCTTGAGAGCGTGATAAGAAACAGTATAAGGCAAGCATCTGAACAATGCTCAATTCATTGAGGAATCTGGCTTAGTGCAATGGAGTCAATTCTGCAGAATTTAAAATAAATCTTCTTTCGTTGCTCTTGCTAATAATTGTGTCAAGTCGAATTAATTTCCAAGAGAGTAAACTTGGGAGCTCGTCCCGGGACTCTGCGACTGGGTGAAATTCTGAAGATTCCCAGGAGGCACAGGCGCCAACATCTTTAAGGTCTTTCACTACATCTTGAGTGCTGAATTGACCGTTTTGCGTGATAGGAATGGGAATCTGTGGATCGCCCCAGCTCCGGGGGTTCGAATTGAATAGGCTCGGGGTAAGAGTCGTGGTTTAATGATTCCGACATAGAGACTCATTCTAAGAGAATAAATACAGCAGGAAAAGGGTTCAGTGAACTCTTGCGTGTTATCAGACCAAAACCCTTGGGAAGCAGATTGCCGTCTCTTGACTGTTTAAGAGACAGCAAGTTTAAGAGTGTTTTTACACTTGGATCCACCATTAGCTGAATTGGACTCGCCAAAGACGTACCGGGTACGTGGTTTCTTGGTTTACAAAAACCAAGGAATTGAGGAGTAACTCCGGAGATAAGAAAGCAAGTCAAAGAGAAAAAATGATGGTACCGCGAGAGAGAGAGCTCAACACATTTCCAGTTGCAATAAAAATGGGCTCCAACAAGAGCAAAAATGAAGAGTCCATGCAGGACTTGGAATGGCCAACCAAAAAACAATACATGCTAAATAATTACAGCCCAGAGTCTGTAAATCAGTCAGAATTGTGGATCAAGGAATGTAGATTTCTGGAGGGAGGAAGTTTTAGTAAAAGACAGCTGGAAATATTGAGGTCGAGATTGGAGGAGAGAGGGATGGTGAAAAGGAAGGGAAAAATAGAACCCGTGAATTGGAGTGCTAATAACATGCGGAAGGCTGAGGCTGATATCACAGAAAGGCAAACTCATGTAAAGGATAGATCAAATACACGTACAAACACCAGCGCACATGCAGACACACGCGGAAAACAACCTAAAGAAGCTGTACAGTCTCTTAAGTCTGTTTCAGATTCTGACCTTAAATACTGCCCTCCACCCCGCAGCCCCCCTACGAGATTGCCTGGCGAAGATTACACGTCAGCGGCCGCCGCCTCAGGGTCTGCTGGATCACCGATAGCACACCACACCCACCATCAATTGAAGCAAGAAGCCCAAAAGAAGGACGATAACTCCAAGACAGAAAGGCATCCAGGGCCTGTTCGCAATCAACCCGGCGGGTGATGAGTCAGATAGTGAGTCTATTGTCGCATGATCATCTAACCAGATTGTTCTGCAAGCCCCAATGGTTGAAGTTGCAGGTCCAAAAGAGCATCCAGTGTTGGTCCACCGACCATGAACCATGAAGGTTCTGGAAAGTGCCCATGGGCAGTTGCCTGACCCACGCGTGTTTGGAGGTAATTAGTTCGCCGAAGAAGTGGTAACGTTCTGAACTGAGTTCCGCCCAACGTCACATGCGATGAAATGTCTCCTGGGACGAAAACAACGTGCCGATGTCTCCAAACTCAAGTATACCTGGCCAGCTGCAAACGTCCATGCCAGAGTAGCCAACCCGCAAGCGGAGTGAACAGATACTTTAATGATTTTGTTGCAGCACTGGCAAGCGCCTGTAGGGAGGCATTACCAGTAAGAATGGACATGACCAAAATAGCAATGTGTAAACAATGGGAAGGTGAGTCAGTGTTCCAGTACCTGACGCGCCTCTTGGAAGTCCATAACGTCCATCGTGGATTGAGACCACCCGACGACAGAATGGCGGCAGAAATCACGCCGTATGAGGCACACCCAAGGAGCAGCTTCATCAATGGAATAAAGGATGAAATAGCGAAAAACATAAAAGACACATGTATTACCTGGGATACAGGAAAGCTGATTTGATAGAACGACATGCAATACATGCTGAAGAATTGCTTACCCAAGCGAAGAATAAGCGGAAACTAAAGATGGAACAGCAAACACATAAGACGCAGCTTACTATGATGCAAATACTCACCCAGCCGTTGGAGGGAGGTGCTGCAGGAAGAGAGAGAAGAAGAGGTGCTGGTCGTGGAAGTGGAAGAGGTCGCGGAAGAGGCGTGTGCAGAGGAAGATCTGGTGCATGTATTATTTGCAAAACAATGGACCACTGGGCGATACAGTGCCCACACAGACAGCCTCAGTTGGACGTACAGGTTGAGCAACAGGTGGACTGACAGGGGAAATCTGTGGTGGAGGTGGGCTGACCACAAGGTACAGGTAAGCCTGATTCCTTTATGCTGGGCAACCAAAGATTCGCTTCAGCGAATCTCTTCTACTAACCTTACGAGCACTGTGACATGTCACACCTCTATGTTGTGCGCTGAGATTGCGAAGTATGGACAGTATGTCCAATATCATAATGATGCATATAAGTCGATGCCCACCTCTATGTTATATGTGGAAGGTACATCAGTTACCTTTTTGGGAGATACAGGGGCAACATTCTCAATCCTTACATTAAGCCAGTTTAGATAATCGACGCAAATAAAGATGAGTGAAAGATTCCTGAACACAATGGGTGCATCAGGAATCGTGGTGCGGGAGAGATTTTCCGCACCTCTATTGTGCGAAACAAATAACGGGGAGACAGGAGATAAATGGCAAAAATGCGATGCCAGTAGGTTGGGAAGTGCGAAGGCTCATTGCTAGATGTGAAGGGAACAGAGCATGTGCTTTGGCCCGAATATAATACCGGAGATTAGACGTTGGCTATCCATGTTGGATATGTTTTCAAACAGCCGAGCCAATTACAGAGAGCCTGGTGAGAAATGCTAGCTGTCTGCTTCCGCGGGCAGGGAATACCCTGACCCTGATAGGGGGAGCAATTAGGCCAAATCTTGCGACACCACGCGAACTCAAGGCCACCTGCAGTCCCAAGGCTGACATGCTCCCGACCACAGCCTTCCACATAGTCGGTATAATATGGGCCTGTGGAGAGAAAATGTACCAGGACCTTCCCCTGGGGTGGAAGGGGTGCTGCTCCCTTACGATACTGTCCACTGGCACAACAGTGTTTGTCTCCAGGGTCAGTAACAGACTCACCCAAAGGGACGTCCCATCGCATTGGAATGGGTACAAATTCACAGACCCCTGGACTATATAAGGAGCAAAATTTGGGTGGTCCACTCTTTTGGGAGAGGGACAACAGTGACAATAAACAAGATTAATGGCCTAGCATATAGTGTATTACTGTTCGTAAATGAGACGGAGTAAGGCCTAGCAGTCTTTTACACTGAGTTAACGGCAGTTAGGGAAGCAGTGATCCAAAATCGATTAGTACTAGACATATTGACGGCCGAGAGTGGGGGCGTCTGCAAAATGTTAGGTACCCCATGCTGTTTTAATATTCCTGATGAGTCTCAAAATATCACTAGTGTGATATATCATATGGAGGCAGCGATACGACCGCCTCGCCCAGCAGATGACTCTTGGTTCCGATGGCTCACCTTCCTTTGGGGAGGATGGGGGTATTGGATTCGACACATCCTACTAGTTCTAGGAAAGGTCTTACTCATAGTGTTGCGTGTAGAACCGTGCTTGTGTACCTGCCTACGCCACTTGCTTACGAGGGCAATAGGGTACCAAATGGCAAAATTATCAGTGGCCCCATGGCAGGAAGATCCGATTGCGTGGGCCCCACCCTACCATGACGAGAGTGACGTGTGAACATGGGCTGTGTACAGGGCACACCAGAGCAAGTGACGATATCACCACAAAGCTGTGTCACAGGTAGGTGGTGTCTGAGGAAAGGACGTGTAGCTGTTCTAGCTGTGTATTTTTATGTTGCTGTAGTTGTCCTTGTTGTTGGAGGAGAAAGTGAGGTCTGCAGATGCTAGAGATCAAAGTTGAAACTTTATTGCTGGAACAGCATAGCAGGTCAGGCAGCATCCTTGTTGTTATCAATTGACAAAAAAGGGGGGAACTGTAATTATCAATTTACTATGGAATTTTAAAGAGAATGCTTTTCTAAAAGTTAATGCTGTGCTGAGCTTTGTAAATAATACTTTGATGAGGATTGCACCCAGATTGTCTCTGTTTGAAATTTGTGAACATTCAACTCAACCTTTCGATAGTCAAACTCAGCAAAAGCTAAAGAACTGCTCTGTCCAAGACCAGGGGATGAGAGAATAACAGCTTGAGTTTTCCCAGTCTTTACCCTTTAGAGCGTGATAAGAAACAGTAAAAGGCCAAGTATCTGAACAATGATTAGATACCCCCTTACATTGAGGGATCGGGCTGAATGTACTGGGGTCAATTCTGCAGAATTTAAATAAAGCTCCTTTCTTTGCTCTTGCTAGTAGTTGAGTCAAGTCAATGTATTTTCTATGACAAGCAGCTATGTCCCTCTACAGAGATTACGATGGGCTGCCCCAGATTGAGTTTATGGGATTCTTAAGGGGAAATGTGAGCAGCTAAAGTTGTGGTACACATTAGTACCAATGACATAGCCAGAACAAAAAAACGAATGAGAACCTGAAAAGTTGAATTTCGAGAATTCGATTAGATTCCTTACAGTGTGGAAACAGGCCCTTCGGCTCAACAAGTCCACACCACCCCGCCGAACCGCAACCCACCCATACCCCTACATTTACCCCTTACCTAACACTACAGGCAATTTAGCATGGCCAATTCACCTGGCCTGCACATCTTTGGACTGTGGGAGTAAACCGGAGCTCCCGGAGGAAACCCACGCAGACACGGGGAGAATGTGCAAACTCCACACGGTCAGTCGCCTGAGGCGGGAATTGAACCCGGGTCTCTGGCGCTGTGAGGCAGTAGTGCTGAACCACTGTGCCTCCATGCCGCCCACCTAATCAGGGATTAGGTTGGAAGATAAAATGCAGAATGATCAGAGTTGTGAACACAGGATTGCTACAGGTGCCACGGGCTGGTGAGTCGATCGACAGAGAGCGAGTGCAGCTGAATATCTGGCTATGGTGGTGCTGCAACAGGGAAAGCTTCAAATACCTGCATCATAGGGATATCTTCTGGGGAAGGTGGGACCTGTACAAGGAGGATGGGTTGCACCAGATTTGGAGACGCACCAATAACCTGAGCGGGAAGTTTTGCAAGAGCTTTTCTGCAGTGTTTAAACTAGTTTGGTCGGGGATTAGAACCGGAATTTCGGATCAGAGGAAGGAGTAGCTGGTGAACAGGCGGAAAAATCATGCAGAGAGTCAAAGGAAGGACAGACATTTGACAGGGTAAAAATTCATTCCTTGTGATGGGTTGAAGTGTGTCTATTTTAATGCAAGTGGTGTGAGGAATCAGGATGATGAACTCAGAGAATGGATCCGTACTTAGAACTACAATGCTGTGACCATTATGGAGACTTGGATATCACAGGAGCTTGGATGGTTGCGGAATATTCCGGGGTTCAGGTGTTTAAAAAAAGAATAGGGTGGGATGTAAAATAGGTGGGGGAGTGGCATTGATAATCAGGGATAGTATCACAGCTGTAGAAAGGAAGATCATGGCGGAGAGTCAGTATGGATGGAAGTCAGAAACAGGAAAGGAGCAGTCACTTTATTAGGAGATTTCTACAGATACCCCAATGGCAATAGAGACACGGAGGAGTAAACTGGGAGGCATATTTTGGAAAGATTCAGAAGTAACAGGGTTGATGTCTGAATGACTTCAACTTCCCGGACTTTGATTTGGACCTCTTTAGTTCAAATAGTTTGGATAACACAGTATTTCTCAGGTGTCCAGGAAGGATTCCTGACTCAATAAGTAGATAGAGGGAAGTCCATATTGGACTTGGTGCTTGGAAATGAATCAGGTCAGTTGTCAGATCGCTCAGTGGAGAGCATAACAGTGAATGATGACAACTCCCTGACCTTCACCAAGAACTTGCAGAGGGATAGGAGCAGATGGCATGGGAAAGTATTTAGTTAGGGGAGGGGGAACTGTAATGCTATAAGCAGTAACTCTGGAGCATAAATTTGGAACAGATATTCAGCAATGTGGAGTTATTTCGGGAGTACTTGCTGCAAATGCAGGATAATTTTGTTTCACTGAGACAACGAAGGGGTGGTAGGTTGAACGAACCTTGGATGACAAGAGATGTGGAACATCTAGTCAAGAGGAAAAAAGAAGATCAAGGTTGAGGAAGCAAGGATCTGACAGGGATGTAGGGGTGGCCAGGGAATAACTGAAGAAAGGACTCAGGAGAGCTAGAAGGTGGCATGAAAAAGCCTTGGTGGGTAGGATTAAGGAAAACCTCAAGGCATTATATACGTCATGAACAAGAGTAAGGCAAGAGTGAGAGCAGGGCTGATCAGGGGTAGCGGAGGGAATTTGTGGTTGAGTGGCAGTTGGTAGGAGAGATCCTTACTGAACATTTTGCTTCAGTATTCACTAGGAATAAGGATAACCCAAGGAATTACAGTCAGTTAGTTTTATGTTGGTAGTAAGTAAATTGGTGGAGCGTATTCTGAAAGACAAAACTTATTATTTGGAAGAGCATGGCTTGATTATAGAGTGTCAGCATGGCTTTGTGAGGGGCAGGTCATGCCTCACAAACCTTACTGATTACTTTGAGGATATGACAAAACACATTGATGAAGGCAGAACAATGGATGTGATGTGTATCGATTTTAGCAAGACAGTTGATAAGGCTCCCAAAAGTAGGGTCATTCAGAAAGTAAAGAGGCATGGGATCCAGCGACATTTGCCTGTCTGGATACAGAATTGGCTGGCGCATCGTGGATAGAGCGCGGTAGTAATTGGAAAGTATTAAGCCTGGAGCCCAGTGACCAGTGGTGTTCAGCAGGCATCTGTTTTGGGACCTCTGCTCTTTATGATTTTTACAAATGACTTGGATAAGGAAGTGGAAGGGTGGGTTAGTAAACTTGCAATGACATGAATGTTGGTGGAGTTGTGGATCGTGTGGAGGGCTGTTGTAGGTTGCAACAGGACATTGACAAGATACCGTGCTGGGCTGACAAGTTGGCAGATGGAGTGCAACCTGGAAAAAACTGAGAAGTGATTCATTTTAGATTAGATTAGATTACATTAGATTACATTACAGTGTGGAAACAGGCCCTTCAGCCCAACAAGTCCACACCGACTTGTTTTGGAAGGTTGACTTTGAATACAGATTCAAATGCAGATGCAGGTAGGATTCTTGGTGGTGAGGAGGGACACAGGGATTTTGGGGTCCACATCCATACTGTTAGAAATGGGGAAATGTGTTGTTTTTGCAGATATAGAAAAAGCATACAGAAAAGGGGTACAGCAAGAGAACTATTAACTCTGCAGGTATTTAGGGAAGAGTATGCCTACTTTTCAGTGTATAATTGTAGTTAAATAAATGCTAACTTTGGTGTGTAATTATTATAACAAATAAGTTATTTTTAAAAATTATGTTTTCAGCAAAAAGCTGAGATAACCGAAATGCTTGGGCTATACAAAATGATACAAGTTAATGAAATGTTCGAGGATGGAATGTACCAACATAATTGATACAAAACGTTAAACCAGATCTTGATGTCCTATCGTCAAAATAATGTGTGTGTCAGCACTTACAGAGAGGAAGTTTGCCAACCTGGGTAAGGGAGCAATGTGCGTGGAGCATAGATGGGCAGAGGCAAAATACTAAGAGTGATCGGGTAATGCAGGAGTCGGGAGAGGTGACCTCACGCAGCTCAAAAGTATAACTGTGTGGTAGTTTGAATAATCAACCCTTTCTGCAATTGGGGTCTTTTCTTGCAAGATCGGAGAATAAATTGTCTTGTTTCCAGCTTTGGTGTTCTCGTCTAAATTTTATTGAATTTTGTTTCTAACAGATTTGGGTACTTGTCATGGGATCCCAAGCTCCGGTCACTCGGCAATTGTTGCAAAAACGGAAAAAGTGCATCTCGCTGATTTCGGCAGTCTTTAGTTTCCCTCTTTGCTGCAGTGGCTCGGGCGAGCGAGATCCGGACTGAGTGACCCTGGAAACAAGACGGGCTGAGACGCGGCGGGTTCCGTCGGGTAACTCTTGTGCACAGGACCCGGGTAAGAAAAACGTCTTCAATAAGTATTATCCGGGTGACCGGGGTAGGCAACGGTATTTGCTGCCTTCACCATGGGGCAGAGCGCGCTGACACGCGGCAGGTTTAGTCGGGTAACTCTTTTGTACACAAAACCCGGGTAAGATATATACCTGTATACCTCCGGGCGACCGGGGAAAGCAACGGTTGTTGCAGCCATTGCCGTGGGCTTGCGTGCGGCGGGTTTGGTTGGGTAACTTTTGTTTACAGAAGACCTGGGTAAGATATATCTGTACATCTCCGGGCGACCGGGGCAAGCAATGGTTATCGCTGCCATTGCCGTGGGACAGGGCACGCTGACACCCGGCAGCTTGGTCAGGTCAATTCTTGTGCATACAAGACCCGGGTATCCGGGCAGCCGGGAGAGGTAGCGATAGTTGTCTGTGTAAGCAACGTGGTGGTTGCTACCAGGTATTGCCGCGGGACGGGGCGCATTCGACCAAGTAACTCTTGTGCACAGACCAAGGTATGAAAATTGACCTTTAAGTATTGCCTTGGTGGTCGGGCAAGTACGAGAAGTACGGGGAATTGGCAACACATAAATTAAGGTATTTAATTTGCTAAATTAATCTGGTGAGTGAGGTGTCTACCTGATTCGACCACACAGCGTTAGACCGGTTGTTAAGAGGGGAAATGCCCCACGCGAAGGTCAAGACACTGAAGTGGGTGAGGAAGAAGATGACACGGGATCTCAGTAAGGTTAATTATATTACATAGAGAAACGGGTGAGTATTAGTTGTTTAAGTGTCGAAGGAGGCATGAGAGGGACGTCCGAGGACCACATCCCAACGGACAGTCCTATGGGAAAAATGTAAAGAGATTGGAAGTACAATCCTCGGACGCGAGGAAATGATTAAAAAAAATGATAAAATGTCAATTGAAAACAGCCTTACAGTCAGGAGGACTCAGATTATGGTTGTCAGAAGGGCGAGTAGCTGAAGGGCTACTGAGGGTACACTTCATAACTAATTTATAGTCAGACATCCAGAAATATTCAAAACCTAGAGGAGTCGTTGCGGGAAGCTCAAAGCGTCTGTGTGTGTGTGTGTGTGAGAGAGAGAGAGAGAGAGAAAAAAAAGAGAGCTGTACAGCTAGTAGAAAGTTCAACACGTTGTGATTCAGTTTGAATGCACATTTGTTTGTTGGTGATTAAATGTTCCCTGGAGATTGAGATCCGGGACTGTTTTGAATCTGATTTCTACTATGGAAATTTTAACATGATTTATTTTAAGGTTAAGGATTTTGCAAGATTATGAAATAAAATGCTAACTCCTGCTCTTTTTACAGGTCATGACTACCTTACTATTAGTTTCTAACTAATCTCTTTTATAAGACCATAAGACCATAAGACATAGGAGTGGAAATAAGGCCATTCGGCCCAACGAGTCCACTCCGCCATTCAATCATGCTTGATGGGCATTTCAACTCCACTTACCCATATTCTCCCCGTAGCCCTTAATTCCTTGTGACATCAAGAATTTATCAATCTCTGCCTTGAAGACATTTAGCGTCCCGGCCTCCAATGCACTCTGCGGCAATGAATTCCACAGGCCCACCACTCTCTGGCTGAAGAAATGTCTCCGCATATCTGTTCTGAATTTACCACCTCTAATTCTAAGTCTGTGTAAACGCGTCCTCGTCTCCTCGCCTAACGGAAACAATTTCCTAGCGTTCACCCTTTCCAAGCCATGTATTATCTTGTAAGTTTCGATTAGATCTCCCCTTAATCTTCTAAACTCCAATAAATAAAATCCCAGGATCCTCAGCCGGTCCTCGTATGTTAGACCTACCATTCCAGGGGTCATCCGTGTGAATCTCCACTGGACACGCTCCAGTGCCAGTATGACCTTCCTGAGGTGTGGGGACCAAAACTGGACACAGTACTCCAAATGGGGCCTAACCAGAGCTTTATTAATTCTCAGTAGCACAACGGTGCTTTTATATTCCAACCTTCTTGAGATAAATGACAACATTGCATTCGCTTTCTTAATCACGGATTCTACCTGCATGTCTACCTTTAGAGAATCCTCGACTAGCACTCCCAGATCCCTTTGTACTTTGGCTTTATGAATTTTCTCACCGTTTAGAAAGTAGTCAATGCTTTTCCAAAGTGCAAGACCTCGCATTTGCTCACATTGAATTCCATTAGCCATTTCCTGGACCACTCTCCCAAACTGTCTAAATCCTTCTGCAGCCTCCCCATTTCCTCAGTACTACCTGCCTGTCCATCTAACTTCGTATCAGCGGCAAACTTCGCTAGAATGCCCCAATTCCCTTCATCCAGATCATTAATATATAATGGGAACAGTTGTGGCACCAAAACTGAACTCTGAGGGACACCGCTTGTCATTCCAAAAAAGAATCTTCTATCCCAACTCTCTGCCTTCTGCCAGACAGCCAATCCTCAATCCATACCAGTAGTTCAGCTCGAACACCGTGGGCCCTCAACTTGACCAGGAGCCTCCCGTGTGGCACCTTATCAAGGGCCTTTTGGAACTCGAGATAGACCACATCCACTGGGATTCCCTGGTCTAACCTACTTGTCACCTCTTCAAAGAATTCCAACAGGATTGTCAGGCACGACCTCCCCTTACTAAATCCATGTTGACTTGTTCTAA
Organism: Chiloscyllium plagiosum; assembly: GCF_037043375.1. NCBI lineage: Eukaryota > Metazoa > Chordata > Chondrichthyes > Orectolobiformes > Hemiscylliidae > Chiloscyllium > Chiloscyllium plagiosum. Next base: position 69,854,006 of record NW_028270159.1, on the reverse strand, counting down.
TCCGACCCTGTTCTTCCAAGAATTTAGGTACCTCGTTCTTAATGATGGATTCTAGAATTTTACCAAGAACCGAGGTTAGGCTGATTGGCCTATAATTTTCCATCTTTTGTCTTGATCATTTCTTGAACAAGGGGGTTACAACAGCGATCTTCCAATCATCCTGGACTTTCCCTGACTCCAGCGACTTTTGAAAGATCTCAACCAACGCCTCCGCTATTTCTTCAGCCACCTCCGTCAAAACTCTAGGATGTAGCCCATCGGGGCCAGAAGATTTATCAATTTTAAGACCTTTTAGCTTTTCTAGCACTTTCTCTTTTGTAATGGTAACCATACTCAACTCAGCCCCCGACTCCATTTAATCGTTGGGATATTACTCATGTCTTCCACTGTGAAGACTGATGCAAAGTACTTATTAAGTTCTCTAGCTATTTCCTTATCTCCAATCAGTAGGCTTCCAGCATCATTTTGAAGTGGCCCAATGTCTACTTTTGCATATCGTTTGTTTCTTATGTATTGAACGAAACTTTTACTATCATTTCTAATATTATTGGCTAGCCGACCTTCATATTTGATCCTCTTCTTCCTTATTTCTCTCTTTGTTATCCTCTGTTTGTTATTGTAGCCTTCCCAATCTTCTGATTTCCCAGTGCTCTTGGCCACTTTATAGGATCTCTGTTTTTCTTTAATACATTTCCTGACATCCTTGGTCAGCCATGGCTGTCTAATCCCTCCCCGGATAATCTTTCTTTTCTTGGGGATGAACCTCTGTACAGTGTCCCCAATTATACCCACAAACTCCTGCCATTTTTGCTATACTGTCTTTCCCGCTTGGATCTGCTTCCAGTCTATTTTCGTCAGTTCCTCTTTCATGCACTCATAATTACCTTTGTTTAACTGTAACACCATTATATCCGATTTTGCCTTCTCTCTTTCAAACTGTAGACTGAACTCTACCATATTATGATCGCTGCTTCCTAAGTGTTCCCTTTATTAAGATTTTTTATAAAGTCTGATTCATTACATAGCACTAGGTCCAGAATCGTCTGCTCCCTTATGGGCTCCATGACAAGCTGTTCCAAAAAGCCATCCTGTAAGCATTCCATGAATTCCCTTTCTTTGGATGCACTGGCAATATTATTTACCCAGTCCACCTGCATATTGAAGTCTCCCATGATCACCGTGACCTTACCTTTCTGACATGTCTTCTCTATTTCCGCCCCTGGTCCTGACCACTGTTAGGGGGTCTGTGCATAACTCCCATTATGGTTTTTTGCCTTTGTGGTTCCTCAATTCCACCCACACAGACTCCGCATCATCCGATACTATGTCATTCAGTGCCATAGATTTAATTTTGTTCTTACCTAACAAGTCAACCCCGCCCCCTCTGCCCGCTTCCCTGTCTTTTCGATAAGTTGAAAATCCTTGGATGTTTAACTGCCAGTCCTGACCCCCCTGTAACCATGTCTATGTAATGCCTACCACATCATAATCATTCACGATGATCTGTGTCATTAGTTCATCTGCTTTATTACGAACGCTACGAGCATTCAGATAAAGAGCCTTAATGCTAATTTTCTTATCATTAGAGATATTGGAAGTCATAGATGTTCTAAGTTATCCTTCCTTTTTGCTGCATTCCCAGTCTGCCTCAAGTTTGAATCCGCCTGCACACATGCTATCCTGCTGTTTACCTTTCCATTTAACTCCATACTCCCTGTCGCTTTCACTTTCCCTTCCCCACAACTCAGAAGTTTAAAGTCCTACTGACCACCCTATTTATCCTCTTCGCTAGAACATTGGTACTTGATCGGTTCAGGTGGAGACCGTCCCAACGGTAGAGATCCCTCCGGTTCAAAAACTGATGCCAATGCCCCATGAAGTGGAATCCCTCTTTCCCACACCAATCCCTTAGCCACGTGTTTACTTCTCTAATTTTCTTGTCCCTCTGCCAATTGGCACGTGGCTCGGGCAGTACTCCGGAGATTATGACCCTTGAGGACCTGTACTTCAATTTATTCCTAGTGTTTGATAATCCCCAAACAGGTCCTCCACTCTAGCTTTGCCTGTGTTGTTAGTTCCAACGTGGACCACAACAACTGGATCCTGCCCCTCCCGCTCCAATATCCTTTCAAGCTAGTCGGAGATGTCCCGCACCCTGGCACCGGGCAGGCTACACACCATGCGAGACTCCCGATCCGGCTTGCAAAGGATACTATCTGTCCACCTAATTATAGAATCCCCTATAACAACTACATGTCTTTTTGCTCCCCCCTCTTGAATGGCCTTCTGCACCATTGTGCCGTGGTCAGCTGGCTCATCCTGTCCAGAGCCCTTTTCCTCTTCCGTACAGGGAGAAAGAATCTCATACCTGTTGGACAAGGTCAAGGGCTGACGGTCCTGCACTCCTGAACTCAGGTTCCCCCTACCTGCCTCACTTACAGTCACACTCTGATGTCCTTTATCACTAACTGAGTGTTACCCTTACATAAAAGCGATTTGTGGAGGACAGTTGAAGTCTCAGTTCAACATTAGATTGTAATAAATAAAAAAAAAGAAAATCCTATGGTTAAAATCGGTGACCTTGGATTCGACCATTATTCATGCATTAGAATTTTTTCACGACCTATAGCATTGTAATCGAGCAATGACTGGTCAGGACTACTTAAAAAAAACTAATTTTGGAAATAGGGACTAAAACCGGGTAATTATAGTGGATTTCAAAGTTTGGAACTGTATGCATTTTACATTTTAAATATTAAATACTGAATAAATGAATTTATTTTATATATATATATATATATATATATATATATATATATATATATAAATTCATTTATTCATATATATATATATATATATATATACACACACACACACACACACACGCACACACACGCACGCACGCACACACACACACACAAGTAAGATTCCTAAATGTATATTTTGGAACAGGCTTTAAAGTTAAACAAGCATAAATTGATAAATTATATTTGCGATTACAGGGAGCAAGATATATTGCAATATTTCTTTAAATCTCAAGGCCTAAACAAAACATTGGGTAATAAAGAAAAGAACAAATCTAAAAAGAGAAGGAAACCGGAATGGTGGCGGGCAGCATGTTGCAAATAAAGGGAGGCGATGTTAAGGGGTCTGGTAGACAGAACAAGGATCAAAGTGGAAACCCCCACAGTCGGGATGTTATTACGGTGGAAAGACAGATCACTTTAAGAGAGTGTCCTGATCCGAAAAAGGAAGTAAAGGCAGTGCCGTTTATGAACCTTGATGAAAAAAGGGGTGTCAGGTGTTCCTGCCCCCAGGGACCCACCACGAACTCTTGATAAATGTAAAGGTGGGACCTTACAAAAAGGACGTAGTTTTCCTAGTCGATACGGGGGCGGCAAGGTCATCCTTAAAAGTTTAAGCCAAAGGGAGTGGGAACGAAAAAGTTACTTGGAGTATGGCGACAGTTTCTGCAAATGGTGCTATGGAATCTGTTGAGGCTCTTAAAATGAATGTGCTCAAGCAAAAACAATTACAGAAACAGAGTGAGAAGTTGCAAATGACTGGTAAACAAACAGAACTGCGCGATGACAGTTTTTAAAATGTTTTAGTCACTTGTCGCGTTTCACCCTGAATTATATAATATATATAGTTAATAATTAATATTTATAATAAGTCAATTGTGTTAGTCTGAATCAATATTAATTGGCAGTATTCCTTCACACATTCTCAGTGACCTGTCATATTGATTCATGGTTAATTTAAAACATGAACGGCATTAATTCATTGTTAACTAAAGAATGGAAAGATACATTACTGCAGGCAGTGGCAGCAACAGTCTTATTGGTAGAGGAGAGTCGGAAACTTACTTTTTGGGGAGCCTTATTAGTCAGCACCCCATATCAGGTACAGACCATACTAAATCAGAAAGCAGTACAATGCCTCACAGACTCTCGAATCTTGAAATATGAGACAATCTTAATAGAACAGGATGACCTTGTGCTAGTCACAGACAGTTGTTTGAATCTAGCTGCATTTCTGCGGCGGAGAGAAGCGGGGTGGCCTTTAGCAATCCAGAACATGACTGCCTTGATATTACTGAATATCAGACTAAAGTGCGAATGAACTTAAGAGGCGTTGCATTTGGTAGCTCGGTTGTTTATCGTTGGGTCCTCCCGGGTGATTGAGGGTAAAATGCATAATGGATATGCTGTAGGAGACGGGATAGAGGAAAGCATTATCGAGGGAAGCTGAAAGACTGCCTAACGGCTGGTCATCCCAAACTTGTGAACTCTATGCCCGAGAAAGAGCTCTCAGAACCTTAGAAAACAAAAAAGGAACAATATGTACAGACTCCAAATATGCGTTTGGTGTGCACATACCTTCGAAAAAAAATTGGCAAGAAAGAGGACTGATAAATAGCAGAGGAAAAGAACTAACACATGAGGAATTGATAAAACAAGTGCTGGAATCCTTATTACTTCCCAGAGAAATAGCAATAGCTCATATAAACGGACATCAGAAGGGGAATGAACTGGAAGTTAGAGGAAATAGACAGGTCGATGAGGTAGCTAAAGAAGCGACCCTGAATCTACAAGGAACAGTGATATAATCCCGAATACCTACAATTTCAGATCTTCAGGGTGCCCCGTTGTTTACTGCAAAGGGGGAAAGGGACTAAACGATTTAGGAGCTGCAAAGACAGCAGATGGAGCAGCCTTTTAGTAGTTAGTATCCCCCATCAAATCAGAACTGTGTTAAACCAAAAGGCAGGAAGATGGTTGATGAAGCCATCCTGATGGAAGAAGATGACCTGGTGTTAGCAACAGACACCTTTCTAAAGCCAGCTACCTTCTTATGGAAGGGAGAACCTCTAGACAAACGAGAATTAGAACATCACTGTTTAGATATAATAGAGTATCAAACCAAAATTAGACAGGACCTAAGAGATCTACCTTTACATGACGGGAATAGATTGTTTATAGTGAAAGGAAAAAGACAGAATGGATATGCAGTAGATGACGGTAATAAAAACCAAACAGTGGAGCAGACCAGCTGCGAAACACATGGTCAGCCCAGACCTATGAATTGTACGCATTACATAAAGCTTTAACACACTTAGAGAATCGGGATGGGACAATTTACACTGATTCTAAGTATGTATAAAATAATAAGGAAAGGGCTCAAAAGAGGAAGGAACCCAGGAGTGAGACCCTTCCAAAGTATACAGGTGGATTACACCGAACTACCCTCAGTGGGAAAACAGAAGTACCTGTTGGTCTTAGTAGACCACTTAACCGGGTGGGTGAAAGCTTTCCCAATATCATTAGCCACCTCAAAAGGAGTTGTGCAAACCCTCCTTGAACATATCACCCCACGATATGGAATAGTGGAAAGTATAGATTCAGACCAAGTTAGCTATTTTACTTCCAAGATTCGACAAGAAGTAATGGCAAGAATTCCACACCCCCTTGGCACTCAACGTCCTCTGGACGGGTGGAACGAATGAATCAAATCTTAAAGAAGCAATTATCTAAGATAGTCCGAGAGACTCGATTACCATGGACAAAATGTTTACCTATCGCATTGCTACGCATTCGGACTGTTCCTAGACATGATATAGGCCTCTCTCCTTCTAAGATGAAGTTTGGATAACTTTTCTTGGGTGGAAGAGGGGAATTACCAACTGTAGAGTTCAATGATAAGTTTTTAAAGAACTATATTGTGGCGGTCGGCTCTTTTTTGTCTGTCCTTAGGAAGAAGGGTCTGTTGACCTAGATACCTCCACTTGAGTTCGGCAACGGGGTAATTGAGTCCTGATCAAGACCTAGATAGATACCAAACTCCACTCGAGCTGAGAGGGACCATTCCTAACCCTCCTGACTACTGAGACAGCTATCCGGACTGCTAAGAAAGGGTGGAGTCATCACACTCGTGTCAAAGGTCCTGTAAACGCCAAATTGGTGGAGTGGCACGCTCATCCGATAGACAACACGCTGAAAGTTAAGCTGAGAAAGAGGGAATGAACTAAGATAAAAGACTATTTTAATGTTTGATGATATATATTGTATTGATTGTAAGGATTGCGTGGAATCACCTCTCCCTGACGCCTAAAAGATTAAGATAGGGTGATAGGCAGGGTTCAGAGATGGGTGGGTACTGGTAAAATACTATGACGTTTGTAGTACTAACTGTTCAAGGAAACGGGAAAAATGACTTCACGACACTATGCCAAAATTATGCCAAACAAGAGGGACTTGTCAACTGTTGGGTTTGTGCAGAGGTACCACACCATGGCGAATCTGGGATCCCATCTCGGTAATTGGATTAGATTACATTTCAGTGTGGAAATAGGCCCTTCGGCCCAACAAGTCCTCACCGAGCCGCCGAAGCGCAACCCACTCATACCCCTACATTTACCCCTTTCCTAACATTACGGACAATTTAGCATGGCCAATTCACCTGGCCTGCACATCTTTGGACTGTGCGAGGTAACCGGAGCACCCGGTAGGAAACCCACGCAGACACGGAGAGAACGTGCAAACTCCACACAGTCAGTCGCCTGAGGCGGGAATTGAACCTGGGTCTCAGGCGCTGTGAGGCAGCAGTGCTAACCACTGTGCCACCGTGCCGCCCACAAATACCCCTGACCAAAAGAGAAATATACAATGTACAACAATTTGACTCGGGCTTAAATAATACAAAGTGGGAATCTCAAAGGAGCAAATATATGGGATGGTTCCCAAGGCCAGCCCTGAAAACCCAGGGTGTTGTCGATGGCCTTTGCATTTCCCCAACAAAAGGAGCAGTGAATACCACCTGTTTCTGTAATCTGAATGACGCCGCACCCTTCCAATTAAGAAAACCACCTTGCGTCCATACCAACCAAGCCACTGCCACGAACACTCCCCAAGTATTGAACGGAACATATTGGGTATGTGGTCTGAAGGCCTATCCATTTATTCCTGGGGAAAATACAATATTTCAATTCTTTGTCAGCTGCTTTTGCTAAACTGGTCACATTCCAGATGGATGACTGCAGTAGATGGTGATTTTCTTTCTTCAATCTCTTTCAGAGTTTTCAAGGACACTGCCTGATAAGTCTGAAAGAGAGAAATGTGAAACCTATTTCTTGAATATATTAATTTCATAATTTAGAAAAGGTCACAGATAAATAACTCTAAACTTCAATACTAAGAAGCAAGCAACTTTCCACTGAAGTGTCTTCGATGTCATAAGCTAATGGAATTTTTTGAAGGAAACTGTAAACCCCAAAGAATAATGCCAATAATAGAGAGGTAGTGTGTGATTGCGGTGGTCTGGAATAGTACTCACTGCACTTCTGTGTTATGTTTCCATGAGGAAGCCCTGTGTTATCTTACACTAACTACTAGTTCAGCAATAATTTCCTTTCACTTTCTTCTCCTCTGAATGAAGCAAAATCTTTGTCACATCATGTACTCAAACTTACTTTTGAACGATTGTGTCATGTCTGGATAAGCACAGTTTTGCAGCTCCATTGTAGTTTGGACTGTCAAGTTTGCCTGGCCTACAATTGGTCAAACAAGATAAATTTAATCATTTAAATTCGTATGTACTTCCATCTGCAATTGCGTGCCAGCTATTGGAATGGCTGAAGACTCGGGATTCAGTATTGCAGTCAGTATTTAGCTGCTTTGTTAAACTGGTCACATCGCAGATGGATGATTGCAATGGATAGTGATTTGATTTTTGAAACCTTTCATAGTTTCAATGACATGATAAGCCAGTACGGTGGCTCGGTTTTTAGCACCACTGCCTCACAGCAACGGGGTCCCAGGTTTGATTCCAGCCTCGGCCGACTGCTTGTGTGGAGTTTATAGATTCTCCGTGTGTCTGTGTAGGGTTACTACGGTTACCTCCCACGGTCCAAAGATATGCAGTTCAGGTGAATTGGTAATGCTAAATTGCCCATTGTGTTAGGTTCATTAGTCAGAGGGAAAACCGCTGAGGCCAAACGCCAGTTCGTGGACACCTCCTCCTACTGCCCCCTTGACCATGACCACACCTCCCACCACCGAACCATCATCTCCAAGACGATCCATAACCTCATCACCTCAGGGGATCTCCCATCCACCGCCTCCAACCTCATAGTCCCACAACCCCGCACCGCCAGTTTCTACCTCCTGCCCAAAATCCACAAACCTGACTGCTCCAGCGACCCATTGTCTCAGCCTGCTCCTGCCCCACCGAACTCATCTCTGCATACCTCGACACGGTTCTGTCCCCCTTAGTCCAAGAATTCCCCACCTACGTTGGGGACACCACCCACACCCTCCACCTCCTCCATGATTTTCGCTTCCCCGGTCCCCAACGCCTTATCTTCACCATGTACATCCAGTCCCTGTACACTTCCATCCCCCACCACGAATGACTCAAAGCCCTCCGCTTCTTCCTTTCCCGCCGTACCAACCAGTACCCTTCCACTCACACCGTCCTTCGACTGACTGAACTGGTCCTCACCGAGAACAACTTCTCTTTCCAATCCTCCCACTTCCTCCAAACCAAAGGATTAGCCATGGGCACCCGCATGGACCCCAGCTATGTCTGCCTCTTCGTAGGATATGTGGAACAGTCCATCTTTCGCAGCGACACTGGCACTATCCCCACCTTTTCCTCCGCTACATCGATGACTGTATTGGCGCTGCCTCGTGCTCCCACGAGGAGGTTGAACAGTTCAGCCACTTTACCAACACCTTCCACCCCGACCTCAAATTCACCTGGACCGTCTCAGACTCCTCCATCCCCTTCCTAGACCTTTCCATTTCTATCTCGGGCGACCAAATCAACACGGACATTTCCAATAAACCGACCGACTCCCACAGCTACCTAGACTACACCTCCTCCCACCCTGCCCCCTGTAAAAACGCCATCCCATATTCCCTATTCCTTCGTCTCCACCGCATCTGCTCCCAGGAGGACCAGTTCCAAAACCGTACAACCCAGATGGCCCCCTTCTTCATGGACCACAATTTTCCCCCAGACGTGGTCGACGATGATCTCCACCGCATCTTTTCCACTTCCCGCTACTCCGCCCTTGACCGCCGCCCCTCAAAACGCCAACAGAACAGAACCCCACTGGTCCTCACCTACCACCCCACCAACCTCCATGTACAGCATATCATCCGCCGTCATTTCCGCCAACTCCAAACGGACCCCACCACCAGGGAGATATTTCCCTCCCCTCCCCTATCAGCGTTCCAAAAAGACTACTCCCTCCGTGACTCCCTCGTCGGGTCCACACTCCCCACCAACCCAACCTCCACTCTTGGCACCTTCCCCTGCAACCACAAGAAATGCAAAACTTGCGCCCACACCTCCCCACTTACTTCCGTCCAAGGCCCCAAGGGATACTTCCATATCCGCCACAGCAACACATTTTCAGCTCAGAGGGAAAAGTGTCCGAGTAGGTTACTCTTCGGAGGGTCGGTGTGGACTTGTTGGGCCAAATGGCATGTATCCACACAGTGACAAATCTAATACAGGCACATTTGCAACATTTAGTAAAGGACGGAATTCTTAAAATGTTATTGCTTGCTTTGATGCTACATCTTGTGCTAATGTCTAAAGAACGTAAAAAGAAGTAAGAAAATCTCCTTGGTCATTTCCTTTTAATCCTTGATACACAGGTAAACCACCGAAGATTTTGGATAAAACATACTCCTGATACGACCATAAGAACTTGGAGCAGTAGGCAATTCAGCCCTTTAAGCCTGCTCCACCATTTAATATAATCATGGTAGATCTCAGCCCTGCCTCAACTTTAATGTAAATGAATGGACAGATTCATCCAATTTTTAACAGATGAATAGACCTTGCCATAACCCTAACATAGACACTTAAAATGCAGACAAGTTAGTTATCTATAAAAGGAGGAATGGTAGAAAGGAGACAAACCATACTCACCCCGACAGTCTTTCTTCTTTGCTGGTTGCTTGGTTTGATTTGGTGTCGGTTGAAAAATACCTTACAATAACTCCTTCCATCTCCCAGGTCCAGTTTGACCAGTGCTCGTGCTGCGGAAGAGAAAAAGAAAATAGAGTGAATCCCTCTGAATGGATAAGTTCCTCCAAATTTGCAACGAGAATGCAAATATAAAAAGTTATAGAAAATCATGCAGAAGAGTGAGCAAACTTTGCCTTCTTCATGTAATACTTTGGCAACTAACATACTCTGCAGCAATGTTCACAGAACAGCTTTCACATTTTAAGGAGAATTTGAAACATTAATTAAAATGTCAAAAATTCAAATTATCACCATTTCCAAATTTGAAATAAAATCTATTTATGCTCGTTTTGTGTTGATACTCAAGTCAGAAACTGTTCACAATTAAACAAAAAAGGTTCATAAAAGCAGATTTCACATCTTGTAAAAACCTTGCATTTCAGCTTTTAAACTGATAGATACACAGAGTTGATGTTAGCCAGTGCACTGGATGGAAAACATTCATTGACCAAAACATAGTATGCTAATCTAATCTAATCTAAAAAATCTAATCTAATCTAATGAGAGAAAAGTGTTTGCTCCTTTCCTCATAACTGAAATTAGAGATTCCTGTCAACACACAGCGAAAGCTCAAGAGGTGAATTGTGGTGATAGGTTTGGAATCAAATGGATGCAACTGAAACAGGGATATTTCATTTTGAGTGAACATATTATTCACTTTAGTTACTTTAGTTCCACCCTCGTGGAGTTTGCACATTCTCCCACGTCAAGTGTAGTTGCTCAAAGTTGTTGGGGTGTGTCTGAATTCTGAAATTCCCTTCCTAAACTTCTTTGCCTCTCTCTTATCACATAAGTCCAACAAGCCTACCTCTGCCAAGGAGCATTTGGTCATCTCCTTGATCATCACTTTACATGACTATGCCAAACTATTCTTAAAGTCTTTATAATCGTATGAATCTCTTTGGGATAAGTTGGCTTGTGCTGTAAAAAGTGTAAGCTCTGTCGTGACAAAAATAATACCACTGAACAATTAATGTTGGTCTAAAGGGAAGAGCAGCCCTATGTTTAATATATCTTTGGAAATATGGCATCTCCAACAGGAAAGCGCATCTATTGGCTATTCACCTCACTAAAATGCGCATGTTTAAGTCTCTGTTATAGGTACTGAGTTTAATCTTATGAAGATCAAAATCAAAGTAAAAACAAAGAAATTATATCTAATTTTGTCAGATTATGTGCCTAATAATCATGTGCCTAATCCCTGGCACATGATGCAGTTTGATGGAAAACAAAATTCATTAAAAACAAATTGACAGAGCAAAGAATGTTGAGAGGTATCTCAACATACCGAACATCTCCAAGTGGAAAATCTCAACAAGCTCAGCACCACACAACATTCAAGTAACAGCTGAATTTTGGAATCTCCAATGAAGAAAAGAACAAACAATTCAAAGCAACAGAGGAAGACAGGGAAGAGAGAAAATCCTATAAGAAGGAATTAGCTGAAAAAACAACTCTTTCAAACTGGTTGAATATCTGACTGAAAATGAAATTCCTTTTAAACAGGATTAATGTCTACAAATTGTTTCAATAAATTCCACTGTCACTGTTTTTTATGCACGAGAAGTACAATGAAATGCGTAATTAAATCTGTCAACCCTGTTCAACTATGTTTGGTAGCCATGACAGTTTCAATTTTCTTTCCTTGTCTCTCCACACCCACAATACCTGAAGTTCCCAAGCATCAGATTTCATAAAACATAGAACATAGAACAGTACAGCACAGAACTGGCCCTTCAGCACACGATGTTGTGCCAACCACTGATCCTCATTTATGCACCCTCAAATGTCTGTGACCATATGCATGTCCAGGAGTCTCTTAAATGTCCCCAATGACCTTGCCTCCACAACTGTTGCTTGCAACGCATTCCATGCTCTCACAACTCTCTGGGTCAAGAACCCGACTCTGATATCCCCCCAAACTTTCCTCCTACCAGCTTAAAACTATGACCCCTCGTGTTAGTCATTTCTGCCCTGGGAAATAGTCTCTGGCTATCGAGTCTATCTATGCCTTTCATTATCTTGTAAACCTCAATTAGGTCCCCTCTTCTCCTCCTTTTCTCTAATGAAAAAAGTCCGAGCTCAGTCAACCTCTCCTCATAAGATAAGCCCTCCAGTCCAGGCAGCATCCTGGTAAACCTCCTCTGAACCCTCTCCAAAACATCTTTCTTATAATAGGGCGACCAAAACTGGATGCAGTATTCCAAGTGCGGTCTAACCAAAGTTTTATAGAGCTGCAACAAGATCTCACGGCTCTTAAACTCAATCCCCCTGTTAATGAAAGCCAAAACACCATATGCTTTCTTAACAACCCTGTCCACTTGGGTGGCCATTTTAAGGGATTTATGTACCTGCACACCAAGATCCCTCTGTTCCTCCACACTGCCAAGACTCCTATCCTTAATCCTGTACTCAGCTTTCAAATTCGACCTTCCAAAATGCATCACTTCGCATTTATCCAGGTTGAACTCCATATTTCAAATAATATGATTTTATGCACAAATCCAGGGAACAGACTTAATGAAACGAAGTGTTGTTCGACTGAATTGAATCCAATCTCTCAAACAATAAATATATATTACGATCTTTCATCACAGAATAAAACAAGTCTCCTCTTTTTAAATACCTTGATGTGCCTGCAGCCAATATTTTGAACATTTTTTAGTCTTTAGCTCGACCTCACTCCAACAACAATACCATTCGTTAGTTAAACAGGATGGCAGACAGCACCAATTATAAGGAAGTGTTTTGCTGTTTCCGTTTTTGTTAAAACACATGGGCGGCGTGGTGGCTCAGTCGGGAGACTATCTGTGTGGAGTTTGCACATTCGCCCGTGTTTGCGTGGGTTTCCTCATACAGTCCAAAGCTGTGCAGGTTAGGTGAATTGGCCGTGCTAAATTGCCCAGAGTGTTCAGGGATGTGAAAATTAGGTGCATTAGACAGCGGTAAAGTGTAGAGTAATGGGGTAGGGGATTAGCCTGGGTGGGTTGTTCTTTGGAGGTTCAGTGTGAACTTGTTGGGCGGAAGGGCCTGTTTCCACACTGGTTTGATTTTATGATTTTGAAAAGCAACAATAGGTTTTCCGGTCACTATTGCAGATTGCATTGGAATTTCTTGAGTTTAAAGTTGCTATCTAATTGCAGGTCTGTTTCTGTTGTTGTGAAAGAAAGCATCTGAAAGTATTTGTAGGTGTACAAACCAGTGTGTTGAAGTTGCCCAACTTTCTCTGAGTTGCATACCAGAATGCTGCACATTCTCCCCGTGTCTGCATGGGTTTTCTTCAGGTGCTCCAGTTTCCTCCCATAATCCAAAGATGTGTAGGTGAGGTGGATTGGTCATGCTAAATTGCCCATATTGTTCGGTGCATTAGTGAGAGGGAAGTTGGTCTTGGTTGCTTACTCTCTGCAGGGTCGGTGTGGACTTGATGGGTCAAATGTCATGTTTCCACAATGTATAAAATCTAATCTATTTATGACATAACATAATATATAGTAATCTGAGATTGATGAAGTTCTGAATTTATTGTTACAGCGTCTAGACACTGTCACCTGTAAGTCCATCTCTCGTCAACTGGTCTGTTGAATTTCACTTACGTTTTGCTATATATGCCAAGTGGGAAATTGCTCAGTGACATCTTAATTAGGTTACTCCAAAGTCCAAGTCCTCAGTCAATAAAGTGCTCCTTTGAGATTGGATTTAAAGGTTTTTCTCTGCAAACGGCCATCATCAAAATGATCACAGCAGATTCAGCCTTCACTTCACAGTAAAGTATCATTTACCTTTAAATGGGAATATAATTCATCTTAAAAGCTCAGGAAATAATTGTGACTTTCATTAAATACTTTCAGTAACTAACATAATCCAATGAATAACGCATACATATTCATAATTTTTAATGAAACTGTCAAGCTAAGACTATTATAAAGTTGTTTTAAATATCGGGAACTGCAATTACATTAACATTGCAATGACTAATGTTATGGACGAGCCTTGACCACTCACAACATTCTTAAGCAGGCAGTCCAAAGCATAACTTTGCAATTTACTTCGTTAAGTTTACAGTGAAAATTACTGGAGTAAAATACCCTCACCCCAGCTCCAACCTTCCAGCTCAGCGCCGCCCTCATGACCTGTCCAATCTGCCTATCTTTCTTTCCACCTATCCACTCCACCCTCCTCTCTGACTTATCACCTTCATCCCCATCCACATTCGTCTATTGTATTCTATGCTACTTTTGCCCCACACCAAAACCCTTCTCATTTATCTCTCCGCTGTTCTGGTACTCTGCCTCTACTCCTGATGAAGGGCTTTTGCACAGAACGTCGACTTTCCTGCTCCTCGAATGCTGCCTTACCTGCTGTACTTTTTCAGCACCACTCTAATCTTGACTTTTGTTTCCAGCATCTGCAGTCCTTGTATTTACCTACTAGATTTTGCACAGACAAAAACATTTTTCACAAAGTTACACACCGAAACACTACAGAGCACAACCTATCCAGATAGACTTAATTATGCTGTTGCGAATACAACATTTTCAATAAGCAAACTCCCGTTAAAAACCAGTATCAATGGAACACATGCTTCAGTTTGAAGTTGTAGGGGAGAAAAGAGGGTTTCGAGACATCTTCCTGTTGAAATTTCCAGTTCAAACTCAACTGCAAACCTGCTCAGTTTAGCTCAGCGAGCTCAACTATAGAGCTGAGCACTCCCCTTTCATTATGCAGGTGACTTGTCAAGCATGACCACTTTGGCCTGAAGGCTCATCTGTTTATATGTAAACAAAAGGCTTCTTAAAATCCTTTTTATGCCTGTACCAAACCAGACTGATTGGAGCCTGCACTCAGCCACCCCACCCCACCTCTAAAAAAATCAAGGACAGTGTCCCCTTGAGCCAAGGAACATCTTTTACCAAAAAATGGACTAGTTTTGTGACACTAAAGAAAGTCCAAATGTTTGTTTGAAATGTAGTTCCATTGTCTCTGATTCCAGATGATGCCTTTAAATTGGACCCTTGCCAAGTCTAATTTCAATCCTCCAATGAAGTGAGCAAACAATTAAGCTGTAAGTTCTTGCTTCTTTCTGCAGGAGGACTGCTGTCGTATTGGGGAGACAGATAGCAGAAGACTAATCCAGACTGATAAATTCACCAGAAATTATGCAGTTAATACACTGATGCAATTAATTTCTGCTCATAACATTTAGAATTCAGCCTCAGTCACAGTCAATGTGGTATTTGTTCTATTTATTCAATCTCGTTCAACTATGCATGGTTCATCACAGCTTCTGCGCTGAAAATATGTTGCTGGAAAAGCGCAGCAGGTCAAGCAGCATCCAACGAGCAGGAGAATCGACGTTTCGGGCTCGTGCCCGAAACGTCGATTTTCCTGCTCCTTGGATGCTGCCTGACCTACTGCACTTTTCCAGCAACACATTTTCATCTCTGATCTCCAGCATCTGCAGTCCTCACTTTCTCCTCATCACAGCTTCTCACAAGAATTGAGATAAAATGTCAGGACAATAAGCTTTTACAAAAGTTATTAAGTTTAGAGGTAATGCAATGAACTGTGACTTTGTTTCAGCACCTGTCAACACTCGTTGTCACATTCTCCTTTTTTCCAAATGCACACACTCTTGTTGCACACACAAATCTCTTCACATCACCAACTTCATTTTTCTTGCCTCATTATATTATTGATTTTTAAATTGCACATTCTGGACAAGATGCACTGTGGCCTTCATTAATGCAGCAGCATTGTATAATTTAAAATCAGCTTTCACGGGAATATCCATAATGGTTTTAAGTCTCACACCAAGCATTGAACAATCGTGTCTTCAGTTCAAATTATGATTTTTTTTTTAAATCCTGAGCTAACATGTCTCTGCAATGTGTAGCCTTCCCACGGCATTGTGTCTTCTGGACTCAAGTGAGACAGTCAATCAAGAAGTACACATTCTATCAAGAGGAGATATTTGGAAATGATTGTACCCTATCTATGCAGAGCAGTAACACTAATCTGAAGATCTGAAGCTACGAAGTTATTGGACAGATAATGTAACGATTGATCATCAAACAGAAGCAAAAAGCAACTTTGCGTTTTTATATATCTAATTCTTTGTGATCTTGGTTATCATTTCCGTACCGGAATGAAATCTTCTCTACTAATATCAGTTTACCGATGGTTTGCATTGAACAAATAAAAATGACATTAATGCAGTGTTACTGATGTAAAACATGCCTTAAAGTTTGAGAGCCTTTCAGATACTCCCCCTCCTTACTCTCACCCATTAAGTCAAACCTCTCTACAGGTCCCATTGTTCTGCTGCTGAACCCAGCTTCATCTAGATCTTCTTCCATCCTCAAGCGATTTATTTGAATGCAGTTGAAGAATTGAGGAAGTATTGAATTGACCCATGGCCAATAGTCAAGTATTTTTGTGGATAGCAAAGGAAATTGGCAAATAATAATCACAAATTATGTGTTAAATACAAACAGCATCATGCCCTTGACTCGATTATCTAAACGTTGGACTGCAACAGAGATATGAGACAAGAAATAACCAATAGAATCTTTGAAAAAGTGAATTTTCACAACTCTACAATGTGTTTCAAAAATCTTGCAAACAATTTGAATTTGACTTCATAAGAAGTTAACTGAAGGACTTGACTTTGGAAGTGTGCACATAAAGAACCTGTGGAAAACAGCCGCGGATTCGAAAAAAACAGTACAGAGATCAAGGATTCTATTCATTACACACAGTTCTTTTGAATGAAATAAGAAAAACTGAATGCAGAAAATACCGCTACAGTAAGCAACTGAAGTTATGGGGAAAATGCAATAACAAAGGAGTTCATGTACAAGTTATGGAATGACACAAATGCTGTACTTTAAAGTTTTCTTCGTCCCAGTCCAATGGTCTTTTATTCGAATTCCATAGTGCAACTGTAGGAAAAACACGAACTCGGTTATCATGTGTAAAATTAATGAAGGCTTGAAACTGACTAATCGCAGGAGGCAATTACCCAATTGAAACGAATTGAATTTATTACCATGCGTAACGAGGCACAGTGAAAAGTTTTGTCTTGAGAGCAATATTTGCGGATTACATAGTTCAGTAAACTGCAGCAAAAACAAAAACACAGGTCCAGGCGAATGTTAAGATTTTGTGAGTCCATTCAGTTTTCTAACATCAGCAGGATACAAAATGTTGTGAAACCGACTGGTGCGTGTGTTCAGGCTTCTGTCCCTTCACCCCGATTGTAGAGGTTATAGAAAAACATTGTCAGTGCGGGATGGCTCTTTAAGAATGCTGGTGGCCTTTCCTTGACAGCGGGCCTTGTAGATTGATTCTATCGGTGGGAGACTGGCCTTTGTGCATGTCCGGCCAAGTTCACCACGCTGTGTAACCGTCTCAGATCCTGAATGGTACAGTTGCCGTTCCAGGGAGTGATTCATTCAGAGAGCATGATCTCCGTGGCTCACCTATAAAAGTTGGCAATTGGGCCTAATTGGGTCAAAATCAGCTTTAAGCACTGGAATGGCTTGCAGAATCTCTACAGTGTGTAAACAGGTCATTTGGATCAAAAGGTCCACACTGACCCTCTGAAGAGTAACCCTCCCATACCCATCCACCAAACCTATTACTCTGTATTTACCCTCTGACTAATACACCTAACCCACACATCCCTAAACACTACAGGCAATTTTACATAGCCAATTTACCCAACGTACACATCTTTGAATTGCGGCTGGAAGCCAGAGCACCTAACAGAAACCCATGCAGACACGGGCACAATATACAAACTGCACACAGTCGCCCGAGGCTTGAATCGAATCCTGGCCGCTGGTGCCCATGAAGAGTGACTAACCTGTGTCTCAAATCTAAAATTGTCCACTGTATGTGTTGTTCTTGGCAGCCCTTCACAGCCTGGTCAGCACTGTGCGGAGTGAAATATTGCTGACTGTTGCAACATTTTTACGAACTGTATTTTGGAAAAACAGTGTAACCAAAATACAGTGGAGGGGACTGGGATCTGCAGAGATTAGTCATATATTAAAAATGTTAGACTGTTCTGTTTAATTCAAATAAGGTATATTAACTATAGCAAGTTAAAAAATTCTTGCATTTACTCAGTTTCTGCTGACCTGCTGCCTCATGACATATTGTAATTATGTGGAATCCCTGCCAACAATCCGTCTGGATGATATTAGTCTAAATTATTGATATTATGCGGGGAACTATGCCCACACAAAATTGTCAGGAAATGAAAGGCTCAATCTTGATCAAAAGATGCATTGCACGGTACTTGTTACATTACATCTGAGGTAAATCATTGGGTCTTGTAAGTCTTCAGACTTATGAATAATTACAATTAGTGCTAGTGCAAATTTCTGGTATGCAACTCAAAGATAACTGAGCAACTTCAACACACTGGTTGGCATACCTAGCAAATATATTCAAGTGCTGCCTTTTGCAACAACAGAGCTGCCAACCGATAGCAACTTTAAACTCAAGAAATTCCATTGCACTGTGCGATAGTGACTGGATAATCTATTATTTCCTTTAAAACAATCATAGAAACCATACAGTGCGTAAACAGCTAACAATTTCGTCCCAACCAGTCTTCTGAAGAGTAACCCACCCTGACCCATTCCCCTACCCCATTACAGTACATTTTACCCCTGACTAATGCACCTAACCTACACATCTCTAAATACTCTGGGCAATTTAGCATGGCCAATTCACCTACGTTGCACATCTTTGCATTGTGGGAGGTAACTGGAGCACCCGCAGGAAACCCACGAAGACACGGGGAGAATGTGCAATCTCCATACGATTCCGCCTGAAGCTGGAATCGAACCAGACTCCCTGGCACTGAGGCAGCAGTGCTAACCACTGAGTCACAGTGCTCTTAGCCAAGGGATAACTTGAGTGGCTAATACTTGCAAAATTGCAAAGGCAATTGAAATAATGCCACGGGATTATTTGTACACGCATCTCAAAATAAAATTGAACCTTGGTTCAAGGTTCAAACAACCCGGTTATAGTTTGAAAAGTTGCATTGCGCATAACTTTACATTGTCTGCTTCGATCGGCATCAGATTCAATGGCACCTTTCAACAAAAAAAATAAGAAACTCTCGACTCTTTCTGTTACCAACATTTATCCCTCAAAGAAATCCAATTCAAAAAATGAAAAGGTTAGATGGTACTTCCTACAAACAAATTGGCAGTGGTATAATGTAAAAAGTAACAGTGACTCCAATTTAACCAACATAGTACTTCATGAAGCATTTTAAACTGCTCAAAAACATAACACTGTGCTACATTTATGTAAGAGTGTCCTGCAGTGATTTATTAACTGGATTAGTAATTATGAGGACCAGACAATAATCCAATTTGAGAACTTGGATTCAGTTCCCAAAGTGATATCTGAAAGAAGTTATTGTGAAGCTGTAAGATTTTCCCAGATACAGAACTACTTCACTGGTGTCCTCCAAGGAATGAAATCTGTCCTTGACGGATCTGATCTTTGTTGTGTCTTTCCTTCTTAACTGCCCTTTTATGTCTTATAGCAAGTTGTTGCATTGAAATGGACCTTTACCGGCAATTAGGGATGGTTCAGTTCTATTCAACTGCATTTACAGCTGTTCACATTTCCTCATCTTTAAGTACCAATACTGACTAGACTTGCAATATCAGCACTTTTAAAGCTCTAATGCACTTGGGGGAAAAGACTGCCATACATCGTGCTAATGGAATGTTCTGAGACATTTTTATGAAGCATGATTTTAAGATATATAGATTTTGGGGAAATAGATGGTGACATCTTGAAAAAAGGTTCATATTTACAGAGGTTGTGATACTGGATGATTTGAAATGCACATAAGTGGGTAAGTCCCCAGGACTTGATCAGGTCTACCCTAGAACTCTGTGGATAGTTAGAGAAGTGATTGCTGAGCACCATACTAAGATATTTGAATCATCGCTAGTCGCAGGTGAGGTGCCAGAAGACTGGAGGTTGGCTAAAATGGTGCTACTATTTTTAAAAGGGTGGTAAAGAAAAACCATATAATGATAGACCGGTCAGCCTGACATTGGTGGTGAACATGTTGTTGGATGAAATCCTGAGGGACAGCATTTAATGTATGTGGAAAGGCAAGGACTGATTAGGGATAATCAGCATGGCTTTATGTGTGGGACATCATGTGTCACAAATTTGATTGAGTTTTCTTGAAGAAATAATAAAGACCATTGATTCAGTAAGATGTTTGACAAGGTTCCTCATGGGAGACTGGCAAACAAGATTTGATCTCCTGGAACACAGGGAGACCTAACCATTTGGATATAGAACTGACCCGAAGGTAGAATACAGAGGGTGATAGTGTTGATTTGCTTTTCAGACTGGAGGCCTGTGACCAGTGAAGTGTCACAAGGATCTGTGCTGGGTCCACTGTTTTGTCATTTATATAAGTGATTTGGATATGAACATAGGAGATAGATTTAGCAAGTTTGCAGATGACGCCAAAATTGGAGGAGTAATGAACAGCAAAGAGGGTTATCTCAGATGACAATGGGATCTTGATCAGATCAGCCAATGGGATGAGGAGTGGCAGATGGTGTATAATTTAGACAAATGCGAGGTGCTGAATTTTGGAAAAGGTATCAGAGTACAAGTTAATGATAAGGTCCTGGGGAGTGTTGCCGAACAAAGAGTGCAGGTTCATAGTTCTTTGTAAGTAGTTTCGCAGGTAGATATGGTCGTGAATTGGTTACTCTTTCCTTTATTTGTCAAAGTATTGACAATAGGAGTTGGGAGGTCATAGAACATAGAACATAGAACAATACAGAACAGAACAGGCCCTTCGGCCCACGATGTTGTGCCGAACATTTGTCCTAGCTTAAGCACCTATCCATGTACCTATCCAATTGCTGCTTAAAGGTCACCAATGATTCTGACTCTGCCACTCCCACAGGCAGCGCATTCCATGCCCCCACCACTCTCTGGGTAAAGAACCCACCCCTGACATCTCCGCTATACCTTCCACACTTCATCTTAATTTATGTCCCCTTGTAACACTCTGTTGTACCCGGGGAAAAAGTTTCTGACTGTCTACTCTATCTATTCCTCTGATCATCTTATAAACCTCTATCAATTCCCCCCTCATCCTTCGCCGTTCCAAAGAGAAAAGGCCTAGCACTCTCAACCTATCCTCGTACGAGCTCTTCTCCATTCCAGGCAACATCCTGGTAAATCTTCTCTGCACCCTCTCCAAAGCTTCCACATCTTTCCTAAAGTGAGGTGACCAGAACTGCACACAGTACTCCAAATGTGGCCTAACTAAAGTCCTGTACAGCTGCAACATCACTTCACGATTCTTGAATTCAATCCCTCTGCTCATGAACGCTCATACAGCATAGGCCATCTTACAAGCTCTATCCACCTGAGTGGCAACTTTCAAAGATCTATGAACATAGACCCTAAGATCCCTCTGTTCCTCCACCTTACTAAGAACCCTAGCGTTAACCCTGTATTCCGCATTCTTATTTGTCTTTCCAAAATGGATAACCTCACACTTGGCAGGGTTGAACTCCCTCTGCCACTCCTCAGCCCAGCTCTGCATCATATCTAAGTCCCTTTGCAGCCGACAACAGCCCTCCTCACTATCCACAACTCCACCAATCTTTGTATCATCTGCAAATTTACTGTCCCACCCTTCGACTCCCTCATCCAAGTTATTAATAAAAATTACAAACAGCAGAGTACCCAGAACTGATCCCTGCGGAACTCCACTTGTAACTGGGCTCCAGGCTGAATATTTACCATCTACCACCACTCTCTGACTTCGACCGGTTAGCCAGTTTTCTATCCAATTGGCCAAATTTCCCTCTATCCCATGCCTCCTGACTTTCCGCATAAGCCTACCATGGGGAACCTTATCAAATGCCTTACTAAAGTCCATGTATACTGCATCCACTGCTCTACCCTCATCCACATGCTTCGTCACCTCCTCAAAGAATTCAATAAGACTTGTAAGGGAAGACCTACCCTTCACCAATCGTGCTGGCTGTCCCTAATCAAGCAGTGTCTTTCCAGATACTCATAAATCCTATCCCTTACTACCCTTTCCATTACTTTGCCTACCACCGAAGTAAGACTAACTGGCCTGTAATTCCCGGGGTTATCCCTATTCCCTTTTTTGAACAGGGGCACAACATTCGCCACTCTCCAGTCCCCTGGTACCACCCCCGTTGACAGTGAAGACGAAAAGATCATTGCCAACGGTACTGCAATTTCCTCTCTTGCTTCCCACATAATCCTAGGATATATCCCATCAGGCCCGGGGGACTTGTCTATCCTCAAGTTGTTTAAAATGTCCAACACATCTTCCTTCCTAACAAGTATTTCCTCTAGCTTACCAGTCCATTTCACACTCTCCTCTTCAACAATACGGTCCCTCTCGTTCGTAAATACTCAACACGGTCCCTCTCGTTCGTAAATACTTGTGCGGCTGTACATGACATTGGTTTGGCTGCATTTGGAATACTGCGTGCAATTCTGATCTCCTTCCTATCGGAAGGATGCTATGAAACTTGAAAGGGTTCAGAAAAGATTTACAAGGATGTTGCCAGGTTTGGAGGATTTAAGCTGTAGGAAGAGGCTGAATAGGCTGGGGATTGTTTTCTCTGAGGCATCGGAGGCTGAGAAGTGATCTTATCGAAGTTTTTAATATCATGACAGGCATGGATAGGATAAAGAGATAAGGTCTTTTCCCTGAAGTAGGGGAGTTCAGAACTACAGGGCATAGGTTTAGGGTGAGTGGTGAGAAATTAAAGAGGGAACTAAGGGGCAACATTTGCACACAGAGGGTGGTGTGTGCATGGAATGAGCTGCCAGAGGAAGTGGTAGAGGCTAGTATAATTACAGCATTTAAAAGACATCTGGATGTGATATATGGATAGGAACGGTTTAGGGTGATAACGGCCAAGTTCTGGCAAACGGGACTAAATTAGGTTCGGATATCTTGTTGGCATGGACGATGTAGACAGAAGGGTTTGTTTCTATGTTGTACATCTCTTTGACTCTATGACTCGAAGTGGCATGTGAAGAATTCCATCTCTGCTGGCATTGGAGTGACTGAAATCCAATGATTATGTGCATTAATTATGACCTATCTACAGCTAACTCTCAAAGCTGCATTTGTTCAATACCCCTTAATAAAAAAGTTACCTATTTCAGAATTAATGTTAATTAGTATAGCATTCAATGCCTTTTGAGGACAAAGCTCCAAATGTCTAACACCTTGTGTGTAGAAGCAGTTCCTAATATCCCTCCTGAATGTTCAGGGCCTAATTCTCAGACTCTGTACCCTAATTCTCGAATGCCCAATCAGCAAAAATAGTTCATCATAATCTACTTTGCCCTTTCCTGGTAATATCACAAAGACGTCGGTTAGATTTGCCTTCAAAATTCTGGAGAAATCAGTTACAATTTGTATTATTTCTCCTCTTAACTGTAACATTTGACGTCCAGGGCTCTAACTGCCTCTGTGGTACATTGTCCAGGTATGCCCTGCGAACAAAAACGTAGGACAAATGCAACCTGAACAAAAGTATCCAAATTGATTTTGATCGTCAGTAAAATGATGGACG
Organism: Chiloscyllium plagiosum; assembly: GCF_037043375.1. Taxonomy (NCBI): domain Eukaryota; kingdom Metazoa; phylum Chordata; class Chondrichthyes; order Orectolobiformes; family Hemiscylliidae; genus Chiloscyllium; species Chiloscyllium plagiosum. The sequence goes on along the minus strand of NW_028270159.1, from coordinate 69,830,310 downwards.
GTTTCATCAACAATGTTATCAAGCAGCACCTGCACAGCAATAATCTGCTCAATGAAGCCCAGTTTGGGTTTCACTCGGGCCATACATGTCCTGACCTCATTCCAGCCTTGGTTCAAACATGGAGAAATGAGCTGAATTCGAGAGGTGAAACCAAAGTGATAGCCTTTGACATCAAGCCCACATTCAATTGCATACCAGTTATACCAGGCACACAAAATGCACTGTAACAATATGAACTGCACAAGTTCACCAAGTGTACTTGCTTTGCACTAAAATGGAGAGAATGTCATTACTGAAGCAGTTGAAGATGGTTGGGCTTAGGGCACTACCCTGAGGAATTCCTGAGGACATGCCCTGGATCTGAGCAGCCTGGCCTCTAACAATCATAATCAATGTCATATGTGCCTAACATGATTCTTCATGTCAAACCACTTTCATCCAGAATGACAAGTGCAACAGATTGATGGAAACACCAACACCTTCTAGTTCCCCTCCAATAGACTCACCATCCAGAGTTCGAAACAGATTACCTTTTGTTCAGTCACTGGGTCAAAATCCTGGATTTCCCTAAGGACATTGCTCATTCACCAATAGCCTATGGACCTTTTATTCATTCATAGTATGCGGGCATCGCTGCTGGCCTGCATTTTATGCCTGACGCCAGCCATCCTTGAGAAGGTGGTACACTGCCTTCTTGACCTGCTGCAGTTCACCTGTTGTAGGTTGACCCACACTGACATGAGGAATGAAATTCCATGATTTTAACCCAATGACAGTAAAGAAAATGCAATATATTTCCAAGTGAAACGGCAAAGTGTATGTTAAGAGGGGAACTTGAAGGTGGTGGTGCTCCCGTGATTTTGCTACTCTTCTCCTTCAGGATAGAAGTGGTCATGGTTTTGAAAGGTGATATCTGAGGATCCCTGGTGAATTTCTGCTGTGCATCCAGTGGACAGTACACACTACTGCTACTGAGCATCAGTGGCAGAGGAAGTGGATGTAGACACAATGAAGCAGACAGTCCAGTCCTGGATGGTGTCAAGTTTTTTCAGTGTTGTGGGAGCTGCACTCATCCAGGCAAGTGGGGAGTATTCCATCACACTCCTGACATGTGCCGTATTGATAATGATCAGGCTTTGGGAGTCACAATCTGAGTTACTTGCCACAGTATTCCTAATCTCTTATCTCCTCCCATAACCACTGTGTTTATGTGACAAGTCCAGTTGAGTTCCTGGTCAATGGTAACCTCTAGGATATTGATAGTTGGGGATTTTATGATGATAATACATTGGAATACCAGGGATGATGGTCAAATTGCTTCTTATTGGTGAAGGTCAGAGCCAAGTATTTGTTTGGTGTAAATATTACCTGTCACTTGGCGGCCTGATTCTGGGAATTGTCCAGATCATGTTGCATTTCATCGTGGACTGTTCAGTACCTGAGGTGTCACCAATTCCGAACACTGTACAATCAATGAAAATCCCCACTTCTGACCTTATGATAGATGAACCAGCTGCATCAACTGAAACTATTCAAGAAGACACATTACCACCATCTTCACAAAGGCACCTCGGCTGCGACAATAAATGCTCGCCAGTCGGCAAAGCTCACATCCAATTGTGAATAAAATGAAAGTCTCATTCTTGTAAACCTATTTTGTACTCACTTCAAGGCCAACGTATCCTTCCTAAAACCTGATGCCTGAATCAATTCTCAGTATTCCAGGTAAGGACCAAACAGTTTTCAATACCTGCAGTGTAACTTCCGCATCCTTGTACTATCGTCCCCTCATTATAAAAGCTGGCATTTGTTAGATTCTGACTTTTACTTCTGCATCTATGCATGGCATTTTAAAGATTTGTTCGCCTAACCCCAAAGTCTCTTTGGACTTCCACTGTACTTAACTTCATACCATCTGGAAAAACATCAAGATCTATCCTCCTTCAGTCCAAACTTGATAACTCACGCTCACACTGAACTCTCTCCATCACACTTTTGCCCATTCACCTCGCCTACGAATATCAATAGACAATAGATGCAGGAGTAGGCCATTCTGCCCTTCGAACCTGCACCACCATTCAACATGATCATGGCTGAGCATCCTTAATCAGTGTCCTGATCATGCCTTATCTCCATAACCATTGATTCCACTATCCTTAAGAGCTCTATCCAACTCTTTCTTAAATGAATCCAGGGACTGGGCTTCCACTGCCCTCCAGGGCAGAATATCCCACACAGCCACCACTCTCTGGGTGAAGAAGTTTCTCCTCATCTCTGTCCGAAATGGGCTACCCCGTATTTTTAAGCTGTATCCTCTGGTTCGGCCCTCACCCATCAGCGGGAACATGTTTCCTGCCTCTAGAGTGTCCAATCCTTTAATAATCTTACATGTCTCAATCAGATCCCCTCTCAGTCTTCTAAACGCAAGGGTATACAAGCCGAGTCGCTCCAGTCTTCAGCATAAGATAGCCCCGCCATTGCAGGAATTGACCTCGCGAACCTACGCTGCACTCCCTCAATGTCTTTCCTCAAATTTCGAGACTAGAACTGCGCACAGTACTCCAGGTGTGGTCTCACCAGGATCCAGGCTGCAGAAGAACCCCTTTGCTTCTATACTCAATCCCTCTTGTTATGAAGGCCAGCATGCGATTAGCCTTCTTCACTTCTTCTGTACCTGCATGCTTATCTTCATTGACTTTTGTCCAAGAACATCCTGATCTCTTTTTACTGCCCCTTTACCTAAATTGTTTCATTTAGGTTGTAATCTGCCTTACCGTTCTTGCCACCAAAGTGGATAACCATACATCTATCCACATTAAACTGCATCTGCCATGCATCTGACCACTCATCTAACCTGTCCAGGTCACACTGTAATCTCCTAACATCCTCCTCACATTTCACGCTGCCACCCAGCTTAGTATCATCAACAAATTTGCTAATGTTATTACTAATACGATCTTCTATATCATTAATATATGTTGTAAAAAGCTGCGGTCCCAGCACTAATCCCTGCGGTACCCCAGGTCACTGCCTGCCATTCCGAAATGGAGCCATTGATCACTAATCTTTGCTTCCTGTCAGCCAACCAACTTTCAATCGAAGTTAGTACTTTGCCCGCAGTACCATGCGCCCTAATTTTGCTCATTAGCCTCCTATGTGGGACTTTATCAAAAGCTTTCTGAAAGTCCAGGTACACTACATCTACTGGATCTCTCTCGTCCATCTTCAGAGTTGCATCCTTAAAAAAAGTTATATCCCTTTGTAATTTAATGTCATCACCGAAATTGTCTATAAATTCATCTAAGATGTAACCTAGATAGCAGACAAAAATGCCAGCAAACCAACTTCCCAGCTCAGCAGACATACCCACAATCATGGCAACAGGCAGCTGAGCTACAAATCTTTCCACAAACCGTGAACACCTAACATTGTTTTATCAGCAAATTTGGATACATGGCCATTGTGTCATTGTCCAATTATTCAATAAATAATGTGAATAACTGAAGGGCTAACACACATCCCTACAGAACACCATAGGTCACATCCTGTCAAATTTCAGTTCCTATCCATTATCCATCCATGTCAGTAATTTGCCTGCAATTTTGTAGGTTTCTGCCTTAGACTATTATGTTTGACTTCATGAAATGCCTCTGGTATTACGTGTTAGCATTGTCTGTATTGATATTCCCATGTCCAGACATCAGTCACCTCGTCAAACAATTCAGTGATTTTTCAGGCATGACCTACATTCAGGCATGACCTACATTCACTTAATAACTGAAAAAACGTCAAGATACTCAGTTCCCATCCCTGATTATAAACTCCAACAATTTCCCTTCCACAGATGTTAGAACACATGGTCAGTATGTTTTTCTCGGAGTGGTGTTATTTTCCGAACCAGAAGAGTCTGCAAGATCTTAATGTGGGAATCTACAATGTGCTCTACTATTTCCGTTAACACACTCGGATGGTAACAAGCAAATCCCGGGGATCTCCACTCTTTAAATCCATTAATTTCCTTATTAGCAACATTTTACTTATGACTGACCGAATAATTCTAAAACAGCGGCGCTCACAACGGCTGCCAATGCCAGTTCTCAGGGCAAGGAACGTTAGGCCGTCGAAGGCATTTAGTGCGCATGTTGCCTGCCAGGCAACCCCTATTGGGAATGCTCTGGTCGAAAGCGGGAAGATTAAACTGTTCAGCGGAAAGTTCTGGAACATGGTGAGAGACGTCGTCAAAGCTGAGTGTGGTCGCAAGGGAAACGGTAATCAGCCTCGAATTCTCATTCCGTCCCAACGCTGTGCCCTAGCCGTAATTCCCAGGGGAGTGGCTGGGGGTGACTGAATGTTCGAGAATATGCAGGGCCGGCTGGGTTAAGGGAGGCGGGTGATATCGCTGACTCCCATCGTGGTATGGCCCCAGGGTATGGTCAGGGGGATACCGGGATCTAGTCAGTTGGATATCGGGGCGTTGTCAGTGGCTGGGGGTAACAGTCATGTGATGGTGAGCTGCTGAGGAGTGCGCAAGGGAGGCTCATTTCGAATCCAACGAGTAAAACATTGTGTAGCTGGTGGGGTGTTTGGGAGAGAAGGTCATGGTCAGGATCAGTGTAGGCTCTTAGGAAGGTGTTGAATTGGATTCAGATCAGGTGGGGTTGTGGAGGAGTCTGGAAAGAGGTGGGTGGGGGCGTGAGAGTTTGCCCTGAATAATGCACTAAACCTACGCATCTCTGCACACTATGGGTAATATAGCATGGCTGAGTCACCGAACTTGCACATCGTTGGGCTGTGTGTGAAACCAGAGCACCTGGTGTAAACACACGCAGGCATGGGGAGAATGTGCAAACTCCACACAGACAGACACCCGGGGATCGAATCAAAATCGTGTCCCTGGTGCTGTGAGGCAGCAGTGCTAACCGCTGAGCCACCGTGTCACCCCATTTTACCCTCTGAAACCTTTTCTGATCCTTGCTTCTTCAACCTTAATTAGACGTCCTTCTTCCTCTTGACTAGAAGTTCCACATCTCTTGGAACCTCGTCAAATACTTTACTGAAGTCCATGAAGACAACGTTGACTGCTTTGCCTTCATCTATCTCTTGACAACCTCCTCGAAGTGTCAGTCCAATTTGTGAAACACGGTTTTCCACTCAAAAAGACATGCTGACTATCTCTAAACAGCCCTTGCCTTTCCAAATATACGTGGTTGTTTTTTCTCTGAATCTCTTCCAACAACTTACCCATCACTGGGCTCACTGGGCTGCAATTTCCTGGCTTTTCCCTGCAGCCCTTAAGCGATGGAACAGCATTATCTGTTCTCCAGTTTTCCGACATCTCACTGCGTTTGTTGATAATATAAATATCTCTGTTATGGACACTGCAATCTCTTCCCTCGCTTCCGACGATATTCTAGGAAGACATAATGAGCTACCGAGGATTGATCTAACTTTATTTGTTTTAAGATTCGAGCACTTTCTCTTCACTGTTGAGGATTCTTTCCAAGACATCACCTTTTATTTCCCCAACTTCCTGAGTTTCCATGACTTTCTCCCCAGTAAATTCTAACAAGAATATTTTCTTTAATATCTCACCCATCTCCTCTGGTTCCACACAAACGTGACCTTATTGATCTTTAAGGAGCCCTATTCTCCACTAAGTTACTCTTCTTCCCTTACTGAAACTTGCTATAGGTTTCTGAAAATGCAAATAAACCATATCTCACACACCACTAATTCCCTCTTGCACCCTTATCTATTCTGCCAATTATATTCACACCAACTAATAAAATCCAACAGGCTCAGAAGCAAATGGTCTTCTATAAAATGTGTTTCTAAGGGACCAGTTATTGTACACTGTCATATCCTTTCGAACATATTTCAGCATGCTCCCAACTTACTCTCAGCTCCCAAATTACTCTACACTAATTTGTTTCTGACTGACAGCAGAAAGGGTTGTGGGAGTTCTTATTTATCAACCTGAAAAAGGTAGCTTCCAGAGTAAGCAGATAATAGAGAAGGCAAATCAAATGCTGCCATTTATGACAAACGGAATGGAGTCTAAAAATTGGGATGTATTGCTAAAACTATACAAGATACGAATGAGATCACACCGAGAATATTATGAACGGCGAGAATATTATGAGTGTCCGAAGAAAAAATATTATTCCATTGGAGGCAGGTCAGAGAATGGTCACTTGGCTGATACAGGGAATAGATGGATTTTCAAATGAGAAGAGGTGGAGTAGATTGAGGTTGAAATCATTGAAGTGCAGACAAATTAGAGCGAAATGGAAATAAACACCCAAGATTTTAAAGTCTTTGATCGGGTAGGTGCTGGAAAGTTTAAAAAAAGAACAGTACAACATAGCAATAGGCCCTTCGGCCAACCATGGCTGTGCTGCCCGTGATGCTACTGTCAACTCATCCCATCTGCCTGTACATGGTCCATATCCCTCTATTCTCTGCCTATTTATTTGTCTATCTGAATGCCACTTCAAAATGGTACTCACATTTTTGTTTCCACGACCCCCGTCGGTAACTTCCAATCTCGATGTAAAAAAAAACTTGCCTCACACATCTCGTTTAAACTTTCCCATTCTCTCTTTAAACTATACATCCGAGTGTTTGAATCTTACACGTTAAAAAGAAATTCTGACTATCCAAATTATCTGACCCACTCTTCAAATTATATTCCTGTACCTGGTCGCCTGTCAGTCTCTTTTGCTCTCGCAAAACAATCCAACCGTGTTTAATTTCCTCTTACACCTAACACACCCTTATAAAACCTAACACCTTCTCCAGAGCCTCCACATTGCTCTTATTCTGTGTAGATGAGAACTGTGCTCAGTATTCCAAATGTGGACAAACATAAGTTTCGTACAATTACAACATCAGATGAAAACCATTATACTCAACGTTGTGGCCAATGAAGGCCGGTGTTCCATTTGTTTTCTTTCCAATCTGAAACACTTCTGTTGCCATTTTCAGGGAGTTACTTGCTTGCACCATGATCCTTCTGTACATCAGTGTCCCTCAGTTTCTTAACTTTCCTCTTGAATCTGACATCACCTCACACTTCTCCAGATGAAACTCAATTTGCCATTTCTCTCTCCAGCTTTCCAACTGATCTGTAACCTGTTCCAACTTTGGATACCCTTGCTCATTCACCCAAACTCCACGAATTTGTCTTTGTCACTTCCTTTCGTTTCGGTTGTGTGAGAATCTGAAACCGGAGGGCGTAAAATTTCAGCAAGGGCTCACCCATTTAAGCTGGAAAGGAAGAAGTATGTCTTCACTCAGAGGGTAATTACTCGGTAGGAATTCCTGACTTTAGAGGGCTGTCTGGATTGCATCGTTAAGAACATTTACCGCACTGATGGTCATGTTTTAATCAATCAGGCAAACAAGGGTTTTGGGGAAAAGGCAGGAAAGTACAGTTGAAGAGTATCAGATCAGCCATAATCTGATTGAAGAGCAGAGCATACTCAATGGGCCAAATGATCTAATTCTTATGCTACATGTCATGGACTTGCCTCAAACAAAGTATCGTCATGAGAACATTCTCTGCTCACAAAACCACTTTAGATTTGGATTATCAGATATTTACTATCACACAATATTTGATCTACAACAGAAAATATTGTTGATGGTTCCTTGGTATGATGTTACAGAAAACCATCTCGTAAACAATTCAGGATTTCATCAATTATAGCACTGATACTCATCAGTTATCCAGTCGGCACGGAGAGCACTGTCACACACAGTTACTGTACTGCCCTTGCTACAAGTACATTCAGTGTCCTGACTGTAACCATATTGGCATTAACTGGTTGGTTCCTATAAAAGAATTCCTGCTAACGGTTGCTGTTGCTTGCTTATTCTCAGCTCCACCCAAATCGACTCCAAATTTTGATCTTGAGATCCAGGTGGCTATCCCATCCTTTCTTCACAACTTTTTTTTTTTTTAACCTATCTTGCCTCGATCCCAGCAACCCTTCAATATTCCCTTCCCAGCGATGGTCATTCTGTAGCTATATCTCTGGAATGACAGTTCAATCATACCTATTCACTGTCATTCTAACTGCCTTATAGCGAATGCAGGGAGTCATTCCTCACTAGTGAGAGGCATGGTGAATAGACGGGTAGAGGTTACAGAGATTTGTGGGCGGCACGGTGGCACAGTGGTTAGCCAGAGATCCGGGTTCAATTCCCGCCTCAGGCAACTGTGTGGAGTTTGCACGTTCTGCTTGGGTTTCCTCCCACAGTTCAAAGATGTGCAGGTAAGGTGAATTGGCCATGCTAAATTGTCCGTAGTGTTAGGTAAGTGGTAAATGTAGGGGTATGGGTGGGTTGCGCTTCGGCGGGTCGGTGTGGACTTGTGGGGCCGAAGGGCCTGTTTCTACACTGCAATGTAATCTAATCTAATCTAAAGATAGGGAGGATTAAAGGGGCTCAAGAATGTTCGAGTTAAACAAAATTACATCTGGTCAAGAATATCAGCGGGACAACGGTGCTTGTGGATTGGAGGAATTTACAGAGATAGAGAAAGCTGGATTAGATGGATTAGATAGGGATAGGGATGGATGCAGCGAGAGGCAGATATACAGAGAGGGAGAAGAGTATTGTGTATACTACCAGAGATGTGGAAGGTTGTAGTGACTGGAGATGTTTACAGATATAAGAAGGTTTTCTAGGATCCAGAGACTACCGAGGCAGGAAGGCAATGGAGAATGCCAGGTTGCTGGGTTGGAGACAGTTACACAGATGGGTTAGGGTTGCACAAACAGAAAGAGGTTCCTGTGGTCAGGATATTTGGGGGAGGGGGAAGTTTAAATATATTAGTTTCGAAGAATTGTAGAAGGAGAAGGAGATTACAGATGGGGGTAGAGAATAAATGCGCTGTCATTGAAAGTGAGTCTAAGAGGAATTGGAGAGTCATAAAGATTCGGGTTGGTGCTGAGATCGGAAACCACCAGTGACTCCAAGGTATAAAGGGGTTCCATAGGTTGAGATGTTGTCAGGACTGGAAGAGGTTACACAGAGAGGGAGGCGGCAGGTTATTATGAAGGTAGTGGAGAGATTGGAGTAATTTAGAAAGACATGAACGATTTAGGACAGTACTAAGCTTTACAGGCTTTAGTTAATGCAAAAATGGGAATCTTAATGAGACTGGAGGATGAAGAAAGGTACGGACAGTAGTGGTGGCTGCAGATGCTTACGAATTGTAGAGAGACGTGCAGATTAGAGAGAGTGTGGGCTTCATATTCTGACAGACATTGCAAGAACTGGAGTAACCTTGGCAAATGGGGAGTTTGCAGTTGTAGAAGGTGCTGAAGGGACTGGAAGTAGTACATGATGTATGGAGCGTTGTGGAAGCTGATGGGGGTTAGAGATTAGGAGAGTTGCAGATACAACAGGGAATCATACAGATAGAGAGATCTCTAAGAGCAGCGGAAAGTAACAGAAAGATAGAAAGTGGAGTGCCTGAAGAGGGTTCAGCAATCAGGAGGTTTCAAGATGTAGGAGGATGTTACAAAGACAGGGACAGTTGTAGTGATGGGAGGAGTATACAAATATAGGGAGGACTTCAGGCAATGTATGATATTATATTACAGAGATGGGTACATTTTCACAACTAAAGGGAGTTAGAAAGATCAGTAGGGTCAGAGGTTATTGCAACAGACTTGACTGTACGCTTTCTTCAGAGATTAGCAGAGTTGTGGAGGCTGGAACAGGTGACATAGATAGGGAGGGTTTTACAAATAAGAGGGATTTTTCAGAGAAATTGAGGAATGTAGTGATGGGAAATGGTCAGAGTCACAGTGAGAATTATGGCAGCTCATGAAGGTAACGGAAATAAATAGTATAGTCATATGGGGATGTCATTAAAGGTACAAAGGTATGGAGTGACTGAAGAAGATTACATGGAGAGGGAGGGTTGTAGGGACCAGCAGAGTTTACAGAGATTGAGTGTGTTTTAGAGAGGAAGAGTTTACCGTCATCATTAGGATTGTAGAGACTAAATTACTTGATAGGTACGGTAGAAATGGAAGGATATCCAGAGACATGGAGGATGTTAACAGGTGGACGGGGTTCCTAAGGTCAGGCATTCTTTGGGTGATTGCACAGATAGTGAGATTCTCAGGTAGGAGCCTGACATAGTTACAATGACAGGAAGGTATTTCAGGTCTGGAAGGAATTACACAGAACAGGACAGCTCAATGGAATGAAGAAGTTTTCACAGACAAGGAAGGGTTGTAGGAGTTTGAGAAGTTCGCCCGGATAGGGACGGATGTCGAGTTTAAAGGCAAATACATTGACATGGAAGGTGGTATTGGTCGGAGGAGCATACAGGGATAGACAAGATAGTCGGGGTATACAGGGAGGAAGGAATGTAGTATCTATTGGGGATGTTTAGGATTTAGGGTGCTAGGGATTGGAGAACCTGACAGAGACAGAGAGCATTGTGTGGACTAGAGGAGATCCCAAACAAAGGAAGAATTATCGGGACTGGAGGATATTACAGAGATCACTAATAGAGCAAGGACCAGGATTGATGCCTGGGATCTCCTGTGCTGTCTCATTGAGGACCAGTACAGCAGAGGTGAAAACAGGACCTTCACAAGATGTTGGGAACGAAGCCTAGAATGCTGCTGCTCCTTGCCCAGTAGTGTATCTAGGTCCTATCTTCCGGGTCTGAATATAGAAGGCCACTAACTACTCCTTGTGCTGTTTACTGAAAATGATCGAACCTGGATTTACTGAAGGGTCCAGATCTCACTCTCCATCTCTTTTTTGGCTGACCAAACGTCTTCAATGTAGTTATGGACAAGACAGGAGTTTGGAATTCGGCTGAGACGGGAACATCCTGATTACTTGCAGGAGATAGAGAAAGAGGCAGAATGGTAAAATAGGTTGTTGCAGTGAGGTTTACATAAATAGAATAAGACTGAGTTTGACAGAGATCTGGAAAATCCCAGTATCCATCCCTGGCCTATGCTGTTGTGTCCTCTGGAGTGGAGAATTGTGTTGGCTCAGGATCTGGAGTAGCTGCAAGAGTCAGAGACGCTGACAGCGGCAGCAATTAGTCGCACACAGTGAGGGGTACCACATGGAGAGATACTGAATGATATCACCAGAGTGCAAGAAGATTTCAGGATCAAACAATGGTGTCAGAAGAAATGGTTCTGAATCAGTGAGCACTGCTACTAGTACTCAAGCAAGACTGGCTATTTTATTGGGATAGGCTCCTCGTGTGGGGACCATTTGACCAGGGTTATGCAGATTGCTTTAAACTGACACAGATGAGGGGGGACAGGGCTCAGGAGAAAGGAAACTACCAAGTCCAGAGAAAAAGTTTGAAATATTGGAACACCATGGAGATGTGGCTGAAAACAAACTGAAAGAAACAGCAAGGGACTGAGTTTAATTAAAATTGTACATCAACAAATAGATTTGTGACAGGAAATTGTAGTAAAAAGGTAAATTACTGTTTCTTAATTTGAATGCACAAAGTATCTGCAAGAAGGGATATGCACGTGTGACTTGTGATTTATTTCTGATCGCCATCAGGGAGGCGTGTCACAGGGTGAACAAAACAATATGCACGGTACACAACTTTGTGGAAAGCCAGGGATAACGGATAACATTGGGATTACCAAGAAAATATGTGGCCTCAGATTACGAAGTGTTACAAATCCAAATTCTGGGTAATAAGGGTCAGAAAACAGAAATGGAAGGTGCAGTGTTAAAGCCCTTTTACAGCATTATATTGTTAGAAACTGCATTAACAGGTAATTATTGGAATTTGTAACGAGGGCACTGGGATAATTGTGAGGGAATTCAATCTTCCTATCTCACCATCTCATTGTATCACATTCAAGGCTGAATCTCTCCCACTCTCAGGGGAAGTCTGTAAATGACTGTACAGACCGATGTGACCTTCCATAGACTCTGTTTCACTTGGGGCAGAAGGTGGCCGTGGGAAGGGTGTGCGTGTGGCGTTGATGTGGCAGCGCGCTCCTTGTGTTGTTTTCTCCTGGATTCCCATTTTGCCCGACGGCACGTTACGAGATGCTCGACCCCGTCCCAATGCTTCTGCCCACTTTGGACAGTCTTGACCCAGTAATTCCCAGGAGCTAGTAGATTTGATTAAGAGATGCTCAGAAGACAAAAAAACTAACTATTCTGAAGAAGCCAATGCTTTGGAAACATGGAAGTCTTCGTTAAAGTAATCGCTAGGGGTCTACTAGGAGGTTGAGTGCATTCGGAAGAGGAAACATTGTCAGGCACGATAGGAACAGGGAGGGTTGAAGATGGTGGAGGTGGTGAGAGTGTTGCAGAAAGTGGTCAGGGCCTCGACGGTGTTCCAAAGCCAGGATAAATTGTTGCAGATGGAAGTGTTTGCAGATGTAGGTATGGAAAGATGTGTTTTCATTTATTCATTGGATGAGGATGTCACTGATTTGACCAGCATTCTTTACCCCACTGCTATTTTTCCATAGTCAGCCATATTCCTGTGGGTCTGGAGTCACATGTGAGCCTGACCAGGTAAGAATGTCAGATAGCCTTCCCTAAAGCACATACGTGAACTAGTTCAGTTTTTCCACATAATCAACAATGGTTTTATGGTGGCCACACTAATGTCGTGCACAGACACTACATGACATCCCAACTACAACTCTCCATGCTCTAACCAATGAAGGTAACCATCCCAAACGCCTGCTTCACCAGATATTCTACCTGTGACGCCACTTTCAATGAACTGTGAACCTGCATCCCTACGTCTCTTTGTTTGACAACACTACCCAGGGACTGAACATTAACTGTAAAAGTCCCACCCTGGTTTGCCTGAGAAAAATGCAACGTTCTGCATTTCTCCACCTATTATTCCTAACCACACTGGCCCAGCAGTGCCGTTTATCCCATTGTACTCTTAGATAACCCTGTTCACTGTCCACTTTACCACCAATTTCAGTGTCACTCACAAACTTGCTAACCATGACTTCTGTATTATCATCGAAACAGTTTATATGAATGATGCACAGCAGTGACCCAGCACTGAACCCCATGGCGCACCATTGGTCATAGGCCTGCAGTTCGAACAGCAACCCTCTAGGCTCACGCTCTGTCTCCTACCTTGAATCCAATTTTGTATCCAGATGGTGAGCGCTCCCTGGTTATATTATGTGTGAGAGAAACTTATTAACCCTTCTGCAAGGCAGACCTTATCAAAGGCCTTGCTAAAGCCCATGAAGACATCATGTACTGCTCTGCCTTGATCTATTATTTGTCTACCTCCACAAGCACTCAGTCATCATTTTCCATGCCCAAGGCCATGTTTATTATTGCTAATCCGCCCTTGCCTTTCCAAATGCATGATGCTCCTTTCTCTCAGAATCTTCTCCAAAAACTTACTCAACCCTGCCATCAGTCTAACTGGTCCGTAGTGGCTGTCGATAATGTGAGGGCCCCTTTAATTTGCTCCCTAGCTTCTCACAAGATGCTGGGATACATCTGATTATGTGCCAAGTTTTTATCAACGTTTTTGCATTTTTAGACATCCAGCACCTCCTGTTCTCCAATGTAAACGCTGTTCAAGACATCACTATGTATTTTCCCAAGTTCCCGAGCTTCGATGTCTTTCTCCATAGTAAATCCTAATGCAAAACACTTGCTTCCCATTCCACATAGACAGCTCCATTGTCCTTTTAGGGGCCCTATTATCTCCCTCACTATACTTTAGCCATTGTTGAAACGTGTCATAATGCCTCTGAAATTTCAAATATCCCCCTACCACCAACCGCCTGTCCCACCCTTATCTATTCTGACATTTATCCGCACACCAAAATATAGAATCCAACAGATTTTAAAATATACCCTTTTTATAACATCCTGCTTCTCCAATTGTTTCTAAGTGTCCAGTTAACATTCACTGTCAATTCCTTGATAACACATTCCAGCACGTTCCTGGCTTACTGTCAGGCTAACACCATTCGTTTTCAGACTGACTGCACAAACGATTTGGGGAATCCTGTGTCAGTCTGAAAAAATATAGTTTACAGGGTCAGCAGTTAATCGAGAAGGCAAGTCAAATTCTGGCTTTTATTACAAAGGGAATGCAGTCTAAATATAGGGAGGTCTTGTTAAACTATAAGGTACCAGTCATACCACAGTTAGAATATTATGAACAGTATGAGTACCGGAGGAAAGATATTCTTGTATTGGAGGCAGGGTCACTCGGCTGATCCTGGAGATGGTGGGATTTTCTAATGGGGGCGGTGGAGTAGATTGCGTTTGAACTATTTGGATTTCGAAAAATGGGAGAGAAATTAAACAAAACATCTAGCATTCTGAGAAGCTCTGCCATGATGGATGCCAGGAAATTGTAAAATCGAACAGTACAACACAGCAATAGGCCCTTCGGCCCGCTATTTATAGAGGTTGTGGATGGAGTGATTTGATGAGCTAACGGAGGTGGGAGGTGTGGAGTGACTGGGAGAGGTGACAGAGATAGGGAGGCCTTTGGATTCTGGTAGAGATGTAATGAGATCGGGACAGACATTCGTCCTGTGGAGGCTGGAGGAGGTGACTGAAAAGGAATGTGTGAAGAGATTGGAGAAGGTTAATGTGACAGGGAGGATGATAAGAGGTGGTGTTTGTTGAAGAAATATATATGTTGTCGTTTTTTTTTGAGATGGCAATAGACAAATGTTTCTTATGACTCAAGGAGATTACATGCACACGGAGGGGAGTAGGAAGACGAAGGGGTTACTAAGTGTTGCACTGTTTTGTAGAGTTAGAAGAGATTTATAGTGATCGCGAGGGTTGCAGAGATGAAATGACATGATAGGGACAGTAGTAGGAATAGGATGGTAAACAGTGATAGGGAGGATATGGAAGAGTTTTCTGCGATAGTGAGGTTTGTGGTGATTGTCTGTGGGATTGGATGAAGTTAGTAATGCAGAAGGGTGTAGATTCTGAATCGTTCTTCAGACAGAAGGACATTACAGAAAGAGAGAGCTGAAGGGATTGGGCTTGGATACAGCTACAAAGAGGATGTTTTAGGTACATGGATGGTTTTAGTGGCTTCGTGAGGTTTTAAAGATAGGAAGGCTAGTAGTGATGGGAGGAGGTAGAGTAAAAGAGAATTTGGACTGTTGGGAGAAGGTTACAGCGAACGAGGAGATTGCAGAAACCTGATGCGGTTGCAGACATGGGGAGATTTCAAGTGGCTTCAGAACACAAAACAAAGGGAAAGTTGCAGGGATTGGAGGAGGTTACACAAGTAGGAAAGACTGAAAGGACTGAACGAGTTTATACAGATAGGAAGGTCTGTTGGGGTAGTACGTTTTCAGAGGTCAAGTGGTGATGTAGTGCAGGAGCGAGGAATGTTATAGGGATTAAAGTTGACAGTGATGTCATGTGCTGTTGGGGCAGGCGGAAGTTACACAGATGAGGGTGGTTGGTAAAGGCTAGAGGATGTTACGGAGACAGGGTGGGCTGTAGGTATTTTGCAAGGTGAGAAGAATAGGGATTATCGTAATGACTGAATGAGGAGATTGCTGAGATTGGGCATATTATTCAGATTGGAGCAGTTTTCAGAGAAAGGGAGAGAAGTCAGCATTGGAGTAGGTTTTAAATATACAATGAGATTGTAGACAAGGGAGGAGGTTACACAGATAGGAATGGTTCTCTACGTTAGAAGGATTCAAGGCATTGGCGCAGATGACGTGGACCAAAAATAAGTTTCCTTTCTGTATGACTCTACGATGTGACAATAGAGCATGGTGGAGAGGAAATAGGGAACAGAATGATCCCAGACATCAATAGCACTTTCTTTGAGGGATGCCTGTAAACCCTTTGTTGTACTGATTTTCCCTGAAAGAATACAGGCCTGGACTGATAACTGTGAACTCCCAATGCTGTTTCAGGAAGGTAAAGCACAGCAGAGCTGAAAGCAATCCTCTCACAAGAGGTTGGGGATTGAGCCTGGGACTTTTATGCTCTGTATTTACGCTGCAGCACTGCATTTCCAGCATGTCCTGTGAGCTGACAATTCTCGCCCTTTTAGTGCTGTCTGCTCTGTTCACTGTGAGCGATCTTACCTCGCTGCAGTATATATTGAATTCTCCAGATCTCCTTGCCCACTGGCTGATCAACTGCCTTCACTGAGATGATGGACGAGACACCCAGCAGTTGGCAAGTTTATTGAGTCAGGAATTTCCTGAGAACATACAGGAGACAGAGAAATAGACAGAATAGGAAATTAGGCTGATGCAGTGCGGATTACACATGGCGAGTACCACAGAGATCTGGAAAATCCCTGGCTCCATCCCTGGCCTGTGCTGCTACGTCTTTTTGGAGTGGAGAATTCTGTTTGCTCAGGACCTGGAGTAGCGGCAAGAACGAGAGGCGCTGACACAGGCAGCAATTAGACACTCACAGTGAGGGATACCACATGGAGAGAAACTGGGTGCTGGAAGATTTCAGTATCAAACAATTGTCAGGATTAAGGGGCTTCGATTCATGGTGAATATACTCAGTGACGGGTAAGCAACAAGTGGGACAGGTGATGGCCTCGTGTTATTCTGACCAGACTGTTCATCCAAAATTTAATGACAGTGCCACTTACACCCATCTAACAGCGTAATATCTTTTAAGGAAGGAAATCTGATATAGGCAGCGGATCTGGCCGACAAATGAATCCAGACCTAGAGCGATGGGGTTGACTCGCAAGTGCCCTCAGAAATGATTCAGCAAGCCATTCAGCAGCAGGGCAGTTCGGAGTGGGAAATACACGCTGGCCAGTCAGAGATGGCAATATCCCTCGAGTGAGTCAAAAACACTGCTGTGACCAGTATCCTGGCCAATCATGTTTATTGGCAGGGTTTTAAACTAACAAAGAAGATGCAGGGACAGGATTCAGGTGACAGATTCTTTCCAAATCCAAAGAGAAAAGGTGAAGCATCGGAACAGCACGGGGATGTGGCTGAAGGCAATCAGAAAGGAACAGGATGGGACAGAGTTCTGCTAAAACTGTACATCAGTGAATTAGGCTGTGACAAGAAAATGTGGGAAAACATAAATTAAAAAGTTCTTTTTTTCGAATGGACAAAGTATCTGCATTAAAGTAAATGGACTCGTGACACAGAGAGAAATGGGATTTAATCAACAGAGAGGCGTGGTTACAGGGCGAACTAAAGGAACATAAATATTCAATTGTGCACATCCTTGAGGAGTCTCAGGCAGAACGGGAGTGCAGGATGTGTAGCCCTGAGAGTAAT
Source organism: Chiloscyllium plagiosum (assembly GCF_037043375.1). Taxonomy (NCBI): domain Eukaryota; kingdom Metazoa; phylum Chordata; class Chondrichthyes; order Orectolobiformes; family Hemiscylliidae; genus Chiloscyllium; species Chiloscyllium plagiosum. The sequence continues at coordinate 69,813,025 of NW_028270159.1, read as the reverse complement.
TCGTAATAAAGGCATGACAGAGAAATCATTTAGCATTAAATTATGCAGGTGAGTCAGCCTGAATGTAGATTTTGTGTAACACGTGTCAAAAACACAAGCAGGAGAACAATTTTTCGGCTGCCAAACAGCATGTCATTGCTCAACACTGTTACACATTCCAATGGGTTCCTGTGTAATGCAAAGGCACTGTGATAAATTTGGGAGACTTCAGTCTTTGTATAATCTGGAACAGTCACATTGGCAAAAGTGATATTCTCCCAACTCCTCTTCAAATGGTTTTGTCAGTGGTTCTTTGAATAACACATTGTGCAAATGGCCAGGGACGTGACTATCTCAGATCGACGGTCGGGTGATGAAGCTGAGTGAAGGAGTCATGTTACACGGAGCAATCCTCTGGGAATAAGTAGTATAGTGGAATTCAAGAGATGTGAATTTTTAAGGTGACCATAAAACACACCCTTCAATAATAACCAAAGCCAATTACAAGTGTTTAGAGGAGAACTGACCAAGGACAAAAAGTGAAAACAGTGAAATTTAGGGCTGTAAATGGACAGTGGAAAACACTTACAGTCTTATAGATGTACAGCACAGAAATAGACCCTTTGGTTCAACTCTTTCGCGCCATCCACATATCCGAACATAATCTCATCTCATTTGCCAGCACTTCGCCCAAATCCCTCTTAACTCTTCCAATTCATATACCCATCCAGATACCTTTTAAATCCAGTAATTGTACCAGCCTCCACCACTTCCTCTGGCAGTTCAGTCCGTACACGCACCACCCTCTACATGAAAAACTGTCCCTTAGGCTCCTTTTTAAATCTTTCCCCTCTCACCCTGAAACTATACCCTCCAGTTATGGACTGCAATACCTCAGGGCAATGATCTTGCCTGTTAAACCTATCCATGCCTCTCATGTGTTTATAAACCTCTGACCACTCAGCCTCAGACATTCCAGGGAAAACAGCCCCAACACAGTCAACCTCTCCCTCTAGCGCAAACTCTCCAATCCTGGCAACATCCTTGTAAATCTTTTTTGAACACTTTCAATTTACACAACATCCTTCCGATAGGGAGGAGACAAGAATTGCAAGCAATATTCCAAAAGTGGATTATCCAATGTCCTGTACAGCCACACCATTACTTCCCAACTCCTCTACTCAATGTTCTTAACAATAAATGGAAGGATACCAAATATCTTCTTCACTGGAATCTTCGTGTGATTCTACTTTCAAGGAACAATGAATGTGCACTCCAAGGTTTAGTAACACTCCCTCGGACCTTATCACTCAGTGGTAAAAGTCCTGCTAAGACTTGTCTTTCCAAAATGCAGCACCTCACGTTTATCTAAATTAAACTCCATCTGCCATTAGTCAGCCCATTGGCTCATCTGATCAAGATCCCATTGTAATCTGAGATAACCTCCTTCACTGTCCACTACACGTCCAATTTTGGTGTCATCAGCAAAGTTACTAACTTACTGTATTCACATCCAAATCATTTATATAAATCAATAATGAAAATAGTGGACCCAGTACGGATCATTGTGAGACGCCACTGGCCAAAGATCTCCAGCCTGAAAAGTAACCCTCCACCACCACCCTCTGACGTCTACCTTGGAGCCAGTTTTGTATCCATATGATTAGTTCTCCCTGTATTCCATGTGATCTAACCTTGCTAACCAATTTCCCACGTGGAAACCTTTTGAATACCTTACTGATGTCTTTATTGATCACATCCACCGTTCTGCGCTCATTAATCTTTTTTGTTACTTCTTCAAAATATTTAGTCAATTTCTTGAGAATGATTTACGACGCACAAAGCAATGCTGACTATCTCTAATTAGACATTGCCTTTCGAAATAAAAGCAAATCCTGAGCCTCATGATTCCCTCCTTCAACCTGCCCACCACTGATGTCAGGTGAACCGGTCTGTAGTTTCCTGGCTTGTCCTTACCACCTTGCTTCAATCTTCTGGTACCTCACCTGTGACTATCGATGATAACAATATCTCGGCAAGGGGCTCAGCAATCACTTCCCTCGTTTCCCATAGAGTTCTGGGGTACATCTGATAGGTTTCTGGGGATTTACCGATTTTTATGCATTTCAAGACATCCAGCACCTGCTCCTCTGTAATATGGACATTTTCCAAGATGTCACCATCTATTTTCCAACATTATATGCCTTTCACGTCCTCCTCGACAGTAAATACTGACGCAAAATACTTGTTTAGCATCTCTCCCATCCAAGTGCAGGCTGCTTTTCGGATCTTTGACGGGCCCTATTCTCTCCCTAGTTACCCTTTTGTCATATATGTGTTTAGGAAACCCCTTGGATTATCCTTAACCCAGTCTCCAAAGCTATCTCATGATTCTTTTATTGCCCTCCTTATTTCCCTCTTTAGTATACTGCTACTGCCTTTATACTCTTCTAAGGATTCACACTCAGTTTTCTGTCTATACCTGACATATGTCGTGGTTCTGTTCGCCGAGCTGGGAATTTATGGTGCAGACGTTTCGTCCTCTGTCTCTGTCACATCCTCAGTGCTTGGGAGCCTCCTGCGAAGCGCTTCTGTGATCTTTCCTCCGGCATTTGTAGTGGTTTGAATCTGCCACTTCCGATTGTCAGTTCCAGCTGTCGGCTGCAGTGGTCGGTATTTCGGGTCGAGGTCAATGTGCTGATTGATTGAATCTGTCGATGAGTGCCAAGCCTCTAGGAATTCCCTATCTGTTCTCTGTTTGGCGTGGCCTACAATCGTAGTGTTGTTTCAGTCGAACTCATTTTGCTTGTCCTCTGCGTGTGTGGATACTAAGGAGAGATGGTCGTGTCGTTTCGTGGCTCGTTGGTGTTCATGGATGAGGATCGTTAGCTGTTTTCCTGTTTGTCCTATGTAGTGTTTTGTGTAGTCCTTGCATGGGATTTTGTACACTACATTGGTTTTGCTCACACACGCAGAGGACAAGCAACATGAGTTCCGGAGGAAAGATCACAGAAGCGCTTCACAGAGGGCTCCCAAACACTGAGGATGTCACCTAGACAGGGGACGAAACGTCTGCACCAGAAATTCCCAGCTGGGCGAACATAAGCACAGCAACGAGCACCCGAGCTACAAATCTTCGCACAAACTTTGAATACCTGACATATGCTTATTCCTGAAGAAGGGCTTATGCCCGAAACGTCGATTCTCCTGCTCCTCGGATGCTGCCTGGCCTGCTGCCCTTTTCCAGCACCACACGTTTCAACATATACTTATTTTTTTCTTAACTAAAACATTAATTTCTCTAATCATCAAGCTGTTATCTCATTTTTTAAAAGCTTCCCATTTCCCAATGATATTTCGTTTCATTCTCTCAAAATGGAAACTCGCCAATTCCTGACTCTTGCGAAACTGCCACTTGAAATAATGAAAACATAAAGGACTTTCAAAGGAAGACTCTGACGAGGTGAGCTCTGGTCTGTAACGGTTTTCTGGAGATCACTACGTGCCGGGAGAGTGCTTTCTACTGGACACACCAGGTCCGTGTCAGGCACATAGATAGAATGGGAAAATAGATTCACATCTGAACTCCCATCTTTCAGCCTGGGAACTGGAAGCGTGCACAGCCATTCTGGAGAGTTTTCAGATATCAGGGGTATTGCTGTGGCAAAAAGAGGTTTCAGTAATTTTGAGGGGAGATGCTAATAACGGAGTTTACAGAGATAAAGAGGATTGTCGGGACCTGAAGAGGTTTGCCAGTTTACGAGTGTTGGAAGGATTGGAGGACGTTACCAAGATAGGGAGGGTTTAAGTTTGAAGGATTCCGCAGAACACCCTTGCAGGTTTTTAAAAGCAGGATTCCTGGCAGTATGAAGGAACGGAAGAATCTTGGGGTCCATATCCATTCATTCCTCAAAGCTGATTGCCTTGTTTGATTGGCTTTCATAAGCAGGGAGATTGAGTTTAAGAGCCAAGTGGTTATGCTGCAGCTCTATGGAGCCCTGGTTAGACCCCACTTGGTATGTTGTGTTCAGTTCTGGTTGCTTCATTATCAGAAAGATGTGGAAGCTTTAGAGAGAGTACAAAGGAGATTGAACAGGATACTGTCTGGACTGGAGGGTAGGCCATATGAAGAAACGTTGAGGGAGTTAGGGCTTTTCTCATTGGAACGAAATACGATGAGAGGTGACTTCATAGACTTGAACGAGATGATGTGAACCCTAGATAGATAGGATAATCAGAGACGTTTCCCATTGCAAAAATGGAAATAACGAGGAGGCATAAACGAAGGAATGATTACCGGAAATATCAGAGGTGAGATCTTTACACATAGAGTGGCAGGTGTGTGGAATGCACTGCCAACAGTGGTAGTAGAGTCCGATACATTCGGGACATTTAAGGAACTCTTAAATGGGCACATGGATGATGTGAAAAATATAGGGTGCGTAGGATAAAAGTTCAGCACAACATCGAGAGTTGAAGGGCCTGTACTGTGCTTTACACAGAGAGTGGTGGGTGCGTGGATTGCACTATCGGCAGTGGTACTGGAGTTAGATACATTTGGGACATTTAAGCAACTCTTGGATAGGCACATAATTCAAAGTAAAATAAAGAGCGTGTAGGTTAGTTTAATCTTAGAGGAGGATAAAAGGTCGGCTGAACATTGAGGTCTGAAGGGCCTGTACTGTGCTGTACTGTTCTACTTTCTAAATAGGAATGGTTACAATGGCACAAAGAGGTTTCAGAAAGCAGTAGAGGATGCGATCTGAATGAAAAGAGACAAATAGGAAGTGTTTGCTTGGACTGTCGGAGGTAACACTTGCAAACTGATCTGTAACAGACGACTCAGACTGGGAGGGATGTGGGGACTGGAGGTTGTTTCACAGGGAGGGAGGGCCATAGAGCCACAGGAGGTTACAGAAATGTGGAGAGTTGTAGGGCCTAAAGGAGCTCATGGAGATGGGGAGGTAGGGAGAGATGGAGCAGTTTACAGGGATTAGGATCTTGGTAGGATAGGGCTGGTTTGCACAGACAGGAGTGTTTTAGGTGAATGGAGCAGATTATGGAGATCAACACGGTTTTATAGATTAGGTTAGATTACTTACAGTGTGGAAACAGGCCCTTCGGCCCAACAAGTCCACACCGACCCGCCGAAGCACAACCCACCCATACCCCTCTTTACCCCTTTAACCTAACACTACGGGCAATTTAGCATGGCCAATTCACCTGACCTGCACATCTTTGGACTGTGGGAGGAAGCCGGAGCACCCGGAGGAAACCCACGCAGACACGGGGAGAATGTGCCATCTCCACACAGTCAGTCGCCTGAGTCGGGAATTGAACCCGGGTCTCTGGCGCTGTGAGGCAGCAGTGCTAACCACCGTGCCACCGTGCCGCCCAAAGATTGAGAGAACAAACATATATATGGAGGGGAGCCATAACTGAAGATGCTTATAGTTATAGAAAGACTTAGGTTCTGCAGGTCATTTAGATATAGAGTGTATGGTGTCTGAGAGTCTTACCAGGAGATAAGGCCAACCATTTTGGTTGGAGAGAGTTTCACAGATAAGGAAGCATTAACATTCTCCTGCAGTTTGGTCAAAGTAGGAAGGTTTGTAGGGGAGAGTGACGTTTACACAGATAGGTGTATACGAGCTGGAGAAGGTTATGGAGATGAGTAGATGAATGGAGACACTAGAGGAACTTACACTGACAGGGTGGGCGATAGCCACGGGAGGATGTTATACAGATAGTGAATCTTTTCGGAATTTGATCAGGAGAGTAACAGGCATTGGAGTGAGTCCTACAGATCGGGAGATCTGCATGGACCTGAGAGGATTCCAGGGTTCCAACAGATTGATTATGTCTTTGCGACTGGAAGAAGATACGGACAGCTTCAACCCAATGTATGCAGTTTTCTTTTTCCTGAAGAGAGCCTCAATATCGCTCATCAGCCACGAATTTCAAAATCTGTCAGTTTTTTTCCTTCGCTGTGACAGGAACATATTTGCCCCGGGTTAGAGAGATCACACTTTTAAAAGCCGCCCGTTTGCCAGTCATCCCTTTTCCTTCAAACAGTCTCACCCAATTAATGGTAGCCTGTGTTGGACTGGAGTGGGCAAAGTTAAGTGACACACACCAGCTGACAGTCCAGCAGGTTTATTTGGAGGCACGAGGTTATGGAGCGCTGCTTCTTCATCAGTTGGTTTGGAGCTCAATCATAAGACACACATATAGCAACGGCGCGGCGGTGTCATGGAATGCAATAAAAAACAAACTTAGCTTCAGCCTTTCATCTCTTAGGATGATCACCTGCACTTCGAAAGCTCGTGCTTGGAAATAATTATGTTGAACTATAACCTGGTTTTTAATTCAACCAATCGAACTCTTTTCAATCCTGCCTAATTGTTCCAAAACTGGCCCTGCTCCAGTTTTGCACCTTAATCTGTGGACCTGTTTGATCGTTTTCCATAACTATGTTAATTCAAAGACAGTTGTGGTCACTGCAGCCAAAGCGCTCTCTGACTGACATTTCAGTCACTTGCAAACCTCGTTTTCTGAGGGGAGGTCCAGTGTTGCGTCTGCTTGATTAGAGTTTGGCCCTCTATACCTTGATTTAGATAGCTTTCTTAAACACACTGGACAAACTGCACTCTGTGCAGACTTCTTACTCTCTGGTTGGCACAGTCAATCCAGGAGAATTAAAATCTCAAACAATTCTACACTATTATTCCGACTGGCATCGGCAATATCTCCACACATTTGCTCCTCTGGTACCCACTGGCTATTTGGGGCTTTATAATTCAGTTCCAGCAGACGAACCACCCCTTCTTGTTTCTAAATTCGAACCATATGGCCTTATTTGATGACCCCTTAAGAGTATCCTCACTAAACACTGTTGTTATGCCCTCCCTTGTCCAAAGGACAACGCCCCCTCCTCACTTACTTGTCCTTCTGTCACGCCTGCAACTTCTGTATCGTGGAATACTGAGCTGCTAGACCTGCCCTTCTCTATAATGGCTATAGTATCCCAGTTCCAAGAGCCAATCCATGCTCTGAGCTCGTCTGCCTTACCAGTCAGGCCTCGTACTTTTCCCTCCCTTGACTGTGCCCCTGGATATCTTGAATAGGGAACTTGCTCTCGATGGCTAATGTAGAGGGCTGTTGTAGGCTGCAGCGGGACATTGACAGGATGCAGAGATGGGCTAAGAGATGGCGGATGGAGTTCAACCTGGATAAATGCGAGGTGATGCATTTTGGAAGGTCGAATTTGAAAGCTGAGTACAGGATTAAGGATAGGATTCTTGGCAGTGTGGAGGAACAGAGGGATCTTGGGGTGCAGGTACATAGTTCCCTCAAAATGGCCACCCAAGTGGACAGGGTTGTTTGGAAAGCATATGGTGTTTTGGCTTTCATTAACAGGGGTATTGAGTTTAAGAGTCGTGAGATCTTGTTGCAGCTCTATAAAACTTTGGTTAGACCGCACTTGGAATACTGCGTCCAGTTCTGGTCGCCCTATTATAAGAAAGATGTGGATGTTTTGGAGCGGGTTCAGAGGAGGTTTACCAGGATGCTGCCTGGAATGGAGGGCTTATCTTATGAGGAGAGGTTGACTGAGCTCGGACTTTTTTCATTGGAGAATAGGAGGAGAAGAGGGGACCTAAATGAGGTTTACAAGATAATGAAAGGCATAGATAGAGTCGATAGCCAGAGCCTATTTCCCAGGGCAGAAATGACTAACACGAGGGGTCATAGTTTTAAGCTGGTGGAGGAAAGTATAGAGGGGATGTCAGAGGCGGATTCTTTACACAGAGAGTTGTGAGAGCATGGAATGCGTTGCAAGCAGCAGTTGTGGAGGCAGGGTCATTGGGGACATTTAAGAGACTCCTGGACATGCATATGGTCACAGAAATGTGAGGGTGCAGACATGACGATCAGTGATCGGCAGAACATCGTGTGCTGAAGGGCCTGTTCTGTGCTGTACTGTTCTATGTTCTATGTATTACCCCCTGACTTTTCGATGATCCCTCTCTTATTCAGATTCCCTGCCAAACTAGTTTAAACTTTCCAGGATAAGACTATCAAATCTTCCCACAGTGATACTGGTGCCCCTCTGATTCAAGTCCAACGCATCCCTCCTGTACAGGTCACCTCGAAGAGATACTAAAACTGAAAACCCTTCTCCCTCCACCAGCTCCTCAGCTACACATCCACCTGACCTATCTTTCTATGTATATCCTCACTGGCGAGTGGCCCTGGGAGTAATCTGGAGGTCACTGCCCTTGAGGTCCTGCTTTTTAACTTCTTACCTAATGTCTGATACTCATTTCACAGCACCCCATCCCATTGTCTACCTCTGTCATGTCGACCGATGTGCACAATGACCTCTGGCTGTTCACTCACCCCCTTCAGAATATTGTGTAACCGCTCAGAGACAACCTTGAATCTGGCACCCGGGAGACAGCACACCATCCTGGGGTTACTTTTGCAGCTACACAATTTTCTGTCTGTCCTGCTGTCTCCTATCAGCATCACTACCATTAGATAGGATCTGGCAAACATAGACTGGGAGAACAATCGGCAATTGGGTTTATATGTGGAAAGTTGGAGTATTTTGAACTGATACAATGAGAATTCAGGGTCAGTGTGTTCATAACGAGGAAATAGTAAAGGCAGCAATTCCAACGAATACTGATCAAGCGATATTGTGAGTTTTATATAGACAATACAACGCAATAAACACACGCGAAGCCATTCACAAGTATATAGAGTGCAAGGGGTTCTTCGAAATGAGGGACTTACAATGGACAATAAATATTCTTGTCAGATACTATTAAGGAAAAGGCCACAAAGTATTTTATCAATATAGTTAGAGGAAGATGATCCCCAGCTAAAGAGTTGGGCCTGTTCGAAACCAAAGGAACAATCTGTGCATGGAGCCGGCGGAAGTAGGTGAGGTCTTCAATGAATAGTTCCCATCTGTATTCACACAGGAGAAAGACAGTGTAGCCTGAAATTTCAGTTGGGATGGCTAGATGGGCGGCACGGTGGCACAGTGGTTAGCACTGCTGCCTCACAGGGCCAGAGACCCGGATTCAATTCCCGCCTCAGCCGACTGAATGTATGGAGTTTGCACGTTCTCCCCGTGTCTGCGTGGGTTTCCTCCGGGTGCTCCGGTTTCCTCCCACAGTCCGAAGATGTGCAGGTCAGGTGAATTGGCCATGCTAAATTACCTGTAGTGTTAGGTAAGGGGTAAATGTAGGGGTATGGGTGGGTTGCGCTTCGGCAGGGCGGTGTGGACTTGTTGGGCCGAAGAGCCTGTTTCCACACTGTAAGTAATCTAATCTTTTCCAGAACATGTTATGATCAATAAGGAGGAGGTATTAAATGTTTACACAGGCATAAAGGTGGAGAAATCCCCAGTGCCCAATGAAATGAATGTCAGGTTGCTATGGGAGGGAAGGGAGGAGATTGTTGGGGCCCTGGCGGATATCTTTAATACTATGCTGGCAACAGGTGAAGTCGTGAATGATTGGAAGATAGCTAATGTGGTTCCTTTGTTCAAGAAGGGCAGCAGGGATAGGCCAGGTAATTTCAGAGCTGATAGTCTGACAGCAGGGAAAGGGAAATTATTGAGAACAATTCTGGGGAACAGGATGATTAAACAGTTGGAAAGGCAGAGATTGATTTGGGTTACTCATCAAGGAATTCGTAATGTAAGATCCTCTCCCAAATTCAGCTGAGCATTTTGTTTGAAATTACGATTGTGGACATTGATGAGGGCAGTGCAGGTGATGTTGGTTCCATGGAGTTCATTAGGGCTTTTGACAAGGTTCCACATGGAAGACTGGTGCAAAAGGGAAGAGCCAATGGGATCCAAGGCAAGTTGGCATTTGGATCCACAGCCAGTGGAGGGTTGGTTTTCGTGTTTGAAGTTCTTTCACAAGCGGGTGTATCACAGGGATCTGTGCAGGAACCATTGCTGGTTATTATGTACATTAATGACTTGGAATTGAAAGCAGTAGATTAGTAGATTTACAGGTGACATGAAAGGTGAGGGTGTTGTCCACAGTGATGAAGATGGTCTCATGCTACAGTCTGAAGTTTGAGGCTGGGACAGATTTTCAAGAGTCATTTAAATAGACAAGGCAGGCAAGAGCACAGCAGTCACTGAGGGAAAACTGATGAATTAAACTGCATTTACTTTGATGTAAAGGCCTGACATGTAAGGCAGATGAACGCACGGCATGGATGGGAACATGGGACTGGGATATCACAGGAATTACAGAGACACAGCTGAGGGAGGGACAGGATTGTCAGCTCAATGTTTCACGGACAGATACTACAAGAGGCATAGAACAGGAGCTGATAGAGAAGGGGGATTGGAGTTTTTGATCAGTGAAAACATCACAACAGTAATTAGAGAGGATATTCCTGGGGAACGCCCAGTGAAGCTATAATAATACAACTGAGAAATGAGAATGGCTCATCACTTTGATATGAGTGGACATTAGGCCCCCGGCAGTCAGCGGGAATTTGACCAGGAACTATGTCAGGAGATCTTAAATATCTGTAAGAATGATAGTGTTGATTTTAACATTCGAACGTAGACCGGGACTGCCAGAGTGTTCAGGATGGAAGGAATTTGTTCGGCTCATTCAAGAAAACTCTCCCAGTCAAAATGTAAATGGTCGGACTGCAGAAAGGGATAAATCCTGACCTCCCCTTGATAAACATTGTAAGGAAAGGGACTGAGGTGTTAGTGGGGCAACACTTTGGCAAAGTGACCACAATTCTATTAGTTTGAAAATAGCGATGGTCCAAACGTTAACGATCGAAATTGGCCTTGTCTCAAACGAGAAGTTATCAGTCAAGACCTTTCAAAAGTTAATTCGTGGAGGCTATTTGCATGTAAAGGGAGGTCAGGCAGGCGGGAAACCTTTAAAAGAGAGATAAAATGAGAGTTCATGGTCAGCAAATTCCTGTTAGTGTGAAGGACAATGCTGTCACAAGTAGGAAACACTGGATAATTGGGAATATTGAGGTTCTGGCCAGGCAAAAGGGGGCATGTGTTACATATAGCCAACTGGATGAAGTGAATCCCTTGAAAAACACTGCGGGTGGAGTAATACACGGAAATCAGGAAGCCCCAAAGGCGACCCGAGAGAGCTTTTTCAGATCTGGCGAAGGAAAAGCCTCACAACTATATAAACAACAGAAGATTAACTAGGGACAGAATATGGCTCCTTACCGATCATTGGGGCCATTCAAGTGTGAAACCACAGGTGATTGCTGAGATCCTAAACGAAAATTTCTTTTTGAACTTACTGTGAAATAAGACTGGGAAAGTCAGGGAGATAAATAGTGATGCATTCAAAAGAGTCCACATAACAGAACAGGAGGTACTGGAGATTTTGAAATCCATATTATGTCGACAAACCCTTCGCAACTAATTCGATATCCCAGGATATTGTGGGAAACTCAGGAAAAAAATTGCGGGATCCCTTTAAAGAGATATTTCTATCACTGAGAGCTATATGATGAGCTCGAAGCCTGGAGGGTAGCTAATGTTGTGTCAAGATTGAGGAAGGAGTACAAGCGAAATCCAGGGACATACACACCAATTTAGCTTGATGTCAGTGGTGCGTAAGTTGTTAGAAACAATTCCGCAGGACAGGGGTTACATGCATTTGGAAAGGCAAGGATTGATTAGAGATAGTCAGCACAGCTTTGGAGTTTTGCGTAGAATTCTGATCATTTTGATTTAGAAGCATTTCCTGAAACTGTAAATGAAGCAAATATGATGTTACTGATACTGGCGTGTTTGACAGAAACGGAGAGGCTGGATAAGCTTGAAAGCAAAACGCGGGAATGAGACAGCTTTGGCAGATAAGGTTAAGGAGATTGCAAATAATTTTCTACAGCATTCAAGCACAAAAAAGCAGCGAGAGAGACAATAGGGCCCCACAAAGATCAGTGAGGCCATCCATGTGTGGAACCACATGAAATGGGCGAGATCCGAAATTAATATCTCATGTCAGAACATGGTATGGATAAAGACAAGGAAACAAATGGAAAGAAACAGTGATGGCTTGTAAAGAGTCCCCATTACAGAAGAGGTGGTGCTGGAGGTCTTAGAACACAAAGCTAGAGAAAACCCTAGGTCCTGAACAAGAGTATCGCAGAATATTGTGACAACGTAGTGGCGGGGATCTGCGCAGAGATATTTGTATCATTGTCCTTCGTATTTCCATTGGGTTTAGGTGGCTGAGGGGTGACCTTCTCAAGATTTATAAAACCATGAGAGCTACTGGTAAGTTGATTAACCAACGTCCGTACCCCAGGGTAGTGGAGTCCATTATTACATGGGATTAAAGTGCAAAAAGAGGAGGTATTAGCAATTCTTGGAAGTGTGAAAATAGATGGGACTTATCCTCGAATTTTCTTGGAAGCCAGGGAGGAGATTTCCGACCCTTTGGTTTTAATCATTATGTCATCATTGTGTACAGGAATGGTGCCAGAAGGCTGAGGATAGCAAATATTGTTCCCTTGTTCAAGAAGATGAGTAGAGACAACCGTGGCAACTATGGAGCTGTGAGCCTTATTTCTACTTGTGCTAAAGTGTTGGAAAGGCTTGTACGAGATAGGGTTTATAATCATCTCGTGATTAATAAGTTGATGAGGGATAGTCAACACGGTTTTGTGAAGGGTAGGTCGTGCCTTACAAACCTTAATGAGTTCTTTGAGAAGGTGACCAAACAGGTGGATGAGGGGAAAGCTGTTGATGTGGTGTATGTGAATTTCAATAAACCGTTCGTTAAGCTTCCCCACGGTCGGCTATTGCAGACAATGGATTCTGGATCAGTGGTGCTGGAAGAGCACAGCAATTCAGGCAGCATCCAACGAGCAGCAAAATCAAACAATATAGAGTCATGGGATTGATGGTGATTTTGCAGTTCGGATTAAAAATTGACTCAATGAAAGAAGACAGAGAGTAGTGGTTGATGGGAAATACTGATCCTGGAGTTCAGTTACTAGTGAAGTACCTCTAGGATCTGTTTTGGGTCCACTGTTGTTTGTCACTTATATAAATGACCTGGATGAGGGCATAGAAGGATGGGTTAGTAAATTTACGGATGACACTAAGATCGGTAGATTTGTGAATAGTGGTGAAGGATATTGTAGGTTATAGAGAGATACAGATAAGTTGCACAGCTGTACTGAGAATTCCTAAATGGAGTTTAATGTGGAAAAGTGTGAGGTGATTCACTTTGGAAGGAGTAGCAGGAATACAGAGTACTGGGCTAATCGTAAGATTCTTGGTAGTGTCGATGAACAGAGAGATCTTTGTGTCCATGTACATTGATCCTTGAAAGTTGCCATCTAGTTTGTTGGTTGGTTAAGAAGGCATTCGGTGTGTTAGCTTTTATTAGTAGAGGGATTGAGTTTCGGTACAATGAGATCATGTTGCTGCTGTACAAAACTCTGTTGCGGCAGGAATGTTGTGTACAGTTCTGCTCACCGCATTATAGGAAGGATGTGTACGCTTTGGAAAGCATTCAGAGAAGATTTACTAGGATGTTACCTGGACTGGAGGGAAGGCCTTGTGAGGAAAGGCTGAGGGATTTGAAACTGTTTTCGTTCGAGAAATTTTGAGGCGAATTAATTGAGACATATAAGATAATCAGAGGGTGAGATGGGTTGGACAGTGAGAGCTATTTCCCTCGGATGGTGATACCTAGTACGAGGGGAGATAGCTTAAAGTTGGAAGTGATAGATATAGGACAGATGCCAGAGGTAGTTTCTTTACTCGGAGAGTAATAGGGGCGTGGAACGAACTGCCTGTAACAGTAGCAGAGTCGCCGATTTTAAGGGCCCTTAAATGGTCATTGGATTGGACGAGAATGGAATAGTGTAGATTAGATGGGCTTCAAATTGGTTCCACAGGTTGGCGCAACATCAAGGGCTGAAGACCTGTGTTGTACTGTCATGTTCTATGTTCTTGACGGATAAATATGAGGTGATAGAGGAAAGACTTAAAAGGGATTGGAGGAGAACATTTCCACACAGAGAATGAGCTTCCAGGAAAAGTGGTACAGAAAAGCATAATTACACCATGTACCTACCAAATGTCTTTTACATGGAGAGGAGAAGTTTTGAAGGGATGCGGGTCAAATGCAGGGAAACACAACTCATTTAGGGACTTTGGACAGCATGCACTAGATTGATTGAAGGAACCGTTTCCATGCTGCATGACTTTGTCTCCAGTTATTGGAGGAGGAGACTATAGAGATAAGGCATGTTGTAGACACTGAAGCAAGTTACAGAGATAGGGACAGTATTGTGAAATGCAACACATTTCAAATATGTGGGTGGTCTATCGGGAAGGGAGGAGGTTACAGGTACAGGAACTGTTATATAAGTTACAAATTATTGAAGACACTGGTCATCAAGATATGCCAAAGATACAGTGTTGTAGAATATTTAGTCTTAGTATTTAGTAATAAGCCTCTACTTTGCTCCCCCTCCAGCACTGTATCTGTCATGTCTTTTTAACATGTATTTGGAGCTCTCCCATTGTTCTTTGCTCTGCGCACTGTGAGTGATCTTACCTCACTGCAGGACTTATTGAAGGCTCCAGATCTCCCTACCCTTTATCTTTCTGGCTGACCAACCATCTTCAATGAGGTGATGGATAAGACACCCAGCAGTTAGGAAGTCTATTGAGTCAGGACCTTCCTGAGTACCAACAGGAGTCAGCGGAATAGACAGAATGGGAAATTAGACTGATGCAGTAAGGGTTACACATGGAGAATAGCACTGAGCACCACAGAGATCTGGAAATTCCCAGTCTCCATCCCAGGTCTGTGCTGTTGCGTCTCTCTGGAGTGGAGAATTCTGTTGAATCAAGATCTGGAGTAGCCGCAAGAGTGAGAACCGCTGACAGAAGCAGCAATTAGACTCTCACGGTGAGGGATACCACATGGAGAGACTGAGTAATATCACCAGAGTGCAGGATGATTTCAGGATCACACTATCCAGTAGGAAGAACGGGTTTAGCTTCATGATGCACTGGTATCAGTGGTCAGGGATGAGCAACCAGTAAGCAGGCAAAGTGATGGCCTCGAGGTATTATTGCTAGACCATGGATTCAAAACTTCAGCTAATGTTCACGGGAGGCAGGATTGAATCCCATCATCAGAAATGGGGAATTTTAAATGTGTGTTTTTTTTTTTAAAATTGCAATTAACAAACCATTAATATGTATGAAACCATTGCTGATGTACAAAAAAGACATTATAAAACCACTTGTCCTTCAGAGAAGGACATCTGCCCATCCTCACATAGTCTGCACGACATCCCAACAGCAAAATGTTTGTCTCTCAGTTGTACTCTGAAATGGACGAGCAAGCTACTCAGCTCAACGGCAGTGAGGTGTGGGGAAGAAATGATGGCCAATCAGAGACACCCACATCCTACGAGGGAATAAAAATGATGCCATTGGACTGGGTCCCACTGGAACTGTGCTGGGACCAGTGTTCTGGCTAATCATGCGGTAGGTTTACAGACAGGGCGTTAAACTGACGGAGAGGATGCAGGGATAGGGTTCAGGTGAAAGGAGCTTTCCAAATGCAAAGAGAAAAGGTGAAGCATCGGAACAACATCGGGATGTGGCTGAGGACAAACAGAAAGCAACAAGAAGGGACAGAGATTATCTAAAACTGTCCATCAGTACATAGGTTTGTGACAGGAAATTGTGGGGAAGAGTATTTTTTTTTGGGAATGGACAAAGTATCTGCAATAATGTAGATGGATTTGTGATCCAGAGGTATAAGATATTTAGACACAGAGAGATGTGGTTACATATCGAACAAAAATCTTCAATGGTTCATAACCTTGTGCAAACTGAGGTAAAATGGACAACACTAACAAATAATGGGTAACAAAGGCATTACAGAGAAAGCATTTGGCTCAGATCATGAACTAGAGTCAGTCGGAATGTAAATTCTGGCTAATACTTGCGAAGGACACAATCAATAGAACAGTTTTAGGCCACCGAACAGCATTTCATTGCTCGTCACTGCGTTAAAAAGGAACTCATTGGAATTGTTTGACAAAGGCATTGTGATAATTTTGGGAAACTTCAATATTCGCATAATCTGGGACAAGCTCACTGACAAGAATGATATTGGAAGAGGAGTTCAGAGGATTTTCTTTTCAGTGTTTCTTTGAATAACACATTGTGCAACTGGCTAGGGATGTAACTATCTCAGATCGACCGTTATGAATGAGTAATGTTACCTGGAGTGATCCTCCGGGAAATTGTGATAAAGTGGTGTTTAAAGAAATATAACGTTTTAAAGTGAATCACAGAAAGTACAAGCTGCAACTATAAACAAAAAAAAGACAGTTACATGAGTTTGACAGTAGAATTGACCAAGGTAAACAGGATAAACAGACTGAAATGTGTGTCTGTAAATGGACAGTGGAAAATATTTGAAGGAACAGTGTAAAACACTCTACAAGAGGACATTCCATTGAAACAGACAACACCTCAGCAAGAATTTCCATCTATCTCTCATTCAGGACAAAATGGGTCATATTAGATTACAAGACACAGAAGATCACTAAAAAGTACTTGAATCCTGAAGTGAGAGAGTGTTTTAGGAGTAAGTTTTAAAGCGATTGCAAAGGGTCTGCTAGCAGGAGGAGAATCATTGTCAGGGTTTATTGACACGACCGGAACAGGGAGAGGTGAAGTTGCTGGAGGTGGTGAGAGTGTTACAGAGAACGGTCAGGGCTAGAACGGTGTTACAAAGCCAGTACGAATTGCAGCAGCTGGAGGTGTTTGCAGAGGAAAGGAGGGATACATGTATTTTTATTTATTCATTGATGGGATGTGGGTGTCACTGGCTGGACCAGCAATCTTTGCCCCACTGCTACTTGCCGGAGGGGAGTCCAAAGTCAATCATATTGCTGTGGGTCTGGAGTCGCACATCATCTAGATCAGGTTAGAATGTCAGATGTCCTTCCCTAAAGGACGTAAGCTAAACAGACGAGTTCTTTCTACTGATCAAAAATGGTGCCCCCATCATTGTCTTGTACAGACGCACCATGATATCCCAACTCCTACTCTCAATGCTCTGACCAATGAAGGTAACCATTCCAAACGTCTGTTTCACCAGCCTGTTCTATCTGTAATGCCACTTTCAAAGAATTTTGTACCTTCATCCCTGGGTCTCTGATGGACAACACTACTCAGGGCCTGAACATGAACTGTAAAAGTCTCGCCTTTGACTGTTCCACTAAAATGGAATTCTTCACATTTATCTAATTAAATTCAACCTGCTATTATTCAGCCCACTATCACACCAGATCTGTTAACGCTGTTGTGTCACAGATAACCTTCTTCACTGTCCACTTTACCATTAATTTCAGTGTCACCCAAAAAACCTACTTCTACGAAACCAATATTCCCATCTAAACCATTTATCCAAATGACAAACAACAGTGGAGCGACTACACCCCTGGTCACACGCGTCCAGTCAGAGACACAAAATGTGTCCCACCACCTTTTGCCTCCCATATCCCGTCTGGTCGAGCGGACCTATCTATTCTTATGCTTTCCAAAGTTCTCAGCACATCCTTCTTCTTAACATCAATATGTTCACATATATCAGTCCTTTTCGCGCTGTCGTCGCAAATGAGAAGGTCCCTCTTAGTAGTGAATACTGAGGCATAGTATTCAGTAAGGACCTCTGCTACCTCCTTCGACTTCAAGCACAAATTCCTTCCACTATCCCTGATCGGCCCTACCCTCACTTTGGCGTTCGTCTTGTTCCTCACATAGTGGAGAATGCCTTCGGTTTTTCCTTAATCTTTCCCAACAATGCTTTTTCATACACCCTTCTAGCTGTCCGAAATCTCTTCTTCAGTTCCTTTCTATCTACCTTCAGAGAAACCCTACAGTGTGGAAGTAGGCCAATTGACCCAACAACTCCATACCAACCCTATGAACAGTATCCCACTCAGATCCATTTCCCCACCCTGCGCCCAGATTCATTTCCCCACCCTATCACTCCACATTTTCCCTGAACAATGCACCAGACCTAGACATCCCTGAACACTACATGTAATTTAGCATGGCTGAGTGTCCTAACCTGCATATCTTTGCACAGTGGGTGGAAACCGAATCACGTGGAGTAAATCCATGCAGACATGGAGAGAATGTGCAAATTCCACACACAGTCGCCCGGACCTGGCACCGAAAAGGGTACTCCGGTGTTATGAGGCAGCCATGCTAACTACTGTGTCATGGTGCCGCCCCAAGTAACCCTCTAGAGCCCTGTCTGATCCTTGCCTTCTCAGCATTAAGTTAATTTCCTTCCTCCTATTGACCAGATGTTCTCCATCCCTTAGAATCTTGTCAAATGCTTTGCTGAAGTCCATGTGGACAATGTTCACTGATCTGCCTTCATCTGTCTCTTGGCCACCTTCGCGAAGAGTCAATCCGATTTGTGAAACACGGTTTTCCACTCACAAAGCCATGATGACTATTGCTAATCAGTCATTGCCTTTCCAAATATACGTAGCTCCTTTCTCTCAGAATCTCCTCCATCAAAATACCCAATACTGATCTCACTGGGCAGTAATTTCCTGGCTTTTCCCTGCGTCCCTTAAGTGATGGAACATCATTAGCCACTCTCCAGTCTTCCGGCACCTCGCTGCATCTGTTGATAATATAAATATCTCTGATAGGGTCATTGCAATCTCTTGCCTAGCTTCCCACAATATTCTAAGAAGACCTAATGAGCTACTGAGGATTGATCTACCTTTATTTGTTTTAAGATTCCAGCACTTTCTGCTCTCTGTTGAGGATTATTTACAAGACATCACTATTTATTTCCCAAGTTCCCAAGCTTCCATGTCTTTCTCCACAATAAATACTGACAAGACATTTTTTGTATAATGTATCACCCAACTCCTCTCGTTCCACACGTAGGCGACATTATTGACATTTAATGGGCCCCATTCTCAAACAACTTACACTTTAGCCATGACTGAACCTGACGTAAAGGCTTCCGAAAATTCAAATAAAACATTTTCCTCGTACTACGAACCCCCTCCTACAACATTATCTATTGTACCATTTATATTGACACCAACAAATAAAATCCAACATGCTCAAAAACACATTGTCTTTTATAAAATGTATTTCTAAAGGTCCAGTTATTGTTTATTGATATGTCTTTTCAAACTTACTTTCAGGTTAACACTATTTGTTTTCAGACTGGCAGCAGAAAGGGTAATGGGAGTTCTTGTTTATCAACCTGAAAAAGGTAGATTCCAGGGTCAGCAGGTAATAGAGCAGGCAAATCAAACGTTGCCATTTATTACAAAGGGAATGGAATCTAAAAATAGAGAGGTCTTGCTAAAGATATACAAGATACGAGTCAGACCACACCTAGAATATTATGAACAGTTTGAGTATCTGAACGAAAGATATTCTTGCAATGGAGGCAGGACAGACAAGGGTCAATCAGCTGATCCTGGGAATGGAGGATTTTTCTAATAAGAAGTGGTGGAGGAGATTGAGGTTGAACCCATTGAGTTTCAAACAAATGAGAGAGAAATGGAATGTAGCATCCAAGATTCTGAAGGGCTTTGACTGGGTAGATGCTTGGAACTTGGAAAATAGAACAGTACAGCACAGCAATAGGCCCTTCAGCCCACTATGGCTGTACCGACCATGATGCTGTTCTCAACACATACTATCAACCTGCACGTGGTCCATAGCCCTCCATTTTCTGCCTGTTCATGTTCCTGGGTAAATGTCAGTTCAAAGCTTTGCTCACATTTCTCCTTCTACGACCTCCCTCGGTAACTTCCACTCTCTATGTTTAAAAACAAAACGTGCCTCACACATCTTGTTTAAACTTTCCCTTTCTCACCTTAAACCTAGGCACTTTAGTAATTGCAACTTATGCATTGGAAAAGAGATTTGACTATCCACATTATCTATCCCTCTCCCAATGTTACATTTTGTACCTGTTCACCTGCCAGTCTCTGATACTCTCGCAAAGCAATCCAAATTTGTTTTTTTTTTGTTACAGCTAACACACTTTTTTAAAAAAAGACTAACACAATTAACGTGCTGATAAACCTCTTTTGCACCATCTCAAAGCCTCCATATCCTTCATCTTGTGTGGAGATGAGAACTGCGCACAGTGTTCAAAACGTGTCCAAACAAACGTTTGAGACAATCATAACATCAGATGCAAACCGCTATACTCAACGTTGTGACCAATGAAGGCCAGTGATCCATTTGCGTTTTTTTATCATCTGAAACATGTCTGTTGCCATTTTCGGGGAGTTACTGACTTGCACCAAGATCCTTCTGTATATCAATGTCCTTCTGTATCCTAAGTTCCTTCTTGAATTTGACATTACCTCACACTTGTACAGATTAAACTTAATTTGCCATTTCTTTGTGCATCTTTCCAACTGATCTGTAACCTCCTGTAACCTTGGATATGCTTGCTCATTAACCCCAACTCCAGCAATTTTCATGTCCTCTGTAATAATCATATTTTTCAATTCCTTTCCCTTCAATGTTGTGAGAATGTGTAACCAGAGGGCATAAATTCCCAGCAAGGGCTCACGCACTTAAGATGGCGATGTTTAGAAATGTCTTCACTCAAAGGATAGTGACGCTGTGGGAATTCGTTACTGAATGGGGCTGTCGAGGCTGCTTCGTTAAGAATATTTACAACAGTCTTAGTCAGATTTTAATGAATCAGGGAAACAAGGGTTTTGTGGACAAAGCAGGAAATTAGAGTTGAAGTGTATCAGATCAGCCATGAACTGATTGAAGGGCAGAGCATATTCAATAAGCCAAATCGCCTAATTCCGCTCCTACATCTCGTAGTCTGAGCTCAAACTCAGTACCTACATTATAACATTATGGGTCTCGGCTCACAAAACTCCCTTATAATGGAATTATTAGGTATTTATTATTACACAGCATTTGATCTACCATAGATAATTTTGTTGATGGTTCCTTGATATGATGTTGTAGAAAACCATCTCACATACCTTCCAGGATTCCCTTATACTCATTAGTTATCCAGTCGGGATGGCAATCACTGTCACACACAGTTACTGTACTGCCCTTGCTGCAAGTACATTCAGTGTAACCATATTGAAATTACTATTACTGGTTGGTGCCTTTAAAAGAATTCCTGCTAACGGTTGCTGCTGCTTGCTTATTCTCAGTTCCACCCAAATAGACTCCAAATCTTGATCTTCAGTTCCACGTGGCTACTTTATTAATGCATTAACCTCATCCTTTATTCACAACTTGTTGGTTTTTTGCCTCTCTTGCCTCGATCCCAACAACTCTTTAACATTCCCTTCCCAGCGATGGTCATTCTGCAGCTACATCTCCAGAATGACAGTTCCATGAGATCTGTTCACTGTCATTCCATCTGCATTAGGGCGAATACAGGGAGTCATTCTTCATTAGTTGGGGCGCCGGTGGATGGGAGGGGGAGTTGAACGGATGTATAGACGTTACAGAGATAGGGAGTCTTCCGAGGTTCGAGGATGTTAGAGTTAAACAGAGTTACATGTAGTCAAGAATGTTAGTGGGACAAAGGGGTTTGGTGATTGGAGGAATTTACAGAGATAGAGGGAGATAGGGACAGGAATGGATGCAAGGAGATTCGGGAGATAAGGATAGGAATGGATGTAAGGAGAGGCAGGCAGACTGAGAGGCACAGACAGGGGCGGTTTCAGGGGGAAGAGTATTGTGTATATTAACAGAGATATGGATGGTTGTCGTGACTGAAGATGTTTACAATTACAAGAACGCTTCTAGGTTCTGTAGACTACAGAGATAGGAAGGCAAAGAAGAATGCCAGGTTGCTGTGTTGGAGCCAGTTGCACAGATGGGGAGGGTTGCACAAACTGAAAGAGGTTCCTGTGGTCGGGAGGGTTAGTGGGTGAATTGGGGAGGCTGCAGTTTCAACCGATTAAGATCAAAGAATTGGAGAAATATCAGGTGGTTACACTTGGATGTAGTGATTGGATGAGCTGGCATTGAAAGTGAGTCTTCTAGAAACTGGAGAGTCTCAAAGATTGGGGATGGTGCGAAGATCTGAAATCACCATGAACTTCAAGGGATTACCCAACAAGAGAAGATTAAAGTGGCTCCATAGATTGGGGTATTGTCAGGACTGAATGAGATCACAGAGAAAGAGGATTTGCAGGTTATTTAGATATGGTGGGTGTGGAATCGTACAGATTTTCCAAGAGATATGGAGAGCAATTTTGATTTGAGACCGTTCACAGATCAGGGAGCATTCGTAACCTCCTCCAGTATGGTCAAAGTGGGAAGGGTTGTAGGCGAGGGTGACGTTTACACAGAGAGGAGTGTAAGAACTGGAGAAGGTTATGGAGATGAATAGATTGATGGAGAAACTGGAGCAGATTACATTGACAGGGTGGGTGCTGGAAATGGGAAGATGTCACATAGATAGTGGGTCTTGGAGGAGCTGGATCAGAAGAGTCACAGACATTGAATACAGTTCTACAGATTGGGAGTGTTGCAAGGTTGTAGGCTCCCCACAGATTAATCGTCTCTTTAGAACTAGAAGAGCTTACGTAGATAGGGATCGCCCCAACCCAATGCATGCAATCTTCATTTCGGGACCAGAGCCTTAATATCCCTCATCAGCCAGGGATCCCTAAACCTGCCAGCTTTTTCCTTCACCCTAACGGGGCATACTGGCCCGGAGTCGTGATATCACACTTTTATAAGCCTCCCATTTGCCAGTTTTTCCTTTTCCTCCAAACAGACTCACCCAATGGATGGTAGTCATAATATGGTGTTGCTGCTGTTGGACTGAGGTAGGCAAAGTTAAAAATCACACAACACCAGCTGACAGTCCAGCAGGTTTATTTGGAGGCACTAGGTTTCAGAGCACTGCTTCTTCATTCGGTGATTGTGCAGCACAATCATAAGGCACAGAATTTATAGCAACAGAATGGCAGTGTCATGACAAGTAATATTAAATAAATTCAGATTAGGCCTTTCATCTTTCACAGTGATCACCAGTTCTTCCAAAGCGAATTGGACTAAAACTGATCGTTGTACAATTTTAAATTCAATGCATTGACACCTGCTAGATCCTGCGTAATTGCCCCAAACCTGGCCCTGTTCCAGTTTAGATCTTCAATCCTGAACCTCTTTTCCCTTTATCCATAACTATGTTTAAACTAAGACAGTTGTGGTCACTGGACCCAAAGTGCTCAAGGAGGTCATGAAGTTCGAGAGATGTATGGCGGCATGACAATGTTACAGGCTTAAGGATAGTTACAGGTGTTAGAGAATGTTCACGGAAAAATGATTGATTATTTGGAAGAAATGAGAGATAGCGCCACTTTGATTTGATTGCAGATCGGGAAGTGTGCAGTGTTGTGGCTCCTTACAGGGATTACGTTGAGCAGAGTGCAGAACTATTCGGAGGATTCGAGGATGTGGTATATTTAACAACAGTTGTGGTATTTGGAGAATATAGCAAGGATAGCGAGTATGGTGTTTACTGAAAAAAATAGAGGGATAGGGAGGTTAGTATGGACTTCAGGATATTAAATGGATAGTGAGGAAGGTATGTACTGGAGAACGTTTCAGGCCCAGGGTGGTGGTATGCACGGTAGAATGTAACAGTGTTAGGGAGGAAATTATGGACAGTAATATATTACAGGGTTTCGGAGTGTTGTACGGACTAGACCAATGTTCCAGGGATAGGGAGAAAATTATGGACTGAAGAAAGTTAGAGGGAGAGATGATTTTAAGCACTTGAAGATATTTCAGAGAGAGTGAATGTTGTTGACACTGGAGGAGGTTACAGTCGTGGAGAGGGTTGTGAGAGACTCGAGTCACTAATGAGCAAAGGACGGGGTACAGTGAATGGAACTGTTTATAGATAGGAACGAGGATACAGTAGCCTCAGAGCAGTCAACCAATGCAAAGGTATGCAGGAAATGAAGGATTTGAAGAGATTACACAGACAGTGTTGTACGCAGTTGAGGATATCACACTGATTGGGATGGTTTTCGAGACTAACCAATGTTAAGAAATAATGGGGGTTGCAATGGTCGAACAGGTTTCAGCAAGTTGGAGGATACAGACCTGAAAGAGTTTACACAGATAGCGATGGCTTTGGGATCGGGTGGGGGCTACACAGTAAAGGTGGTTGTAGTGACTCGAGGCATTTATACAGATAGGGAGAGTACTACTGATGGGCAGAAGTCACAAAAACGGGGAGGATTTTAGACTCTGCAGGACACTACAGAAATGAGAAGAGATGTATCAAACTGATGGTGTACACAGACAGGAAAGTTTGTAAAGATTGGAGCAGTTCACCATGATAGGGAGGGGCTTAGAGACTGGAGATGGTATCGACGTGCGGAAGTTTGAAATCTCTGCAGGCTGTCAGGCATAGTGATAGAGTTGCAAGGTCTCGTGGAGGTTTCACAGACTGGGAGGATTGTAGAGACTTGAAGAAGTTGCACATGGAAGAAGGGTTGTCCGAACTGAAGCTGGGAACAGAGACAGAGAGAACAAACAGGGGATTACAGAGATATGGAGGAAAGTGGTCTCTGGTGGAAGTTCCACGTAGAGGGATGTTTTCTGGAACTGCAGGACCTTGCAGAGATAGGCAGATTTGAAGGGGATGGAGCGGTTACCAGAGGCATGGAGAAATGTAGTGACTGAAGGACACAGAGATGGTGAGGACTGTAGGGGTTATAATAATTTGGATGAACTGTAGACGCTGGAGGGGTTCAGACAGACAGGGAGGATTGTAGCAGTTTGAGGAGTTTGCAGAGATCGGGAGGGTGGAGCATTCTCAGTAATTAGTGGAGAACTGTCCAGACTGGGGAGATTTCAGAAATATGGATGGGTCAAACAAAAGAAAGTGCTGGCAGAAAATAGAGGAATATAAACATTTCACTTCGGTGCTGTGCCACTGAGAGTCATCGGGAGAACAGTTGTCCTGATTAACATGTGCAGACCCTCAGGGGAATGGGGAGGGTAGATGCTGAAATAATGCTTCCTTCCCCTCAATGGAGAGAGACAAACAAGGAGACTCTGTTTGACAAAAATGGAGAGTGGGGGCGTTATCATATTTTTCAGTGGCCCAAACCTACTTCCACACAGCCCTAAGGAGTGCAATGCGATAACATAGAGCAAAGTCAATTCGGACAACAGGAGATACAAGACAAAGACAGGTTGTAAGAGCTGGAGAGAGTGAGAGAGAATGGATATATTCAACAGCTGGAAGGGATTACAGGGAAGTGGACACTGTCAGGACTGGAGAATATGACACAATTACTCATGAGAGGGAGAAAACGATATGACACAAGGTCAAACAAAGCAGGAGGATCCCAAGGTCCGTACTTGTCATTTACTCGGGGACCTGCTCTCACCAAGACTCGTGCCAAGCCCCACAAACAGCATGAGGTTTCTCATATCCGGGTGCTCGGCTCCCAGTGCACTCACCCCTGAACCAGTTGGTGAGGTAGTTGCACAGTTATACGTTCGCCAGAAACACTATGTCATAGCCGAAGTAAACTGGTAAAATACACACTCTCCCAAGCAAAGACCATCTGCACTCAGATTCTATGTTCACACAATTCTCTGAGTAATAGTCTGCAGACAACAACAGAATCCACGAAACTTCATTGCATGAGTCAGGGTTAAAGGTAAAAATTTCATTCTCTCAAAATGGAAACTTCCCAATTACTGGCATCTCATGAAATAGTTACTTTAAAAATAATTCTGAAAAAACATTCCAAATGATGCTTTGACGAGGTGAGCTCTGGTCAGTCGTGTAGACCTGGAGGCTACCAATTGCACGAATAGTGCTTTATAACAGGGCAGCACCAAGTTAGTGTCAGGCACACAGACAGAATGGGTAAATAGGTTCATATCTGAACTCAAATCTCCCAGCTTGGGAATCTGAAGCTGTGCTCACCTATTCTCTTGAAGGTCTCCAGAATTAGGACATCAAGATCGTCCGAATGGTCGATCAGAAATCTGTTGTTCAAATTGTAACGTCCTTCAGGATACACAGCCCGTTCTCGGTCCCATCCTTCAATTTCTATGAATCCCGCTACTTCACACCTCGTGCAGAATCCGCATCCCTTTCTATATTTGTACCATCCTCCATTTGCAGCCCTTCCTACCTCCGTAATATGATTCGAACTCTACAACTCGTCCTTCCTCTGCGGTGTTCCCCAGAAGGGCACTGCAGAGTGGCGGGGCTTACAGAGATCTGCAGGGATATCAGGACGAGAAGATTTTGCTGATATTAGGAAAATTGCAGAAGCTAAAAAGAAGCTTCGTTAATTTTGAGGGTTGATGCTAATAAAGGAAGTTACAGAGCTAAGGAAGATTGTAGGGGTTTGACACGGTTTCGCAGTTTGAGTGTTGCAGTGACTGGAGGAATGTACCAAATAGGGAGGATTTAAGATTGGACCTTAAGAGTGTTCAATCTTTACAGGGTTGAAAGCTGAATTCTTGGCAGTGTTCAAGAACAGAGAGATATTGGGTCCACATCCACAGATCCCTTAAGTTGACAGGGTTGTTAAAAAGGCGTATGATGTGTTGGCTTTCATGAGCAGGTGGATTGAGTGGAAGAGCTGCAGCTCTACAGAACCCTGGCTGTACCACATTCGGAATATTGTCTTCAGTTCTGGTTGCCACATTATACGAAGGATTTGGAAGCTTTTAAGAGGCTGCAGACGAGATTTACCAGGATGCTGCCTGGACTGGAGGGCATGCCTTACGAGGGAACAGTTGGGGGAGTGAGAGCTTTTCTCATTGGATCAAAGAAGGAAAAGTGGAGATTTGATAGATGCGTGCAAGGTAATGAGAGGCAAAGATAGTGTGGATAGCCAGAGAATACTTCCCATGACAGAAATTGCTGTCACAAGTAGACAGAATTTGAAAGGAATTAGAGGAAGATTTAGGGGTGATGTCAGAGGTACCTGCTTTACAGAGAAAGTTGTAGGTGCGTGCAATGTTTTGCCAGCGCTGGTACTAGAGTCAGATACATTCGGGACATTTAAGCAACGCTTGGATAGGCACACAGGTGATAGGAAAATGAAGAGTGTGTGGATTTCATCGTCGAGTAGGTTAAAAGGTCAGCACAATATCGATGGCTGAAGAGCCTGTACGGTATTTTCCTGTTCTATGTTCGAAATAGAGAGTGTTACAATGACAGAAAGAGGTTTTGGAAAGCTGGAGAGAATGGGGTCGGAATGAAGAGAATCAATTAGGAAGGTTTGCTAGGATTATCGGAAGTAACAGAGACAGCAATGGTTTGATCTGGAGCAGACGACCCAGATTTGGAGGGGTGTGGGGACTGGAGGTATTTTCAAAGGAGGAAGGACCATAGAGCCACAGGGTGTTTCAGAAATGTGGAGAGCTGTCAGGCCTGCATGAGTTCGTGGAGATGGGGAGATTGGGAGCGATGGAGCAAATTTCTGGGATAAGGGTGTTGGTAGGACAGGGCTTGTTTAAACAGACGGGGACTATTTCGGGAATGGGGCAGATTACAATCATAATGTGTGTTTGATAGACTGGAAGAACAAACACACAAACGTAGAGTACTAGGGACGGAACAGGTAGACCTGGATGAGGGCATAGAAGTGTGGGTTAGTAAATTTGCAGACGACACTAATGTCAGTGGAGTTGTGGATAGTGACGACGGATGTTGTAGGTTACAAAGAGACATAGGTAAGCTGCAGAGCTGGGCTGAGACGTGGCCAAAGGAGTTTAATGCGGACAAGTGTGAGGTGATTCACTTTGGCCGGAGTAACTGGAATGCAAAGTACTGGGCTAACGGTAAGATTCTTGGTAGTGTAGATGAGCAGAGAGATCTCGGTGTCCATGTGCACAGAACTTTGAATGTTGCCACCCAGGTTCACAGGCTTATTAAGAAGGCATACAGTGGCTTTAGCTTTTATTAATAGAGTGATGGCGTTCTGGAACCATGAGGCTATGCTGCAACTGTACTAAACGCTGGTGCGGCCGCACTTGGAATATTGTGTCCAGTTCTGGTCGTCGAATTATAAGAAGGATGTGGAAGCTTTGGAAAGGGTGCAGAGGAGATTTATTAGAATGTTGCCTGTAATGGAGGGAAGGTCTTACGAGGAAAGGTTGAGGGACTTGAGGCTGATCTCGTTCGAGAGAAGAAGGTTGAGAGGTGACTTAATAGAGACATCTAAGATATTCAGAGGGATGGATAGGGTGGACAGGGAGAGCCTTTTTCCATGTATGGTGACGGCGAGCACGAGAGGGCATAGCTTTAAATTGAGGGGTGATAGTTATAGGACAGATATCCGAGATAGTTTCTTTCTCAGTGAGTAGTAAGGGTATGGAGGGCTTTGCCTGCAACGGTAGTAGACTCGCCAACTTTAAGTACATTTAAGTTGCCATTGGACAAGCATATGGAACTACATGGAATAGTGTGGGTTAGATGGGCTTAAGGTTAGTATGACAGGTCGCTGCAACATCGAGGGTCGAAGGGCGTGTACTGCGCTGTAATGTTCTACGATCTATGTTCTATATAGATATCGAAAGGCTTAAGTTCTGGGGGTTAGTTAGACATGGAGGGTGTGGTATACGACAGGTTTTCCAGGAGATAAGAACAGCAATTTTGTTTGGAGACAGTTTCGCAGATTATGGAGCATTCAAAGTTTGTGAGAAGATTTGTAGCTCGGGTGTTCGTTGTTGTGATTCTGTTCGCCGATCTGGGAATTTGTGTTGCAGCCGTTTCGTCCCCTGTCTAGATGACATCCTCAGTGCTTGGAGCCTCCTGTGAAGCGCTTCTGTGATGTTTCCTCCGGCATTTATCGTGGTTTGTCTCTGCCGCTTCTGGTTGTTAGTTCCAGCTGTTTGCTGCAGGGGCCGGTATGTTGGTATAATGTGTTTGTTGATAGATTCGATGTGTTTGTTGTAGAATCTGTAGATGAGTGCAATGCTTCGAGGAATTCCCTGGCTGTTCTCTGTTTGGCTTGTCCTTTAATATAGTGTTGTCCCAGTCGAACTCATGTTGCTTGTCACACGCGGATGACAAACCAACCTGAGGGGTATACACAAGGTGAATCGTGAAGGTCTCTACCCCAGGGTAGGGGAGTCCATAACTCGATGCAGAAATAAGATGTGGGAGAGGGAAGACTCAAAAGGAATCGGAGGGAAAAAATTTCCACACAGAGCATGGGGCATGAATTGAATGAAATGCCAGAAGAAGTGATGGGGAGATGCACAATGACAACATGGAAAATACATTTGGGCAGGGACATGGAGAGGAGAAGGTTTGAAGGGAGATGGGTCAAATGCAGGGACGCGAGACTCGTTCAGGAGCTGTGGTCAGCATCGGCTAGTTGTATCGAAGGTTCTGTTTCCGTGTTGCATGACTCTGTCTCCAGTTATTGGAGGAGGAGACTACCAATGTAAGGCATGTTTTAGACACTGAAGCAAGTTACAGTGATAGGGACGGTCGTCTGGAATGCAGCAAGTTTCAAATATGTGGAGGGTGTATAGGGAAGTGAGAAGGTTACAGGACTGAATCCGATAAATGAGTTACAAATGACTGAAGACACTGGACGATGAGACATGACATAGATACAGTGTTGGAGAGGATACAGAGAACAGAAATATCCCAGGCAGCATTCCCACCCTCTTGTGGGAGGCCTGGAATCCCCTCTGTTGTACTGATGCTCACTAAGAAAGCACAGGTCTGGATTGATAACTGTGAACTCCCTAAGCTGTGTCAGTACAGCGCAAGTTAATTTGGAGGTGGTGACTGAGCCATTGTTAGTCGATGTTTGGAGCCCGCTCATTGCTCTCTGCTCTGTCAACTGTGAGTGATCTTACGTCACTGCAGGATTTATTGAAGGCTCCAGATCTGCCTGCCCTTTTTCTCTCTGGCTGACAAAATGCCTTTAATGTAGCGATGGACGAGACAACCAGCAGCTGATTCACTGAGTCGAGAAGACCCTGAGTACATCCAGCAGACAGAGAAATAGACAGAATGGGTAATTGGACTGATGCAGTGAGTGTCACACATGGATAACGGCACTGGGTCCAATAGAGATCTGGAAAATCCCAGTTTCCATCCCTGGCCTGTGCTGCTGTGTCTCTTTGGAGTGGCCGATTCTGTTGGCTCAAGATTTGGCGTTGCTGCAAGAGTGAGAGACACTTGCAAACGCAGCAATTAGACCCATACAGTGAGGGATCCCACATGGAGAGTGATATCACCAGAGTGCAGGAGGATGTCAGGATCAAACAGTTGGAAGGATGGGTTTAGCTTCATGATGCACTGATATCAATGTTCTGGGATAAGCAGGTGAAGTGCTGACCAAGTAATATTATTGCTGGAGAATACATCCAAAACCTCAGCTAATGTTCAGGGGAGGCAGTTTTCAATCCCACCATCAGAAATGGAGAAGTTTGAAATCAATAATTTGAAAAATAGTACATTAACAATCCACAAATAAGTATGAGACCATTGCTGAAGGACGAAAAGACCAACACTTTTCCTTTCGAGAGGATATCTGCCCATCCTCACGTGGTCTGCACGACATAGACACAGCAAAGTTTTTGACTCTCACGAACCATCTGAAATTGGGAGCAAGCTACTCCCTCAAGGGCAGCTAGGGCTGCGCAAGAAAGGCTGGTCAACCAGAGAGAACCAATTCCCATACTTGATTTTATAAAATAATCCATGAGGATGGTCCCAGTGGAACCGTGCTGGGACCAGTGTCCCGGCCAATAATGTCAGCATAAACAGGGATTTAAGTTGACAGAGAGGATGCAGGGACAGGGTTCAGGTGAAAGGAGCTTTTCAAAACGAAAGACAAGAGGTGACGCATTGGTACAGCATGGGAATGTGGCCGAACACAAGCAGAAAGGAACAGGATGGGACAGAGTTCAACTAAAACTGTACATCAGCAAATCGGTTTGTGACAGAACATTGTGGGAAAGAGTACAATTTATTTTCGCATGGACAAACATCACAGAAGCGCTTCACAGGAGGCTCCCAAGCACTGAGGATGTCACGAGACAGAGGACGAAACGTCTGCAACACAAACTCCCAGCTCGGCGAACAGAACCACAACAACGAGCCCCTGAGCTACAAATCTTCTCCCAAACTTTGAACAAAGTCTCTGCTATAAGGTAGATGGATTTGTGATACAGAGATAAAAGAGATTTAGACACCAGAGGACTGGTTATATGGCGAACTAAAGATGGAACATAAATATTCAATGGTGTTCAACCTTGTGCAAGCTCAGGCAAAATAGGTAACGCAAACAATAATGGATAACAAATGAATTACAGAGAAAGCATTTGACCTCAGACCATGAAGTAGAGTATGGCTCAAT
Source organism: Chiloscyllium plagiosum (assembly GCF_037043375.1). Classification (NCBI taxonomy): domain Eukaryota; kingdom Metazoa; phylum Chordata; class Chondrichthyes; order Orectolobiformes; family Hemiscylliidae; genus Chiloscyllium; species Chiloscyllium plagiosum. The sequence continues at coordinate 69,781,591 of NW_028270159.1, read as the reverse complement.
GCAAATTCTGGCTAATACTTGCCAAGACACAAGCAGCACAACAGTTATAACCTCCTAACAGCATTTCAGTGCTCATCACTGCGTTAAACAGGAACTCATTGAAATTTTTAACACAGGCATTGTGATAATTTAGTGAAACTTCAATATTCATAGAATGTGGAAAATCACACTGAAAAAAATAATATTGAAAGAGGAGTTGGGAGAATTTTTTCAGTGTTTCTTTGAGTAACACATTGTGCAACTGGCTAGGGACGGAACTATCCCAGAGCGACCGTTGTGTGATGAAACATAGTGAATGAGTAAGGTCTCCTGGAGAGTTCCTCTGGGAAATTGTGAAAAAGTGCAGTTTAAAGGAATATTTTTTTTTAAAGGACAAGCTATAACTAGATACAAAAAATAGCCAATTACATGCGTTTGAGAGGAGAACTAACCAAGGTAAAATTGATAAACAGAATGAAATATGTGTCTGTAAATGAACGGTGGAAATCATTTGAAGGAACAGTGTAAAACATTCAAGAAAAGAACACTGCATTGAAACAGACACAACTTCAGCAAGAAATTTCTACCTGTCCCTCACTCAGGACAAAATAAATCATATTAGATTACGAGGCTTAGAACATCACCAAAACGTACTTAAAAGGCTTAAATGAGATAATGTTTTGGCCTAATTTTAAAGGGATTGCAAAGGGTCTGCTAGAAAGAGATGCGCAGTGGGAAGGGGAATCATCGTCAGGGTTTGAGCAGATGATAGGAATAGGGAGAGTTGAAGGTGCTGGAGGTGATGAGAGCATTACTGAGAGTGGTTAGTGCATGAATGGTGTTACAAAGCCTGTTTCTGCAGCTGGAGGAGTGTGCAGAGGTAGAGATGGACATTTCCATTTTTATTATTTCATTCATGACATGTGGTGGCCGCGGATTGGACCAGCATTCTTTGCCCCATTGCTAATTGACCAGAGAGTAGCTCAGAGTCAGCCATATTGCTGTGGGTCTGGAGTCACATGTCGGCTAGAGCAGGTTAGAATGTCAGATACCCTTCCCCAAAGGAGGTAAGTGAACCAGATGAGTGCTCCTATCGATCAACAATGCTTTTATGGTGGTCTCATCAATGTCTACATAAACAACATGACTTGTGCAGTTAATGTTCCAGTCCTGAGTATTGTTGTCAATTATACCTAGAGATGCAGGCACACAGTTCTTTGAAAGTGGTGTCACAGGTAGGCAAGCTGGTGAAGCAGGCGTTTGGGATGTTTACCATCATTGGTCAGAGCATTGAGAATAGGATTTGGGATGTCATGTTTTATATGTACAAGACATTGATGAGACCATCATAAAAGCTCCCTCAATCCTCACTTCGGATTCTGTGTCAAGTGTTGGAATGGCTTGGAAGAGCTAGGATTTATAATCATCTGGAGAGTAATAAGTTGATTCGGGATAGTCAACACGATTCTGTGAAGTGTAGGTCGTGCCTTACAACTCTTATTGAGTTCTTTGAGAAAGTGACCAAACAGGCGGATGAGAGTAAAGTAGTTGATGTGGTAGTATGTGGATTTCAGTCAAGCTTTCGTTAAGCTTCCCCACGGTAGGTTATTGCAGACAATATAGAGGCATGGGATTGAGAGTGATTTTGCAGTTTGAATTAACAATTGTCTCAATGAAAGAAGACAGAGGGTAGTGGTTGGTGGGAAATAATGATCCTGGAGTTCAGTTACTCGTGGTGTACCGCCAGGATCTGTTGTGGGTCTCCTGTTGCTTGTCATTTATGTAAATGACCTGGATGAGGTCATTGAAGGATGGCTCAGCAAATTTGCGGATGACACTAAGGTCTGTAGATTTTTGGATAGTGACAAAGGATGTTGTAGGTGATAGAGAGGCATAGATATGCTGCAGAGCTGGACTGAGAGTTTGCAAATGAAGTTTAATACAGGAAAGTGAGAGAAAAGTGAGAGGGCATAAAATCCCAGCAAGAACTAACACATTTAAGATGAAGATGATTAGGAGTGTCTTCACTCAGAGTATAGTGACTCTGTGGGAAGACCTGACTGCAAGGGGCTGTCGAGTCTGCATCGTTAAGAATATTTACAAACAGTCTTGGTCAGATTTTAATGAATCAGGGAAACAAGGGTTTTGTGGAAAAGGCAGGAAACTAGAGTTGAAGTGTATCAGATCAGCCATGATCTGATTGAACGTCAGACCATATTCAATGGGCCAAATCACCTAATTCCGCTTCTACATTTCATGGTCTAAACTCAAACTCAGTACCTACATTATAACATGATGCGTCTTGGCTCACAAAATTCTTTTATAATGGGATTATTAGGTATTTATTATTACACTGCATTTTGACCTACAATAGATAATATTGTTAATGGTTCCTTGATATGATGTTATAGAAAACCATCTCACATACATTCCAGGAGTCCCTGATACTCATTAGTTATCCAATCGGGATGGAGACCACTGTCATACTCAGTTACTGTACTGCCCTTGCTGCAAGTACATTCAGTGTCCTGATTGTAACCATATTGACATTACCATCATTGGTTGGTGCCTATAAAAGAATTCCTGCTAACAGTTGCTGCTGCTTGCTTATTCTCAGTTCCACCCAAATAGACTCCAAATTTTGATCTTCAATTCAACGTGGCTACCTCATTAATGCATTAACCTCATCCTTTCTTCACAACTTCTTGTTTTTTTGCCTCTCTTGCCTCGATCTCAACAACTCTCCAATATTTCCTTCCCAACGATTGCCATTCTGCAGCCACATCTCCGGAATGACAGTTCCATGAGATCTGTTCACTTTCATTCCATCTGCTTTATGGCGAATACAGGGAGTCATTCATCAGTAGTTGGGGGGCCAGTGGTTGGGAGGCGGAGTTGAGCGGATGTATAGACGTTACAGAGATAGGGAGTCTTCCGGGGTTCGAGGATGTTAGAGTTAAATAGACTTACATCTAGTCAAGAATGTTAGTGGGACAAACGGGTTTGGGGATTGGAAGAATTTACAGAGATAGAGGGAGCTGGATTAGATTCTGGAGATAGGGATAGGAATGGATGTAAGGAGAGGCAGGAGGACTGAGAGGCACGGGCAGGCGTTTTTTCAGGGAGAAGAGTATTGTGTGTATTAATTGAGAAATGGAAGGTTGTCGAGATGGAAGATGTTTACAAATATAAGAATGCTTCTAGGTTCTGGAGACTACAGAGATAGGAGGCAATGGAGAATGCCAGGCTGCTGTGTTGGAGACAGTTGCACAGATCGGGAGGGTTGCACAAACTGAAATATTTTCCTGTTGTCACGGTGTGTGGGGGAGGTTGCAGCTTAAATATATTAAGATCAAAGAATTGGAGAAAGATCAGGAGGTTACACTTGGATGTAGAGATTGGATGAGCTGGCATTGAAAGTGAGTCTTCTATAAACTGGAGAGTCACAAAGATTGGGGTTGGTGCTAAGAACGGGAAATCGCCAGGAACATCAAGGCATTCCCCAACAAGGGAAGATTAAAGTGGCTCCATAGATTGGGGTATTGTCAGGACTGGAAGAGGTCACACAGAAAGAGCGGGCTTTCGGGGCTCTAGATGTTTATGGAGATAGTGGAGGGGTTGGAATAGTTTACAGACATATGAAAGTTTTTAGTATAGTACTAAGATACACAGACTTTTGTTAAGGTAAGGATGGGAAGCTTAATCGGACTGGAGGATCGAAGAAAGGTATGGACAGTAATGGTGGCTGCAGATGTTTACGGATTAAGGAGAGACATACAGATTAGAGAGAGTGTGCGCTTCAGATTTTGATAGATATTGTAGAAACTAGACTTGCCTTCACTAATCGGGAGTTTGCGTTTATAGAAGGTACTGAAGGGACTGGAAGAGGTAAAAGATGTAGGCAAGGTTGTGGAAGCAGTTGGTGGTTAGCAATACAGAGGGTTGCGGAGACAGCCATGGATCATATAGACAGGGAGGTTTCTAAGAGCTGTGGAAAGTAACAAAAATCAAGGATTGGTGCTGCGTCCACTACTTTGCACTGCTGACATAAATGAGTTGGATGTGAGCATAAAAGTTAGTAAGTTTGCAGATGACAACAAAATTGGAGGTGTAGTGGACAGCGAAATCGATTACTTCAGATTACAATCTCCCAGAAGTAGTCTGATTTGGAGCGGATGACCCAGACTGGGAAGTTTGTGTGCACTGGAGATGATTTCACAGGGAAGGAGGACCTTAGAGCCACAGGTGGTTACAGAAATGTGGTGAGATGTAGCGTCTCCACATGTTCATGAAGACGGGGAGTTTGTTCGTGCTGGAACAGTTTACAAGCATAACGATGTTGGCAGGATGGGGCATTTTCCCCAGACACGAGTATTTCAGGTGAATGGAGCAGATTACAGAGACAAAGTTGGGTTGTACAGATTGGAAAAACAAACAGACATATGGAGGGTATTCGTGACTGAAGATATTTATAGATCTAGGAAGGCTTAGGTTTTGTAGGTTATTTAGTCAGGGACGGTGCGGAATCGTACAGATTTTCCAAGAGATACGGAGAGCAATTTTGGTTGGATACAGTTCACAGATCAGGGAGCATTAGTAACCTCCTCCAGTATGGTCAAAGTGGGAAGGGTTGTTGGCGAGGGTGACGTTTACAGTGAGGAGTGTAAGAGCTGGATAATGTTATGGAGATGAGAAGGTGGATGGAGAAATTGGACCAGCTTACATTGACAGGGTGGGTGCTGGAAATGGGAAGATGTCACATAGATAGTGGGTCTTGGAGGAACTGGATCAGAAGAGGCATTCAGTTCTACAGATTGGGAGTGTTGCAGGGACTGAGAAGATTTTAGGATCTCCACAGACTGATCTCGTCTTGAGGACTAGAAGACTTTACGTCGGTACGGATCGCTTCAACGCAATCCATGCAGTCTTCATTTCAGAACCAGAGACTTAATATCCCTCAACAGCCAGGGATCCCTAAACCTGCCAGCTTTTTCCTTCACCCTAACGGGGCATACTGGCCCGGATTCTTGATATGACACTTTTAAAAGCCTCCCAATTGCCAGTTGTTCCTTTTCCTCCAAACAGACCCACCCAATGGATGGTAGTCATAATATGGAGTTTCTGTTGTTGGACTGGAGTAGGCAAAGTTAAAAATCACACAACACCAGCTGACAGCCCAGCAGGTTTATTTGGATGCTCCAAGTGTCAGAGCACTACTTCATGAGGTGGTTGTGCAGCACAATCATAAGGCACAGAACTTATAGCATCAGGATGAGAGTGTCATGACATGTAATATTAAACAATTTCAGATTACGCCTTTCATCTTTCACAGTGATCATCAGTTCTTCCAAAGCGAATTGGACTAAAAAGTGGCGTTGTGCAATTTTAAATTCAATGCATTCACGCCTGCTAGATCCTGCCTAATTACCCGAAACCTGGCCCTGTTCCAGTTTAGAGGCCTGTGGACCTCTCTTATCTTTTTCCATAACTATGTTAAAACTAAGACCGTTGTGGTCACTGGACCCAAAGTGCTCATGGAGGTCATGGAGTTAGAGATACGTTTGGGGGCTAGAATATTGTTATAGGGTTAAGGATAGTTACAGGTGTTAGAGAATATTCGCAGGAGGAATGATTTATAGTTTGGAAGAAATTAGAGATAGCACCACTTTGATTTGATTCCAGATAGGAATGTATGCAGGGCTGTGGCTCCTCACAGGGATTACGTTGAGAATAGTGTAGAAATATTCGGAGGATTCGAGGATGTGGAACATTTAACAACAGTTGTGGTATCTGGAGAATATAGAAGGGATAGAGAGGATGGTGTGGACTGAAATAATAGAGGGATAGGGAGGTTGGTATGGATTCCAGGATATTAAATGGATAGTGAGGAAGGTGTGCTCTCGAGAATGTTTCAGGCCCAGGGTGGATAATGTATAATATATAATGTTACATGGTGAGGGAGCAAGTTATGGACTGTAGAATATTACAGCGTTAGGGAGTGTTGTATGGACCAGACAATTTGGCTGGACTGTAGAAGCTGGAGGGATTCATACAGACAAGGAGGATTGTAGGAGTGTGGGGAGTTTGCAGAGATAGGATGGGTGGAGTATTCTCAGAAATTAATGGGGCACTGTTGTCCAGAATGATGGAGGTTTCAGAACGTTGGATGGGTCAAGCAAATACAGAAAATGTAGGAACATAATCATTTCACTTCGGTGCTGTGCCACTGAGCGTCATCAGGAGGACATTTGTCCTTATTGAAATGTACAGATCCTCAAGGGAATGGACAGGGTGGATGCTTCCTTTACCCTTATGGGAGAGAGATAAACAAGGCGATCTGTTTGACAATAATGGAGAGTGGGGGCATTATCATATTTTTCAGTGGCCCAAACCTACTTCCACACAGCTCAAATCAATGCAATGCGATAACAAAGAGTAAGGTCATTTGGGGCAGCAGGAGATATGAGACAAAGATCATGTTGTAAGGGCTGGAGAGAGTGAGAGAGAAGGGAGATGTTCAACAGCTGGAAGGGCTCACAGGGGGTGGACACTGTCAGGACTGGAGAACATGACACGATCACTCATGAGAGGGAGTTAACGATATGGCCCAAGATCAAACAAAGCAGGAGGATCCCAAGCTCCATACCAGTCATTTACTGAGGGAGCTGCTCTCACCCAGCCTGGTGCCAAGCCCCACATACAAACAGCATGAGGCTTCTCAGATCCGGGTGCTCAGGGCCCAGTGCACTCACCTCTGAACCAGCTGGTGAGATATGTACACAGTTATATGTTCTCCAGAAACACCGTGACATAGCCGACATGAACTTGTGAATGCACACTCTCCCAAGCAAAGACCATCTGCACTCAGATTCTCTGGTTATACAATCCTCTGAGTGATAGTCTGCAGACAACAGAATCCACGAAACTCCATTGCATGAGTCAGGGTTAAAGGTAAAAATTTCATTCTCTCAAAATGGAAACTTCCCAATTACTGGCATCTCATGAAATAGTCACTTTAAAAAAATTCTGAAAATACATTCCAAATGATGCTTTGACGAGGTGAGCTCTTGTCAGTCGTGTCGACCTGGAGGTTACCAAATGCACGGATAGTATTTTCGAACAGATCAGAACCAATTTAGTGTCAGGCACACAGACAGAATGGGTAAATAGATTCATATCTGAAATCACATCGCCCAGCCTGGGAATCTGAAGCTGTGCTCACCAATTCTCTTGAAGATCTCCAGAGTTCTGACATCAAGACCGGCCGAATCGTCGATCAAAAAATCTGCTGTTCAAATTATAACGTCCTTCAGGATACACAGCCCGTCCTCGGTCCCATCCTGCAGTTTCTATGACTCCCGCCATATCTAAGCTCCTGCAGAATCCACATCCTTTTCTATATTTGTACCACCCTTCAAGTTCTGTACTCCTTCACACCTCTGTAATGTGGCCCGGACTCTAACACACTTCCTTCCTCGGCATTGTCCCCAGAAGGGCACTGGAGACTGGCGGGACATGCAGAGATCTGCATGGATATCAGGACGAGAAAATTTTGCAGATATTAGGAAAATTGCCGTAGCTAAAAAGAAGATTCAGTAATTTTGAGGGTTGATGCTAATAAAGGAGATTACAGAGTTAAGGAGGATTGAAGGGGCTTGAAACGGTTTCGCAGTTTGAGTGTTGTAGTGACTGGAGGAATGTACCAAATAGGGAGGGTTTAATATTGGAGGGTTCTGCAGAAAGCCTTTACAGGGTTAAAAGCAGGATTCTTGGCAGTGTTCAAGAACAGAGGGATCTTGAGTCCACGTCTATAGATCCCTTAATTTGATAAGGTTGTTATAAAGGCGTATGATGTGTTGGCTGTCATTTGCGGGGGATTGGGTGGAAGAGTTGCAGCTGTACAGAGTCTTGATTCGACAACATTCGGAATATTGTCTTCAGTTCTGGTTGCCACATTATACGAAGAATGTGGAAGCTTTTGAGAGGCTGCAGACGATTTACCAGGGTGCTGCCTGGACTGGAGGGCATGCCTTACGAGGGAAATGTAGGGGGAAGTGAGGTCTTTTCTCATTGGAGCAAAGAAGGAAAAGTGGGAATTTGATTACTTTAGATTACATTACAGTGTGGAAACAGGCCCTTCGGCCCAACAAGTCCACACCGACCCGCCGAAGCGCAACCCACCCTTATCCCTACATTTACCCCTACCTAACACAATGGGCAATTTAGCATGGCCAATTCACCTGGCCTGCACATCTTTGGACTGTGGGAGGAAACCGGAGCACCCGGAGGAAACCCACGCAGACACGGGGAGAACGTGCAAACTCCACACAGTTAGTCGCCTGATAGAGGTGTACAAGATAATGAGAGGCAAAGATAGTGTGGACAGCCAGAGACTTCTTCCCGTGACAGAAATGGCTAACACAAGGGGACAGAATTTGAAAAGAATTGGAGGAAGGTTTAAGTAGATGTCAGAGGTAGCTGCTTTACAGAGAGAGTGTTTGGTGCATGGAATACACTGCCGCGGTGGTACTGGAGTCAGATGCATTTGGGACATTTAAACAACTCTTGGATAGGCACACAGGTGATAGGAAAATGAAGAGTGTGTAGGTTAGTTTAATCCTAGAGTACGCTAAAAGGTCACACAAACTCGATGGCTGAAGGGCCGGTACAGTGTTAGATTACTTACAGTGTGGAAACAAGCCCTTCGGCCCAACAAGTCCACACCGCCCCGCTGAAGCACAACCCACCCATACCCCTACATTTACCCCTTGCCTGACACTACGGGCAATTTAGCATGGCCAATTCACCTGACCTGCAGGTCTTTGGACTGTGGGTGGAAACCGGAGCAAACCACGCAGACATGGCGAGAAATTGCAAACTCCACACAGTCAGTCGCCTGAAGTGGGAATTGAACCCAGGGCTCTGGCGCTGTGAGGTAGCAGTGCTAACCACTGTGCCACCGTGCCACACTGTTCTGTGTTATAAATAGAGAGGGTTACAATGACAGTAAGAGGTTTTGGAAAGCTGGAGAGGATGGGGTCTTAATGAAGAGAATCAATTAGAAAGGTTTGCCAGGATTGTCAGAGGTAACAGAGACAGCAATGGTCTGATGTGGAACAGACGACCCAGATTGGGAGGGGTTTGGGGACTGGAGGTAGTTTCAAAGGAGGGAGGACCATAGAGCCACAGGGTGTTTCAGAAACATGGGGAGCTGTAGGGCATGCAGGAGTTCATGGAGATGGGGAGATTTGGAGAGATGGAGCAGATTACAGGGATAAGGGTGTTGATAGGACATGCCTGGTTTATACAGACAGGGAGTATTTAGGGAATGGAGCAGATTACAAACATAAAGTGTATTTTTTTGATTGGAAGAACAAACACACATATAAAGGGTAGTAGGGACTGAACAGGTTAATAATGACCCGGATGAGGGCTTAGTAGGGTGGGTTAGTACCTGTGCAGACGACACTAATGTCGGTGGAGTTATGGATAGTGACGACGGATGTTGTAGGTTACAGAAAGACATAGACAAGCTGCAGAGCTAAACTGAGAGGTGGAAAATGGAGTTTAATGCGGACAAGTGCGACGTGATTCACTTTGTTCGGAGTAACCAGAATGCAAAGTACTTGGCTGAAGGTAATATTCTTGGCAGTGTAGATGAGCAGAGAGATCTCAGTGTCCATGTACACAGTTACCTGAAATTTGCCACCCAGGTTCACAGGATTGTAAAGAAGGCATACAGTGTTTTAGCTTTTATTAAGAGAGGGATGGAGTTCTGGAACCATGAGGTTATGCTGCAGCTGTACAAAACTCTAGTGCAGCTGCACTTGGAATATTGCGTAAAGCTCTGGTCACCGCATTATAAGAAGGATGAGGAAGCTTTGGAAAGGGTGCAGAGAAGATTTACTAGGATGTTGCCTGGTATGGAGGCAAGGTCTTATGAGGAAAGTCTAATGGGCCTGAGGCTGTTTTCGTTCGAGATAAGAAGGTTGAGAGGTGACTTAATAGAGACATATAAGATAATCAGAGGGTTAGGTAGGGTGGACAGGGCGAGCCTTTTTCCAAGTATGGTGACGGCGAGCACGAGGGGCCATAGCTTTATATTGAGGGGTGATAGACATCGGGCAGATGACCGAGGTAGTTTCTTTACTCAGAGAGTAGTACGGGTATGGAATGCTTTGCCTGCAACAGTGGTACATTCGCCAACTTTAAATACTTTTAAGTCGTCATTGGACAAGCAGATGGACATACATCTAATAGTGTAGTTTAGATAGGCTTCAGATTAGTATGACAGGTCGGCGTAACATCGAGGGCCGCAGGGACTGTACTGCGCTGTAATGTTCTATGTTTTATATAGATATCGAAAAGCTTAGGTTCTGGGGGTTAGCTAGACATGGAGGGTATGGAATCGGACAGATTTCCCAGGAGATAAGAACAGCAATTTTGTTTGCACCCAGTTACACAGATAATGGAAAGTGACGTTTGTGCAGATAGGAGTGTAAGCTAGAGAAGATTATGGAGATGAGTAGATAGATTGAAATACTGGAGGAGATTGCATTGACAGGATGGGTGATAGTGACGAGAGAATGGTTTACAGATCGCGGTGTTTTTAGGAAATGGATCGGGACAGTCACAGGGATAGGAGGGGGATCTACAGATTGGAGTTTAGCAGAGACCTGAGAATATTGCGGAGTCTCCACTGATTAATTGTGTCTTTTGGGCTGGAAGAGGTTACGTGAATATGGAAACTTAAACCCAATATAGACCATCTTCATTTTACAGACATCAGCCAGGGATCCCTAAACATGCCAACATTTCCCTTCACCCGAACAGGAACATACTGGCCCTGGATTCTTAGTATCACACTTTTAAAAGCCTCCCATTTACCAATTGTTCATTTTCCATCGAACAGACTCACCCATTCAGCCTCTGCTAGATCCTGCTTTATGATCCCAAAACTGGCTGTGCACTACCATAGCGCTTAACCTGTGGACCTCTCCTATCGTTTTCTGTAGTTATGTTAAAACTAAGACAATTGTGGTCACAGAACCCAAAGTGCTCTCCGACTGACACTTCAGTCACTTGCCTGACTTCGCTTTCTGAGGGGAGGTCCAATGTTGAACCCGCCTGAGTAGAGTAGGACTGTCTACATATTGACAAAGGAAACATTTTTGACAAATTCCGACCCATACGGGCCTTTTTTACTCTGGGTGGCCCAGCCAATCCAGCCGAAGTTAAAATCTACAGGGAGAAAGTGGGGACTGCAGATGCTGGAGATCAGAGCTGAAAATGTGTTGCTGGAAAAGCGGAGCAGGTCAGGCAGCATCCAAGGATGATTCCTGAAGAAGGGCTCATGCCCGAAACGTCGATTCTCCTGCTCCTTGGATGCTGCCTGACCTGCTGCGCTTTTCAAGCAACACATTTTCAGCTTAAAATCTACAATCAATACTACTCTCATATTCCTCCGCCTCCCTACAATCTCGCTACACATCTGCTCTTCTAGTACCCGTTGGCTCTTTCGGGGTCTATAATACCATCCCAACAGAGTGACCACTCCCTTCAGCTTTCTAACATTTAAACATATGACCCCATTTGATGAGTCCTTAAGAGTATCCTGTCTAAGCACTGTTGTTATGACGTTCCTTATGAAAAGTACAACTCCCCTTCCTCATTTACTTGTCATTCTGTCGTGCCTATAGCTTCTGTATCCTGGAATACTGAGCTGCCAGTCTTGCCCTTCTCTCAGCAATGTTTGTGTTATGGCTATAATATCCCAGTCCCCAGAGTCAATCCATGCTCTGAGGTTTTCTGCTTTACCAGTCAGGCCTCTTGCATTGAAAGAAATGCCCTTCAAACCAGACGTCTTTTCCCTCCCTGGACTGTGCCCCTGGATACCCTGCACGGGAAACATGCTCTCCGGGGTCTCTCGAAGAACATTGCGGATGCAGTAATATGCTGAAGAGGGAAAGGAGTGGGGCACATAGAGATCCTGAGTAAACATTGGCTGATTATGTTGAGGAAACTCCAAGGCATGATTGCTAACAACAGAAAATTAACTCGGGGCAGAATATCGCCCCTTAAAGACGAACGGCGCAATACATGCGTGGAACAATAGGAGATGGGTGAGATGCTAAACGAAAGTTTCATACCAGTACTTACTGTAGAGGAAGACTGGGGAAGTCAGGGAAAGAAACAGTCATATCTTCAAAAGAGTCCACATTACAGAACAGGAGTTGCTGGAGGTTTTAAAATGTAAAAAAAATGACAAATCCCTGGGAATTAATCAAATGTATACCAGGACACTGGGGGAATCTCGGGAAGAAGTGCCCCTTAAAGAGATAGTTCTAACACTGACATCCACGGGTGATGAGCTGGAAGCCTGGAGGGTGTTTAACGTTGTGCCAGTATTCAGAATTGCTGCGAGGGAAAGCCAGGGACCTAAAAACCAATTGGCTTGATATCAGTGGTTCAAATGTTGGGGGACACTGTGGGACAGGGGTTACATGCATTTGGGAAGGCAATGGTTGATTAGGGAGAGCCGGCCCACCTTTGTGTATACAAAGAAATGTCTCCCAAACTTGATTGAGTTTTCTGAAGAAGTGACCACGAAGATAGATGAAGACAGAGCAGTAGACATCGTCTATACTAACTTCAGCCAGGCCTTTGACAGGGTTTAGCGTGGAACATTAGTTTGTAAGTTTAGATCACATGAGAACATGGAAAGCTACCCAACTGGATACAACATTGGCTTGACAGTAGGAGACAGAGGGTGGTAGTAAAGCGTTGCCGTGAAGACTGGAGGCCTATGACCAGCAGAGTGCCATAAGGATTGGTGCTAGGCCCACTGTTGTGCATCATTTACAGAAAATATTGCAGTTAGAATATGAGTCATTGTTAGTAAGTTGATTGACAGAAGTCCGTGTTATTGTGGGCAGGGAACACAGTTATCGAAGGAGATCTCAAACAACTCGGCCAGTGGGCCAACTAATGAAAGATTTTTGTTAAGATAAACCAGGGAGGACGAACACAGTTAATGGTTCCTGGACAGTGTTGTCGAACACAGAGAGACAAGGGGTACCGTTAAATTGTTCCTTGGGAGAGATATCGCAGGTGGACAGGGTGGGGAAAACGACATTAGGCAGATTTGCCCTCATGGGTCAGAGCATTGAGGACATGAGTTGGGACATCATGATATAGCTCCACAAGTCATTGCTGGGTCTCCATTTGGAGTACTGCGTAGAATTCTGATCATCCTGCTTTAGGAAGCATTTTCTGAAACTGAAAATGAAGCAAAGATTGACAAAAATGTTACTGATACTGAAGGGTTTGAGTTACAACGAGAGGCTGAATAAGCTGTAAAGCAAAACAGGGGAATGAGATAGCGGTGGCAGGTACGGTTAAAGAGAATCCAAAGAGATTCTACGTAAACAAGTACAAAAAGGTAATTAGAGAGACAATAGTGCCTCTCAAAGATCAATGAGGCCATCCGTGTTTGGAACCACAGGAGATGGGCGAGAAACTATATGAAAATTTTATGTCAGAAATTACTGTGGACGAGTCAGCGAAAGAAACATTGATGACTTGAAAAGAGTCCCCATTATGGAAGAGGCGGTGCTGGAGGTCTTAGAACACAAAGATAGAGAAAGCTCTAGGTCCTGAACAAGTATATCCCAGAACATTGTGATAAAGTAGTGGCAGGGACCAGGGCAGAAATATTTGTATCATTTTCTTTCGTGTTTCCCGTGGGTGTGGGTGGCTGAGGGGTGATCTTATACAGGCTTATGAAAACATGAGGGGTATACACAAGGTGAATCATGAATCTCTATCCCAGGGTAGGGGAGTCCATAACTCGAGGGCAGACATATGAGGTGGGAGTGGGAAGACTCAAAAGGGATTGGAGGAAAACATTTTCCACACAGAGCATGGTGCATGAATGGAATGATCTACCAGGGGAAGTGATGGGGAGAAGCACAATGACAACATGGAAAAGACATTTGGGCAGATACATGAAGAGAAGGTTTGAAGGGATATGGGTGAAATGCAGGGAAACGCGACTCATTCAGGAACCATGGTCAGCATCGACTAGTTGGATCGAAGGATTTGTTTCTGTGCTCCATGATTCTGTGTCCAGTTATTGGACGAGGAGAATACCGAGATAAGGCATGTTTTAGACACTGAAGCATGTTACAGTGACAGGGATGGTAGTCTGGAATGCAGCACGTTTCAAATATGTGGAGGGAATATAGGGGAGGGAGCAGTTACAGGAATGAAACCGGTATAGGAGTTACAAATTATTGCAGACACTGGACTATGACACAAGACATAGACACAGTGTTGGAGAGGATACAGAGAACAGAAATATCCCAGGCAGCATTCCCACCTTCTCGTGGGCGACTTGCTTTCCTCTCTGTTGTACTAATGCCCAATAAGACAACACAGGCCTCGATTGATAACTATGAACTCAGTACGCTATCTCAGTACAGCGCAAGTTAAATTAGAAGCGGTGACTGAGCCACAGCTGTATGTGTACTGCACTACCCCCCCCCCGCCCCCAGCAATTTCATGTCTTGTTAGCCGATGTATAGAGCCATCTCATTGCTCTCTACTCTGTGCACTGTGAGTGATCTTACCTCACTGCAGGATTTATTGAATTCTCCAGATCTACCTGCCCGTTGTCTCTCTGGCTGACCAACTGCCTTCAATGTGGTGATGGACGAGACAGCCAGTAACTGGGAAGTATACTGAGTCAGGAAGTTCCTACGTACCTACAGGAGACACAGAAATAGACAGAATGGGTAATTAGACTGATGCAGTGAGCGTTACGCTTGGAGAATGGCACTGACTCCCATAGAGATCTGGAAAATCCCAGTTTCCATCCCTGATCTGTTCTGCGGCGTATCTGTGAGTGGAGGATTCTATTGGCTCAGGATCTGGAGTAGCTGCAAGAGTGAGAGACAGGGACAGAAGCAGCAATTACACCCACACAATGAGGGATCCCACATGGAGCGATACTGAGAGATATCACGAGAGTGCATAAGGATTTCAGGATCAAGCTGGAGGAAGAATGGGTTTAGCTTCATAATGCACTGGTATCAGAGTTCAGGGATAAGCAGGTAAAGTGCTGGCCTAGTGGTATTATTGCTAGATAATGCATCCAAAACCTCTGCTAATGTTTAGGGGATGCAGGTTTCAATTCCACCATCAGAAATGGAAACGTTTGAAATCAATAATTTGAAAAATAGTAATTAACAATCCACAAATAAGTACGAGACCATTGCTGATGGACAAAAAGACCAACACTTTTCCTTTCGAGAAGGACATCTGCCCATCCTCACGTGGTCTGCACGACATACACGCAACAAAATATTTGATTCTCAATTACCGTCTGAAATGGCCGAGCAAGCTACTCAGCTCAAGGGCAGCTCGATCTGCGCAAGAAAGGCTGGTCAACCAGAGAGACCCATATCCCAGATCCGATTACACCAATAATCCATGAGAATGGTCCCACTGGACCCGTGCTGGATAGTGTCCCATCCAATCATGTTCGTAGATTTATGGACAAGGCTTTAAACTGACAGAGTGGATGCAGGGAGAGGGTTCAGGTGAAAGGAGCATTCCAAAACCAAAGAGAAAAGGTGACGCATCGGAACAGCATAGGAATGTGACCGAAGATAGCAGAAAGGAACAGGATGGGACAGAGTTTAACTAAAACTGTAGACCAGCGAATCGGTTTGTGACAGGAAATTGTGGGAAAGAGTGCACAATTTATTTTCGCAAGGACAAAATCTCTCGAATAAGGTAGATGTATTTGTGACACAGAGGTAAAAGAGATTTATACACCAGAGAGACATGGTTACAGGGCGAACAAAAGGTGGAACATAAATATTCAATGTAAGACAACCTTGTGCAAACTCAGGAAAATGGGCAACGCTCACAATAATGGATAATAAAGGCATTACAGAGAAAGCATTTGGCCTCAGATCATGAAGCAGATTATGTATCAATGTAAATTCTGTCTAGCAGTTGCTAACGACACATGCAGCAGAACAGTTTTACCCACCTAACATCATTTCATTGCTCATCACTGCATTAAACAGCAAGTGATTGGAACTTTTTACAAAGGCCTTGTGATCTTTTCATGAAACTTCAATATTCGTATAATCTAGAAAATCACACTGACAACAGTAATATTGGAAGAGGAGTTGGGATAATTTTTTTCAGTGTTTGTTTGAGAAACACATTGTGCAACTGGCTCGGGACGCAATTAACTCAGAGCGACCGTTGTGTGGTGAAACACTCAAGAAAAGGAGACTGCATTGAAAAAGACAAAACTTCAGCAAAAATTTCCACCTGTCCCTCACTCAGGACAAAATAGATCATATTAGCTTACGAGCCTCAGAGATAACCAAATCCTGAAGTGAGAGAATGTTTGGGGGAAAGCTTTAAGGGGATTGAAAAGAGGTGGCAGTGGGAAGGGAATCGTTATCAAGGTTTGAGGAGATGATAGGAATAGGGAGAGTTGAAGATGCTGCAGGTGTTAAGAGCGTTACTGAGAGTGATTAGGGCATGAATGGTGTTACAAAGCCAGTACGAATTGCTGCAGCTGGAAGAGATTGCAGAGGTGCGGATGGACATATGTATTTTTATGGGATGTGGATGTGGATCCCACGGATTGTACCAGCAATCTTTGCCCCGCTGCCCATTGCCCAGAGGGTAGCTCAGAGTCAGCCATATTGCTGTGCATCTGGATTCCCATGTGGCCAGAGCTTGTTAGAATGCCAGATGCCATTCCCCAAAGGAGGTAAGTGAACCAGATGAGATATTCCTATTAATCAACAATGTTTTTATGGCGGCCTCATCAATGTCTTTTACAGATAAAAGATGACATCCCAACTCCTACACTCAATGCTCTGACCAATGAAGGTAAGCATCGAAAACGCCTGCTTCAAGAGCCTGACCACCTGTGTCACCACTTTCAAAAAACTGTGTACCTGCATCTCTGGGTCTATAATTGACAACAATACTCAGGGCCGGAACATTAACTGTACAAGTCCCAGCCGAGTTTATTTCACTAAAATGGAACACTTCACATTTATCGAATTGAACTCCACTTGCTATTCTTCAGCCGACTATCCAAGCAGTACTGTTTATCCTGGTGTAACATAGATAACCTTCTTCAATGTCCACTACATCACCAATTTCAGTGCCACCCAAAAAAAACCTCCTTACCAGGAAACGAGTACTCCCATCCAAGCCATTTATCCAAATGACAAACGGCAGTGGGCCGCTGGTCACATGCCTCCACTCTGAAAAACAACATATCTTCCATCACCCTCTGTCTCCTACCATCAAGCCAATTTTGTGTCCAGTTCACTATCGCCTCCTGAATGCAATATCGTTTTTACATTGATCTGACCTCATTACCCTGTTTGCCATATGGAACGTAGAACAAAGAACAATGCAGCACAAGATCCTTCAGCCCTCAATGTCATGCCGACCTTTTATCCTCTTCAAAGATCAAACTAATCTGCATACCCTTCATTTTATTATCATCCATGTGGCTATCCAAGAGTCTTTTAAATGTCCCTAATGTATCTAATTCTACTACCACCGCTGGTAGTGCATCCCACCCGCCCAACACTCTCTGTGTTTCTCTGAAATCTCCCCCTAACCTTTGTCCAATCACCTTAAAGTTATACCCCCTTGCTATACTAATATATGCCATGGGGAAAAAAGAAACAATATCTTTCACTATTCTCTCTAGCTGTACCTCTCATCATCTTGTTCACCTCTACCAAGTCGCCCCTCTCCTTTCTTCACTCAAATGAAAAAAGCCTTCGCTCCCTCAACCCTGGAAGTTACAAACCTGTGAGCCTTCCTTGGGATTCTGCGTCGAGTGTTGGAATGACTTGTAAGAGCTATAAGTTATAATGATCTTGAGAGGAATAAGTTGATTCGGGATAGTCAACACGATTCTTTGAAATGTAGGTCGTGACTTACAAACCCTATTGAGTTCTTTGAGAAAGTGACCAAACAGACGAATGTGGGTAAGCAGCTGATGTGGTGTATGTGGATTTCAGGAAAGCGTTCGTTAAGCTTCCCCACGGTAGGCTATTGCAGACAATACAGAGGATGGGATTGAGAGTAATTTTGCTGTTTGGATTAAAATTCGCTCAATGAAAGAAGAGAGAGAGTAGTGGTTGATGGGAAATATTGATCTTGGAGTTCTGTTAGTAGTGGGATACCACCAGGATCTGTTTTGTGTCTACTGTTGCTTGTCATTTATATAAATGCCCTGGATGAGGTTATTAAAGGACGCGGTCAGCAAATTTGCGGATGACACTAAGGTCGGTAGAATTGTGGATAGTGACAAAGGATATTGTCGGTTACAGAGAGGTATAGGTAAGCTGCAGAGCTGGACTGAGAGTTTGCAAATGGAATTTCATGCAGAAAAGTGAGACCTGATTCACTTTGCAAGGAGTAACAAGAACAAAGAATACTGAGTGAACGATAAGCTTCCTGGTAGTGTAAATGAACAGGGAGATCTCGGTGTCCAGGTTCATAGATCCTTGAAAGTTGCCACCAAACCTGATAGGGTTGTTAAGAAGGCATTCGGTGATTGAGCTTATATTGGTAGAGGGATTGAATTTCTGAACCGTGCAATCATGCTGCATCTGTGCAAAACTCTTGTTGGCCACACCTGGAGTATTGCATACAGTTCAATTCACCGCATGACCAGAAGGATGTGTAAGCTTTGGAAAGGCTTAGGAGTCAGTACGAACTGCTGCAGCAGGAGGTGTTTGCAGAGGTAAGGAGGGGCATATGTATTTTTATGTATTCATTCATGAGATGTGGGTGTCACTGATTGAACCAGCATTTTTTGCCCCACTGCTAATTGCCCAGAGGTTAGCTCAGAGTCAGCCATATTGTTGTGGGTCCAGAGTCACTTGTAGGCCAGACCAGGTTAGCATGTCGGATGTCCTTCCCTATGGGAGTTAAGTGAACCAGATGAGTTCTTCCTGCTGATAAACTATATTTTTATGGTGCATCACAATTGTCTTGAACAGATATACTGTGACATCCCAACTCCAATCTCAATGACGGTAAGCATCCCAAACACCTGCTTCAGCAGCCTGACTACCTGTGACACCACTTTCAAAGAACTGTATACCTGCATTTCTGGGTCTCTAATTGGCAACACTACCTAGGGCCCGAACATTAACTGTACATGTCCCACCCTGGTTTGTTTCACCAAAATGGAACACTTCACATTTACCTAATTAAACTCCATCTGCTATTCTTCAATCTACTATACCAGCAGTAATGTTCATCCTGTTTGATCATTGTTAACCTTCTTCACTCTCCAGTATATCTCCAATGTTAGTGGCATACATGAACGTAGTTTTAAGAAACCAATATTCTCGGCCAAATCATTTATCGAAGTGACAGACAACAGTGGACTGACGACACCGCTGGTCACATGCCTCCAGTCAGAAAAACAACATGTTTCCCACCACCACCCCTCCGTCTCCTACCATAAAGTCAATTCTATGTCCAGTTGACTAGCTCCTCCTGAATGCCATATCCTTTGACCCAGTTTACCATATGTAATGATGAGCATTGAACAGTACAGCACAGGACCCTTTGGCACTCAATGTTAGGCCGAACTTTCATCCACCTCTAAGTTCAAACTAACCTACATACCCTTCATTTTACTATCACCCATGTGCCTATCCAAGAGTCTATTTGATGTACCTAATATATCTAACTCTAATACCACCACTGCAGCACATTTCACATACCCACCACTCTGTGTAGAGAACAGAACGGTGAAATATCCCCTTAACCCTACCCCAACCACCTTAAAATCATATCCCCTATTGATATCCATTTCTGCCATGGGGGAAAATAGTCTCTCAATATTCATTTTATCTGTGCCTTTCATCATCTTTTTCAAATCTACCATGTCGCCCATTACCCTTCTTCACTCCAATGAGAAAAGCCTTAGCTCCCGCAACCTTTCTTCATAAGAAATGCTCTACATTGCATAACGCATTCTGGTAAATCTCCTCTGCGTGCTCTCTAAAGCTTCCACTTCCTTCTTGCAATGAGGAAACAGAACTGAACAAAATATTCCAAGTGTGCTCTCATCAGGATGCTATAGAGATGTGGGAAATCCTCACAGCTCTTAAACTCAATCCCCTTGCTAATGAAAGCCAAATCACCATACGCATTTTTAAAAACCCTGTCAACATGGGTGGCAACTTTGAGGGATCTATGGACACAGGCCCCATGAACTCTCTGTTCCTTCAAACTGCCAAGTATTCTGCCTTTCACCCAGTATTCTGAATTCAAATTGAATTGGTTTAAAAGTTTTCCATATTATACACACACGGCATTGACCATTATCAGGCCACAGGATTATTAGATTAGATTGGATTATATTACATTGTGGAAACAAGCCCTTCAGCCCAACAAGTCCACACCGACCCGCCGAAGCGCCGAAGCGCAACCCACCCATACCCCTACATTTACCCCTTACCTAACAACTGCGGGCAATTTAGCATGGCCAAATCACCTGACCTGCTCATCTTCGTAGGAGGAAACCGGAGCTCCCGAAGGAAACTCACGCAGACACGGGGAGAACGTTCAAACTCCACACATGTCAGTCGCCTGAGGCGGGAATTGAACCCGGGTCTCCGGCGCTGTGAGGCCGCAGTGCTAACCACTGACCCACCGTGCCGCCCCTACAGTATTGACTATCCACAGGCCACAGGATTATTAACACACATTGTTGACCATCCAAAGGCCACATTATTATTCGCACACAGTATTGACCATCCTTAGGCCAAGGGTTATTCACACACAGTATTGACGATTCACCGGCTACTGGATTATTCACACATAGTATTGACCATCCTCAAACTGTGGGATTAGTCACACAGAGTATTCTACATCCTGAGGCCACAGGATTATTCACTCACTGTGTTGACCAGCCTCAGGCCACAGGATTATTCACACACAGTATTGACCATTCACAGTGCAAAGGATTATTCAAACACAGTATTGAACATCCTCAATACACAGGATTTTCACAAACAGTATTGACCATTTACAGGCCACGGGATTATTCACACAATTTATTGAAAACCCTCAGGCAATAGGATTAATCATACATAGTATTGACCATCCGCAGGCCTATGGTTATTCACACACAGTATTGATGATTCACAAGCCAGAGGATTAATCACACCTATTATACACACGGCATTGAACATTATTAGGCCACAGGATTATTCACACAGTGTATTGATCAGCCTGCAGCCACTGGATTTTTGAACACACTAGCTTGACCATTTACAGGTCACAGGGTTATTCACGCAAAGTATTGACTATCTTCAGGTCACAAGATTATTCACAAACAGTAATGACCACCCTTGGGCCACAGGATTATTCACCGACAGTGCTCACTATCCGAAAGCCAGAGGATTATTCCTATACTGTACTGACCATTCACAGGCCACAGACTGATTCACAAACAGTATTGACTGTCCTCAGGCGACAGGATTATTCACACACTGTATTGACCATCCTCACGCAACAGGATTATTCACATCCTGTATTGAGCAGCCTACAGCCAGTGATTTTTTAACACACTATCTTGACCATTTACAGGTCACAGGATTATTCACACAAGGCATTAATCATGCTTAGGACACAGGATTGTTCACACACAGTATTAACCACCCTCAGGCCACAGGATTATTCACAGATAATACTCACTATCCGCAGGCCACAGCATTGTTCCTACACTGTCGTGACCATTCACAGGCCACAGCCTTATTCACACACAGATTTATTCCCACAGTATTGACCATCCTCAGACCACAGGATTATTTTCACAGAGTATTGACTATCCTCAGGCCAAAGGGCTATTCCCACACAGTATTGACCGTCCTCCGTCCGGAGGATTATTCACACACAATATTGACCATTCTCAGTTCACAGGAGTATTCGCACACAGTATTGGCTATTCACACGGCACAGGATTATTCACACACTGTATTGAGCATTCACAGCACACAGAATTATTCACACACTGTATTGACAATCCACAGACGACAGTATTACTACAAACAGTATTCAAAATGCACACGCACATATTATTAACACACAGCAATGACCATCAATAGGCACATTAATATTCACACACAATACTGACCATCCTTAGGCCAAGGGTTATTCACACTCAGTATTGACGATTCACAGGCTGCAGGACTATTCACACATAGTATTGACCATCCACAGGCCACTGGAGTATTTACGCAGTATTGACCATTGACAGTGCAAAGGATAATTCACACACAATATTCACCATCTTCAGGCCACAGGATTGGTCACACACAGTACTGACCATCCTCAGGCCAAGGGTTATTCACACACAGTATTGACGATTCAGAGGCCAGAGGATTATTCAAACACGGTATTGACCATCCACTGTCCAAAGGATTATTCACATACAGTATTGACCATCCTCAGGCCACAGGTATATTCACACTCAGTATTGACCAACCTCAGATCACAGGATTATTCACACACAATATTGAATATCCTCAGGCAACAGTATTATTAACAAACAGTATTGACATTGCACAGGCCACAGATTATCAACACAAAATATTGATCATCCACAGGCCACAGGATTACTGACACACAGCATTGATCATCCACGGGCCACATTATTATTCACAGACTGTATTGACCATCCTTAGGCCAAGGGTTATTCACACACAGTATTGACGATTCACAGGATACAGGATTATTTACACACAGTATTGACCATCCTTAGGCTGCAGAATTATTCACATGCAGTATTGATCATTATCAGGCCACGGGATTATTCACACACATTATTGAACATCGTCAGGCCACAGGAGTATTCACACTCTGTATTGAGCAGCCTACAGCCACTGGATGTTTGAACACACAATCTTGACCATTTACAGGCCGTAGGATTATTCACACACGGTATTGACCATCCTCAGGCCACGGGATTACTCACACACAGTATTGACAATCCGCAGGCCGCAGGATTATTCCTACACTGTACTGACCATTCACAGGCCACAGCCTTATTCACACACAATATTAACCATCCTCAGGCCACGAGATTATTCTCACACAGTATTGAGCATCCTTAAATCACAGGATTATTCACGCACAGTATTAATCGTCCTCGGGCCGCTGGACTATTTACACACATTATTGACTGTCCTCAGGCCAAAGGGTTTTTCCTACACAGTATTGACCATCTTCAGGCCACAGGATTATTCACACACAATACTGACCATTCTCAGTCCACAGGATTATTCTCACACTGTATTTGTACTCTCAGGCCACAGGATGTTTCACACACAATATTGAATATCCTCAGGCCACAGGATTATTCCCACACAGTATTGAACATTCGCAGGCCACAGGATTATTACCAGGCAGTATTCACCATCCTCATGCCACCGGATTAGTCACAAATATTATAGAACATCCTCCGGCAACAGGATTATTCACACACTGTATTGACCATCCTCACGCAACAGAATTATTCTCACACAGTATTGACCATACTCACGACATAGGATTATTCACGCATATTATTGAACATCCTCAGGTCTCGGGATTATTCACATACATTATTGAGCAGCCTCAAGCCTGGGAAGTATTCACACACGTTATTGACCAGCCTATGGCCTCAAGCTGTTTGAACACACTGCCTTGACTATTTACAGCTCACAGGATTATTCACACAAAGTTTTGACCATCCTCAGGCCACAGGAATATTCACACACTGTATTGACCATTGTACGGCAAGAAGATTATTGAACACACTGTCTTGACAATTTGCAGGTCAAGGGATTATTCACACAGATCATTGACCATCCTCAGGCCACTGGATTATTCACACACAACATTGATATTCTCAGTCTGTAGGGTTAGTCACACACAGTATTGACCACAGGATTACTAACAAACAATTTTCACCATGCACAGGCCGCAGATTGTTAACAGACAGCAATGGCTATCTACAGGCCACATTATTATTCACACACAGTACTGACCATCCTTAGGCCAAGGGCTTTTCACACTCAGCATTGACGATTCACAGGCTACAGTATTATTCACACACAGTATTGACCATCCTCAGCCCACTGGCTTATTCACACACAGCGTAGACCACTCACAGTGCAATGAATTATTCACACACAGTATTGATCATCCACAGTCCAGAGGATTATTCCCGCAAAGCATTGACCGTCCTCAGGCCACACGATTACTCACATACAGTTTTGACCACCCTCAGGCCACTGGATTATTCACATGAAGTATTGACCATCCTCAGGCCACAGAATTACTCACACACAGTATTGACCACCCTCAGGCCACAGGATTATTCATAGACAGTACTCACTATCGGCAGGCCACAGGATGAATCCTACACAGCACTGACCATTCACAGGCCACAGCCGTATTCACACACAGTATCGACTACCCATGATTATTCCCACACAATATTGATCATCCTCAAGCCACTGGATTATCTACACACAGGAAAGACAGTACACAGGCCACAGGATTACGCACACACTGTATTGACAATTCACAGGCCACAGGATTATTCTCACACAGTATTGACTATCCTTTGGCCAAAAACAAATTATCATACAGCATTGATCATCATCTGGCCAGAGGATTATTCACACACAGTATTCACAATCCTCAATTCACAGGATTATTCGCACTCAGTCTAGACTCCCCACAAGCCACTGGATTATTCACACACAATGTTGACCATTCACAGGCCACAGTATTATTAACAAGCAGCATTGACCATGTACAGGTGACAGATTATTCACACACAGTATTGACCATTCACACGCCATAGGGTTACTTACACGCACCATTGTCTATCCACAGGCCACGTTATCATTCGTACACAATATTGACCAGCCTATGTCCAAGAGTTATTCACACACAGTATTGACCATTCACAGTGCAAATGATTGTTCACACACTGTATTGACGATCCTCAGTCCACAGGATTGGTCACACACAGTATTGACCATCTTCAGGCCAAGTGTTACTCACACACAGCATTGACGATTCAGAGGCCAATGGATTACTCACTCACGGTATTGACCATTCACTGTCCAAATGATTACTCACATACAGTATTGATCATCCTCAAGCCACAGGATTATTCACACACAGTATTGACCACCCATGACACAGAATTATTCACTGACAGTATTGAATATCCTCAGGCCACAGGATTATTGAGACACAGCTTTGAATATCCTCAGGCCACATGATTATTCCCACACAGTATTGACCAACCACACGCCACAGGATTATTACCACGCAGTATTGACTATCCTCAGGTCACCAGATTTGTCACAAATATTATAGAACATTCTCAGGCAACATTATTATTGACACACTGTATTGACCATCATCATCCAACAGAATTATTTACACTCACTATTGACCATACTAAGGCCACATGATTATTCACACACAGTATTGACCATCTTCAGGCAGCAGGATTATTCACACACAGTGTTGAACATCCTCAGGCCACAGGATTATTTACACATGGTATTGCCATCATCAGGCCACAGAATTCTTCACACACAGTATTGACCACGTTCAGGCAGCAGGATTATTCACACACAGTGTTGAACATCCTCAGGCCACAGAATTATTCACACATTGTATTGAAAATCCTCAGGGCACGGGATTATTCACACACTGTATTGACCATCATCAGGCCACCAGATTAGTCACACACAGTATTGACCATCCTCGGGCAATAGGATTATTCACACTCAATATTTACCATAATCAGGCCACAGGATTTTTATCACCCAGTATTGAGAATGATCAGGCCACAGGATATTTCACACACAGTATTGACCATTATCAGGCCACAGGATTATTCATACATTGTATTGAAAATCCTCAGGCCAAAGGTTTATTCACAGAAATTATTTACCAGTCTCAGGAATCAGGATTATTCACACACTGTATTGACCCATGTACGGCCACAGGATTTTGAACACTCTGTCTTGACCATTATCAGGCCACAGGATTATTCACACGCATCATTGACCATGCTCAGGCCTCAGGATCATTCACACACTGCATTGACCCGCCTATGGCCACACGATTTTGAACACTCCGTCTTGACTATTTACAGACCTCAGGATTATTCGCACGAAGTATTTACTATTATCAGGCCACAGGACTATTCACACACAGTATTGACCAGCCTACAGCCACAGGACTGATGAACACAATGTCTTGACCATTTACAGATCACAGGAGTATTCAAACACAGTACTGACTATCCTCAGGCCGCAGGTATATGCACAGACGGTACTCTCTATCCTCAGGCAACAGGAATATTCCCACAAAGTAATGACCATTCATAAGCCACATTACACTTCACACACAATACTGACCATCCTCATGTCACAGGATTATTCGCACACAGTTTTAACCATGCTCAGGCCACAGGATTATTCCCATACAATATTGAACACCCACAGGCCACTAGATTATCCACACACAGTATTGAGCATTCACAGTGCACAGGATTACTCACACACTGTATTGAGTATCCTCAGGCAAAAGGATTATTCACACATAGTATTGACCATCACCAGGTGACACGATTATTCACACACAGTTTTGACCAGCCTCCAGCCACGAGATGTTTGAACACACTGTATTGACCAGCCTACGGCCAAAGACTTTTGAACACAATATCTTCACCTTCCTCAGGTCACAGGATTATTCCACACGGTATTGACCACCCTCAGGCCACAGGTTTATTCACACACAGTATTGACAATTCTCAAGCCACAGGATAATTCTCACACTGTATTAAACATCATTAGGCCACAAGATTATTTACAAACGGTATTGAACAACAACAGGCCACATGACTATTCAGACACAGTATTGACCATCCGCAGGATACTGGATTATTCACACACTGTATTGACCATCCACTGGCAACAGAATCATTTACACACAGAATTGACCATCCTAATGCCACAGGTGTATTCACACACACTATTGACCATCCTCAGGCAGCAGGTTTATTCACACA
The DNA here is from genome assembly GCF_037043375.1 of Chiloscyllium plagiosum. NCBI lineage: Eukaryota > Metazoa > Chordata > Chondrichthyes > Orectolobiformes > Hemiscylliidae > Chiloscyllium > Chiloscyllium plagiosum. The sequence goes on along the minus strand of NW_028270159.1, from coordinate 69,754,440 downwards.
CTGCATTGAACATCGTCAGGCCATAGAATTACTTACACACAGGCCACAGGATTGACCATCATCAGGCCACAGGACTATTCACACGAAGTATTGACCATCCTCAGACCACAGGATGATTCACACACTATAGTGATCTTCCTCAGGCAACAGGATTATTCACACATAGTATTGAGTATCCTCAGACCACAGGAGTATTAACACACAGTATTGACCACTTTCAGGCCACAGGATTATTACCACACAGGATTGACCATCCTCAGTCCACCGGATTAGTCACACACATTATTGAACATCCTCAGGCAACAGGATTATTCACACACTCTATTGACGATCCTCAAACAACAGAATTATTCACATACAGTGTTGACCATACTCACTCAACTGGATTATCCGCACTCTCTATTGACCATCCTCACTCAACAGAATTATTCACACACAATATTGACCATACTCATGTCATAGGATTATTCACACATAGTATTGACCATTATCAGGCCACAGGATTATTCACGCACTCTGTTGACCATCCTCACGCAGCAGAATTATTCACACACAGTGTTGGCCATCCTTTCGCAACAGGACTGTTCACACTCATGATTGAACATACTCAGGCCACAGGATTATTCACACACGTTATTGACCATCCTCAGACCGCAGGATTGCTCACATGCTATATTGACCGGCCTACAGCCACTGGAATTTTGAATTCATTATCTTGACCATTTACAGGTCACAGGAATATTCACACAAGGTTTTGACCATCCTCAGGCCATAGGATTATTCACACACAGCATTGGCCATACTCAGGCAGCAGGATTATTCACACACAGTATTCCACATCCTCAGGCCACAAGAATATTCACTCAGTGTATTGAGCATCCTCAACGATGGATTATGCACACACAGTAGTGACTATCCAAGATCACATGAATATTAACACACAGTATTGACCACCTTCAGGCCACAGGATTATTACCACACAGTATTTACCATCATCAGGCCACAGGATTAGTCACACACACTGTTGACCAGCGTCACAGGTTACAGGAAAATTCACACACAGTATTGACCATCCTCAGACCGCAGAATTATTCATATACAGTATTGATCAATCTCGGGCAAAAGGATTATCCACACACAGATTTGATAATCCTCAGGTCACAAGATTGTTCACATACAGTATTGACCATACTCAGGCCAAGGGTTATTCACACAGTATTGACCATCCTGAAGCCACAGGATGTTCACACACAGCATTCACCATTCACAGGCCAAGGTTTATTCATACACAGTATTGACTATCCTCAGGCCACAGGATTATTCCCATACAATATTGAACACCCACAGGCCACTAGATTATCCACACACAGTATTGAGCATTCACAGTGCACAGGATTACTCACACACTGTATTGAGTATCCTCAGGCAAAAGGATTATTCACACATAGTATTGACCATCACCAGGTGACACGATTATTCACACACCGTTTTGACCAGCCTCCAGCCACTAGATGATTGAACACACTGTATTGACCAGCCTACGGCCAAAGACTTTTGAACACAATATCTTCAACTTCCTCAGGTCACAGGATTATTCCACACGGTATTGACCACCCTCAGGCCACAGGTTTATTCACACACAGTATTGACAATTCTCAAGCCACAGGATAATTCTCACACTGTATTAAACATCATTAGGCCACAAGATTATTTACAAACGGTATTGACCAACAACAGGCCACATGACTATTCAGACACAGTATTGACCATCCGCAGGATACTGGATTATTCACACACTGTATTGACCATCCACTGGCAACAGAATCATTCACACACAGAATTGACCATCCTAATGCCACAGGTGTATTCACACACACTATTGACCATCCTCAGGCAGCAGGTTTATTCACACACTGCATTGAACATCGTCAGGCCATAGAATTACTTACACACAGGCCACAGGATTGACCATCATCAGGCCACAGGACTATTCACACGAAGTATTGACCATCCTCAGACCACAGGATGATTCACACACTATAGTGATCTTCCTCAGGCAACAGGATTATTCACACATAGTATTGAGTATCCTCAGACCACAGGAGTATTAACACACAGTATTGACCACTTTCAGGCCACAGGATTATTACCACACAGGATCGACCATCCTCAGTCCACCGGATTAGTCACACACATTATTGAACATCCTCAGGCAACAGGATTATTCACACACTCTATTGACGATCCTCAAGCAACAGAATTATTCACATACAGTGTTGACCATACTCACTCAACTGGATTATCCGCACTCTCTATTGACCATCCTCACTCAACAGAATTATTCACACACAATATTGACCATACTCATGTCATAGGATTATTCACACATAGTATTGACCATTATCAGGCCACAGGATTATTCACACATAGTATTGACCATTATCAGGCCACAGGATTATTCACGCACTCTGTTGACCATCCTCACGCAGCAGAATTATTCACACACAGTGTTGGCCATCCTTTCGCAACAGGACTGTTCACACTCACTATTGAACATACTCAGGCCACAGGATTATTCACACACAGTATTGACCATGATCCGGCCACATTATTATTCACACACGTATTGACCATCCTCAGATCGCAGGATTGCTCACATGCTATATTGACCGGCCTACAGCCACTGGAATTTTGAATACATTATCTTGACCATTTACAGGTCACAGGAATATTCACACAAAGTTTGGACCATCCTCAGGCCATAGGATTATTCACACACAGCATTGGCCATACTCAGGCAGCAGGATTATTCACACACAGTATTCCACATCCTCAGGCCACAAGAATATTCACTCAGTGTATTGAGCATCCTCAACGATGGATTATGCACACACAGTAGTGACTATCCAAGATCACATGAATATTAACACACAGTATTGACCACCTTCAGGCCACAGGATTATTACCACACAGTATTTACCATCATCAGGCCACAGGATTAGTCACACACACTGTTGACCAGCATCACAGGTTACAGGAAAATTCACACACAGTATTGACCATCCTCAGACCGCAGAATTATTCATATACAGTATTGATCACTCTCGGGCAAAAGGATTATCCACACACAGATTTGATAATCCTCAGGTCACAAGATTGTTCACATACAGTATTGACCATACTCAGGCCAAGGGTTATTCACACAGTATTGACCATCCTGATGCCACAGGATGTTCACACACAGCATTCACCATTCACAGGCCAAGGTTTATTCATACACAGTATTGACTATCCTCAGGCCACAGGATTATTCACACGTAGTAATTACTATCCTCAAGGCACAGGATTATTCCACACGGTATTGACCACCCTCAGGCCACAGGTTTGTTCACACACAGTATTGACAATTCTCAAGCCACAGGATAATTCTCACACTGTATTAAACATCATTAGGCCACACGATTATTTACAAACGGTATTGACCAACATCAGGCCACATGACTATTCAGACACAGTATTGACCATCCTCAGGATACTGGATTATTCACAAACTGTATTGACCATCCTCTGGCAACAGAATCATTTACACACAGTATTGACCATCCTAATGCCACAGGTGTATTCACACACACTATTGACCATCCTCAGGCAGCAGGTTTATTCACACACTGCATTGAACATCGTCAGGCTATAGAATTACTTACACACAGGCCACAGGATTGACCATCATCAGGCCACGGGTCTATTCACACGAAGTATTGACCATCCTCAGACCACAGGATGATTCACACACTATAGTGATCTTCCTCGGGCAACAGGATTATTCACACATAGTATTGAGTATCCTCAGACCACAGGAGTATTAACACACAGTATTGACCACTTTCAGGCCACAGGATTATTACCACACAGGATTGACCATCCTCAGTCCACCGGATTAGTCACACACATTATTGAACATCCTCAGGCAACAGGATTATTCACACACTCTATTGACGATCCTCAAGCAACAGAATTATTCACATACAGTGTTGATCATACTCACTCAACTGGATTATCCGCACTCTCTATTGACCATCCTCACTCAACAGAATTATTCACACACAATATTGACCATACTCATGTCATAGGATTATTCACACATAGTATTGACCATTATCAGGCCACAGGATTATTCACGCACTCTGTTGACCATCCTCACGCAGCAGAATTATTCACACACAGTGTTGGCCATTCTTTCGCAACAGGACTGTTCACACTCACTATTGAACATACTCAGGCCACAGGATTATTCACACACAGTATTGACCATGATCCGGCCACATGATTATTCACACACGTTATTGACCATCCTCAGACCGCAGGATTGCTCACATGCTATATTGACCGGCCTACAGCCACTGGAATTTTGAATACATTATCTTGACCATTTACAGGTCACAGGAATATTCACACAAAGTTTGGACCATCCTCAGGCCATAGGATTATTCACACACAACATTGGCCATCCTCAGGCAGCAGGATTATTCACACACAGTATTCCACATCCTCAGGCCACAAGAATATTCACTCAGTGTATTGAGCATCCTCAACGATGGATTATGCACACACAGTAGTGACTATCCAAGATCACATGAATATTAACACACAGTATTGACCACCTTCAGGCCACAGGATTATTACCACACAGTATTTACCATCATCAGGCCAGAGGATTAGTCACACACACTGTTGACCAGCGTCACAGGTTACAGGAAAATTCACACACAGTATTGACCATCCTCAGACCGCAGAATTATTCATATACAGTATTGATCAATCTCGGGCAAAAGGATTAATCACACACAGATTTGATAATCCTCAGGTCACAAGATTGTTCACATACAGTATTGACCATACTCAGGCCAAGGGTTATTCACACAGTATTGACCATCCTGAAGCCACAGGATGTTCACACACAGCATTCACCATTCACAGGCCAAGGTTTATTCACACACAGTATTGACTATCCTCAGGCCACAGGATTATTCAAACGCAGTAATTACTATCCTCAAGGCACAGGATTATTCTCACACGGTTTTGACCATCCTCAGGTCACAGGATTATTCACATAAAGTTTTGACCAACCTCAGGTCGCACATTATTCACAAACAGTACTGAAATTCCTCAAGCCACCGGATTATTCAGACACAGCATTGACTATTCTTTAACACCAGGAATATTACCACATAGTATTGACCATCCTCAGGCCACCAGATTAGTCAGACACATTATTGAACATGCTCAGGGAACAGGATTATTCACAAACTGTGTTGACCATCTTCACGCAACAGGATTATTCACAAACAATATTGAGAATACTCAGGCCACAGGATTATTCACACACAGTATTGACCATTCACAGGCAGCACGATTATTCACACACTGTATTGACTATTCTCACGCAACAGGATTGTTCCCACAATCTATCGACCATGCTCAGGCCACAGATTATTCTCAAACCTTATTGAACATTCTCAGTCCAATTGTTATTCACACACAGTATTGATGATTCACACGCGAGCGTATTATTCACATGGTACTGACCATTCACCGTCCAAAGGATTCTTCACACGCATTATTGACCACCTTCATGCAACAGGATTATTCAGAAACATTATTGAATATCCTCAGGCACCAGGATTATTCGTACACTGTATTCACCAACCTCACGTAATGGAATTATTCACAGACAATATTGACCATCCTCATACAACAGGATTATTCACACACTCTATTAACCATTCTCACGCAACAGGATTATTCACAATTAATATTGAGAATACACAGGCCAGAGGATTATTCACACAGAGTATTGACCATTCACAGGCAGCACGATTATTCACGCACTGTATTGACCATTCTCACGCAACAGGATTATTCGCATATGGTATTGACCATACTCAAGCCAGAGGACTATTCGCATACAGTATTGACCATACTCAGGCCAAGTGTTATTCACACACAGTATTGACGATTCACATGCAAGAGAATTCTTCACACATGGAACAGGCTATTCACTGTCCAAGGTATTATTCACACACTTTATTGACAATACTCAAGCCATAGGATTATTCACACATTGTATTGACCATCCACAGGCGCAGGTTTATTCACACAGTATTGACCATCCTCAGGCCACAGGGTTATTCACACAGAGTATTGACCATCCTCAGGGCGCAGGATTATTCACACACAGGCACAGGCACATGATTTACAGGCCAGAGGATTATTCACACATGTAACTGCCCATTCACTGTCCAAATGATTATTCACGCAATGGTTTGACCATACTCACGCAACAGAATTTTTCAAACAAACTAGTGACCGTCCGCACGCAACAGGATTATTCACACTCAATATTTACCATACTCAGGCCAAAGGATTATTCACACACACCATTGACGATTTACAGGCCAGAGGATTATTCATACATGGAACTGCCCATTCACTGTCCAAAGCATTATTCACACATTGGTTTGACCATACTCAAACCACCGGATTATTCACACACAGTATTGACTAACCTCAGGCCACAGGAATATTCACATACAATACTAAGCATTCTGAGGCCACATGATTATTCACACACACTGTTGACCAGCGTACATCCGCAGGATTAATGAACACACTGTCCCGACAATTCACAGTTCTCAGGATTTTTCAAACAGGGCATTGAACATCCTCAGGCCGCTGGATTATACACACACAGTATTGAGCATTCACAGTGCACAGGATTATTCATACACTGTATTGACCATCCACAGACCACTGCATTATTATATTGACACAGTATTGATCATTCACATGCTACAGGATTATTAACATACAGCATTGACTATCCACAGGTAACATTGTTATTCACACATAGTATTGACCATCCTTAGGCCAAGTGTTATTTACACACATTATTGACTATCCTCAGGCCACAGTATTATTTACACACGGTATTGACCATCATCAGACCATAGGAGTATTCACACACGGTATTGACCATACTCAGGCAACAGGATTATTCACACACAGTATTGACCTTACGCAGGCCAAGTGTTATTCACACACAGTAATGACGAATCACAAGCAAGAGAATTATTTACACATGGAACCTACCATTCACTGTCCAAAGGATTGTTCACTCCCTGGATTGACTATACTCAAGCCACATGATTATTCACACACATTATTGACCATGCACAGGCCACAGTATTATTAACAAACAATATTGGCCATGCACAGGCCAAAGGTTATTCACACACTGTCATGACCATCCACAGGCGACAGGATTAATTACACACAGCATTGCATATCCAAAGGCAACAATGTTATTGACACAAAGTATTGACCATCATTAGGCCAAGGGTTATTCACACACAGTATTAACCATACTCAGGCCATAGGATTATGCACACAGTATTGACGATTCACAGGCCAGAGGATTATTCACACACAGTAATGACCGATCCCTAGCACCAGGAATATTACCACACAGTATTGACCATCCTCACGCAACAGAATTATTCACACATCATATTGACCATCCTCACGCAGCAGGATTATTCAGACTCAATATTGAGAATACTCAGGCCACAGGATTATGCACACGCAGTATTGATGATTCTCACGCAACAGGACTATTCCCACAAAGTATTGACCATACTCAAGACACAGGACTATTCACACACAGTATTGAACATTCTCCGGCCAAGTGTTATTCACACATAGCATTGACGATTCACAGGCCGGAGTATTATTTGCATGGTATTGAACACTCACTGTCCAATGGATTCTTCACGCACAGTATTGACCACCCTCAAGCAACAGGATTACTCACAAACATTATTGAATATCCTCAGGCAACAGGATTATTCACACACTGTATTGACCATCCTCACGTAACAGGATTATTCACACTCAATATTGAGAATACTCAAGCCACAGGATTAAACACACACAATATTGACCATTCTCAGGCATCATGATATTCACACAATGTATTGACCAATCTCACGCATCAGGATTATTCGCACACTGTATTGACCATACTCAGGCCAAGTGTTATTCACACACAGTATTGAAGATTCACAGGCAAGAGAATTCTTCACACATGGAACTGACCATTCACTGTCCAAGGTATTATTCACACACAGTATTGACAATACTCAAGTCACAGGATTATTCAAACACAGTATTGATTATCCTCAGGCGCAGGTTTATGCACACAGTATTGACCATCCTCAGGCCACAGGATTACTCACACAGTGTATTGACCATCCTTAGGCTGCAGTATTATTAACAAACACTATTGACCATGCACAGGCCACAGATTTTTCACACACTCTATTGACCATCCACAGGCCACAGGATTAATTATACAGAGCATTCCCATCCACAGGCAACAATGTTATTCACACAAAGTATTGACCATCCTTAGGCCAAGAGCTATTCGCACACAGTATTGACCATACTCAAGCCACAGTATTATTCACACACAGCATTGACTATTCGCTAGCACCAGGGATATTGCCACACAGTATTGACCATTCTCGGGCCACCAGGTTACAAAGAACAGAAAACATAGAACAGTACAGCACAGAACAGCCCTTTCAGCCCACGATGTTGTGCCGACCACTGATCCTCAAGTATGCACCCTCAAATTTCTGTGACCATATGCATGTCGAGCAGTCTGTTAAATGTCCCCAATGACCTTGCTTCCACAGCTGCTGCTGGCAACTCATTCCATGCTCTCACAACTCTCTGGGTAAAGAACCCGCCTCTGACATCCCCTCGATACTTTCCTCCAACCAGTTTAAAACTATGACCCCTCGTGTTAGCCATTTCTGCCCTCCAGTCCAGGCAGCATCCTGGTAAACCTCCTCTGAACCCTCTCCGAAGCATCCACATCTTTCCTATAATAGGGCGACCAGAACTGGACGCAGTTTTCCAAGTGCGGTCTAACCAAACTCAATCCCCATGTTAATGAAAGCCAAAACACCATCTGCTTTCTTGACAACCCTGTCCCCATGACCTTGCTTCCACAACTGCTGCTGGCAACTCATTCCATGCTCTCACAACTCTCTGGGTAATGGGCCCCCCTCTGACATCCCCTCGATACTTTCCTCCACCCAGCTTAAAACTATGACCTCTCGTGTTAGCCATTTCTGCCCTGAGAAATAGTCTCTGGCTATCGACTCTATCTATGCCTCTCATTATCTTGTATTCCTCAATTAGGTCCCCTCTTCTCCTCCTTTTCTCCAATGAAAAAGGTCCGAGCTCAGTCAATCTCTCTTCATATGATAGGCCCGCCAGTCCAGGCATCATCCTGGTAAACCTCCCCTGAACCCTCTCCAAAGCATCCACATCTTTCCTATAATAGGGCGACCAGAACTGGACGCAGTTTTCCAAGTGCGGTCTAACCAAAGTTTTCTAGAGCTGCAACAAGATCACACGACTCTTTAACTCAATCCCCCAGTTAATGAATGCCAAAACACCATATGCTTACTTAACCACCCTGTCCACTTGGGTGGCCATTTTAAGGGATCTATGTACCTGCACACCAAGATCCCGCTGTTCCTCCACACTGCCAAGAATCCTATCCTTAATCCTGTACTCAGCTTTCAAATTCGACCTTCTAAAATGCATCACCTCGCATTTACCCAGGTTGAACTCTATTTTGCACCTCTCAGCCCATCGCTGTATCTTGTCAATGTCACGCTGCAGCCGACAACAGCCCTCTATACTATCAACGACACCTCCAACCTTTGTGTCGTCTGCAAACTTGATAACGACCAATCCTTCAATCCCCTCATCCAAGTCATTAATAAAAATTATGAACAATAGAGGCCCAAGGACAGAGCCCTGTGAAACACCACTCATTACTGACTTCCAGGCAGAATATTTTCCTTCTTTCACCATTCGCTGTCTTCTGTTGGCCAGCCCATTCTGTATCCAGACAGCTAAGTTATCATTTACCCACACGTCCTGACCTTCTGAATGAGCCTACCATGGGGAACCTTCTCAAATCAGTCACACACATTATTGAACATCCTCAGGGAACATGAGTATTCACACACTATATTGGCCATCCTCACGCAACATAATTTTTCAAACAAACTAATGACCATCCGCACACAACAGGATTATTCACACTTAATATTGACCATACTAAGGACAAAGGATTATTCACACACAGAATTGATGATTCACAGGCCAGGGGATTATTCACACATAGAACTGCCCATTTACTGTCCAAAGGATTATTTACACACTGGTTTGACCATACTCATGCAACAGAATTTTTCAAACAAGTTAGTGACCGTCCGCACGCAACAGGATTATTTACACTCAATATTGATCACACTCAGGCCACAGGATTATTCACACTCAGCATTGACGATTCACAGGCCAGAAGATTATTCACACATGGAAATGGCCATTCACTGTCCAAAGGATTATTCACACACTGGTTGGACTATACTCAAACTACAGGATTATTCACACACAGTATTGACTAACGTCAGGCTATAGGAATATTCACATACAATATTTAACATTCTCTGGACACATGATTTAGTTTGAGAGTGCTAGGCCTTTTCTCGTTGGAACGGCGAAGGATGAGGGGTGACTTGATAGAGGTTTATAAGATGATCAGAGGAATAGATAGAGTAGACAGTCAGAAACTTTTTCCCCGGGTACAACAGGGTGTTACACGGGAACATAAATTTAAGGTGAAGGGTGGAAGGTGTAGGGGAGATGTCAGGGGTGGGTTCTTTACCCAGAGAGTGGTGGGGGCATAGAATGCGCTGCCTGTGGGAGTGGTAGAGTCAGAATCTTTGGTGACCTTTAAGCAGCAATTGGATAGGTACATGGATGGGTACTTAAGCTAGCACAAATGTTCGGCACAACATCGTGGGCCGAAGGGCCTGTTCTGTGCTGTATTGTTCTATGTTCTATGTTCTATGATTATTCACACACCCTGTTGACCAACGTACGACCTCAAGATTAATTAACACACTATCCTGACCATTCACAGGTCTCAGGATTTTTCAAACACACTATTGAACAACCTCAGGCCGCATTATTATAAACACACAGTATTGACCATTCGCAGGCCACAGTATTATTCACACATAGTATTGAGCCTTCACAGTGCACAGTATTATTCATACACTGTATTGACCATCCACAGACAACAGTATTATTAACACACACTATTGATCATCCACATGCTACAGGATTATTATCACACAGCATTGACCATTCACAGGTAACATTATTATTCACACACAGTATTGACCATCCTTAAGCCAAGTGTTATTCACACACGTTATTGACCATCATCAGGCCACAGGATTATTCACACTCGATATTGACTATGCTCAATCAACAGGATTATTCACACATAGTATTGACCATTCTCATGCCACACGATTATTCAAACATAGTATTGACCATACTCAGGCCACAGGATTACTCACACGCAGTATTGCCGAATCACAGGCAAGAGAATTATTTACACATGGAACTGACCATTCACTGTCCAAAGGATTTTTCACTCACTGTATTGACCATACACTCGTCACACGATTATTCGCACACAGTATTGACTAACCTCAGGCCACAGGAAAATTCACATACAACATTAAACAGTCTCAGGCCGCATGATTATTCACAGACAGTACTGACCAGCCTATGGCCACAACATTAATGGCCACACTGTGCTGACCATTCACAGGTCACAGTATTATTTACACAGAGTACTGACCATCCCCAAGCCGCAGTTTCATTCACACACATTATTGAACATTCTCAGTCCACAGGATTATGCACGAAGAGTACTGACCATCCTCAGGTCGCAGGTTTATTCTCACACAGTATTGAGAATTCGCAGTTAACAGGATTATACACACGCTGTATTGACCATCCGCAGGCCACAGTATTACTAACAAACAGTATTGACCATGCACAGGCCAAGTGTTATTCACACACCGTATTAACCATACTCAGGCCACAGGATTATGCGCACACAGTATTGACGATTCACAGGCCAGAGGATTATTCACACACAGTATTGACCATTCCCTAGCACCCGAAATATTAGCACGCAATATTGACAATCCTCAGGCCACCAGATTAGCCGCACACATTATTGAACATCCTCAGAGAACAGGATTATTCACACTCAATATTGACCATATTCAAGCCACAGGATTATTCACACACAGTAATGACTAACCTCAGGTCACAGGAATATTCACATACAATATTAAGCATTCTCAGGCCACATGATTATTCACACACACTGTTGACCAGCGTACGTCCACAGGATTAATGAACACACTGTCCTGACCATTCACTGGTCACAGGATTATTTAAACAGAGTATTGACCATCCTCAAGGCGCAGGATTATGCACGCACAGTATTGACCATCCTCAGGCCACAGAATTATTCACATACTGTATTGACCATCCACAGATCACAGTATTATTAACAAATAGTATTGACCATGCACAGGCCACAGATTATTAGCACACATTATTGACCATCCTCAGGCCACATGATTATTTTCGCACGGTATTGACGATCCTTAGGCCACAGAATTATACACACTGTATTGACCATCCTCAGAATACAGTATTATTAACAAATAGTATTGACCATGCACGGGCCACAATTTATTAACACACAGTATTGATCATTCACAGGCTACAGGATTATTAACACACAGCATTGACCATCCACAGGTAACTTTATTATTCACACACAGTATTGACCATCTTTAGGCCAAGTTTTACTTACACACATTATTGACCATCCTCAGGCCGCAGGATTATTTTCGCACGGTATTGACCATCCTCAGGCCACAGAATTATTCACACACTGCATCGACCATCCTCAATCCACAGGATTATGCATTCACAATGTTGAACATCCTCAGGCCACAGGATTATTCACACACAGTATTGACCAACCTCAGGCCGCAGTAATGTTTGAACACAGTATTGACCGTCCTTATGCTACAGGAGTATTCACAAACAGTATTAAGCATATATATAGTCCCCGGGATTACTCACAAACATTATTGACAATCCACAGTCCACAGCACTATTCGCACACTATTCTTCATCCTCAGGCTGCAGGATTATTCACACACAGCATTGTACATCCTCAGGCCTCAGCGTTATTCACGCACTGTATTGACCAGCCTACAGTCTCAGGATTTTTGAACACTCTGCCTTAACCGTTTACAGGTCACGGAATTGTTCACACAAATTATTGATCATCCTCAGACCACAAGATTATTTACACATAGTACTGACCATTCTCAGGCCAAGAGTTATTCACGCACAGTAATGCCGATTCACAGGCCAGAGGAATATTCACATGTGGCATTGATCATTCACTGTCCAAAGGATTATTCCCACACCGTATCCACCATTCACCGGCCACAGAATTACTCAAACAGAGCAGTGACCGTCCTCAGGCTACAGGATTATTCACAGACAGCACTCACTCTCCGCATGCGTCAGGATTACTCCTACACAGTACTGACCATTCACAGGCTACATTCTTATTCACACACAGTATTGACTACCCTCAGGCCACAGGATTACTCACACAAAGTATTGTCCATTCACAGGCCACAGGATTATTCACGCAGATGATTCACAATCCTCAGGCCACAGGATCTTTCTCACACACCATTGACTATCCTCAGGCTAAAGGGTTATTCCCAAACGGTATTGACCATCCGCTGACCAGAAGATTACACAGTATTGAGCATGCACAGTGCGAAGGATTATTCACGCACAGCATTGACCATCCACAGGCAACATTATTATTCACACACAGTATTGAACATCCTTAGGCCAAGGGTTACTCACACAGTGTTGAAGATTCACAGGCTACAGGATCATTCACACACAGTATTGACCATCCTCAAGCGGTTGGATTATTCATAAACAGTATTCTACATCCTCCGGCCACAGGATTATTCACAGACTGTATTGACCATTCACAGTGTAAATGAGTATTCACACACAGTGTTGACCATCCTCAGTCCACAGAATTATTCACACACATTATTGAACATTCTAAGGCCACAGGATAATTCACACACAGTATTAACAATTCACAGTCCGCAGCATTATTCACACACAGCATTGACCATTCACAGGCCACCGGATTATTCACACACAGTATTGAATCAACCTCATGCAACATGTACTAATCACGCACAGTTTTGACTATCGTCCGACTACAGGATTGTTCACAGACAGAATTGATCATTCTCATTCTAAGGCTTATTCACGCACGGTATTGACGATTCACAGGTCAGAGCATTATTCACACATGGTATTGCCTAGTTACTGTACAAATAATTTTTAACACACAGTATTGAGTACCCTCAGGCCACCGGCTTATTCACACACAGTATTGACCATGCTCATGCCACAGGAATATTATCACCCATTATTGACCATTATCACGCCACCAGATTAGTCACACACATTATTGGACATTCTCAGACAATAGGTTTATTCACACACTGCATTGAACATCCCCATGCAACAGAATTATTCCCACACAATATTGACCATCCTCGCACAACAGGATTATTCACACACAGTATTGACCATACTCAGGCCACAGGATTACTCACAAACAGTATTGGCGATTCACAGGCCAGAAGATTATTCACACATGGAACTGCCCATTCACTGTCCAAATGATAATTCACACACTTTATTGACCATACTCAAGCCACAGGATTATTCGCACACAGAATTGACTAGCCTGAGACCACAGGAATGTCCACACACAGCATTAAACATTCTCAGGTCACAGGATTATTCACATACAGTACTGAATATCCTCAGGCCACAGGATTATTCACAAACAGTGTTTGACAATTCTCAAGCCATAGGAGTATGAACACACAGTATTGACCATTCCCAGGCCACCATATTAGTCACACACTGTATTGATCATCGTCACGCAACAGCATTTTTTCACACTCCATATTGACCATACTCAGGCCACAGGATTATTCACACACAGTATTGACCATTCTCAGCCCAATTGTTATTCACACACAATTTTGACGATTCACAGGCCAGAGGAGTATTCACGCATGGAACATCCATTCACTGTCCAAATGATTATTCACTCACACTGTTTTGACCATACTCAAGCCAAAGGATTATTCACACACAGTATTGACCATCCTCTGGCAGCAAGATTACTCACAATCCGTATTGACCACTCTCAGACCACAGGATGTTTTCACACATGATATTGACCATCATCAGTCCACAGGATTATTCACACACATTATTGACCACCCTCACGCATCAGGATTATTAACACGCAATATTGAACATCCTAAGGCCCCAGGATTATTTACACACTACATTGACCATCATCAGGCCAGAGTATTATTCACACGCAGTATTAAAAATCCTCAGGCCACAGGATTATTCCCACACAATATTGACCAACCTCAGGACACAATAATATTCGCACACAGTATTATTCCACAGGAGTATTCACAAGCAGTATTGAGCATTCATGGTCCCTGGGTGTATTCACAAACGGTATTGACAATCCACAGTCATTATTCTCACTAGTGTTCTTCATTCTCAAACCCCAGGATTATTCACACACAGTATTGCATATCCTCAGGCAGCAGGATTTTTCACTCACTGCATTGACCAGCCTACAACCACAGGAGTTTTGAACCCACTGCCGCGACCGTTTACAGGTCACGGGATTATTCACGCAAAGTATTGACCATCCTCAGACCACAGGATTATTCACAAATAGTATTGACCATTCTCAGCCCAAATGTTATTTACACACAGTATTTATGATTCAGAGGCCAGAAGATTATTCACCCATGGTATGGACCACTCACTGTCCAAAGGAATATCCCCACATAATATTGATCATTCACAGGCCAGAGAAATACTCACACACAGAAGTGACCGTCCTCAAACCACAGGATTATTCTCGCACATAATTGACCATCCCCAATCCACAGGATTATTCACACTCAGTACTGACCAGCCCACAGCCACAGGATTATTCACTCACAGTATTGAGCATCCACAGAATTATTATCGCATAGTATTGACCATACTCAAGTCATAATAATGTATGTGCACATTATTGACTGTCCTTATGCCACAGGAGTATTCACAAACAGTATTGACAATTCAAAGTCCACAGCATTATTTGCACAATATTCTCCATCCTCAGGCTGCAGGATTATTCACACACATTTTGTACAATCTCAGGCCTCAGCATTATTCACACACTGTATTGAAAATGTGTTGCTGGAAAAGCGCAGCAGGTCAGGCAGCATCCACGGAACAGGAGAATCGACGTTTCGGGCATAAGCCCTTCTTCATTCCTGAAGAAGGGCTTATGTCCGAAACATCGATTCTCCTGTTCCCTGGATGATGCCTGACCTGCTGCGCTTTTCCAGCAACACATTTTCAGCTCTGATCTCCAGCATCTGCAGACCTCACTTTCTCCTCACACACTGTTTTGACCAGCCTACAGTCACGTGATGTTTGAACACACTGCCTTGACCGTTTACAGGTCACAGGATTATTCACACAAATTATTGACCATCCTCAGCCAACAGAATTATTCACACATAGTATTGAACATTCTCAGGCCAAGTGTTATTAACACACATTATTGACTATTCACGGGCTAGAGGATTATTCACATGTGGCATTTACTATTCACTGTCCAAAGGATTATTCCAACACAGTATCGACCATTCACAGGCCACAGAAATACTCACACAGAGCAGTGACCGTCCTCAGGCCACAGGCTTATTCACAGACAGTACTCAATCTCCACAGGCGACAGGATTACTCCTACAGTGTACTGACCATTCACAGGGGAGAGCCTTATTCACACACGAACTACCCTCAGGTCAGAGGATTATTTACACACAGTATTTACAATCCTCAGGCCACAGAATTTTTCACACACAGTGTTGACTATCCTCAGGCAATGGGTTATTCCCACACAGTATTGACCAAGTGCAGACCAGAGAATTATTCACACACAGTATTGACCATTCACAGTGTAAAGGATTATTCACACACAGTATTGACGATTCACGGTCCACAGTGTTATTCACACACAGCATTAACCATTCAGAGGATACCGGATTATTCACACACAGTATTGAATCAACCTTAGGCAACAGTATTAATCACGCACAGTTTTGACTATTGTCCGGCTACAGGATTGTTCACAGACAGTATTGACCATCCTAAGACCAAGGGTTATTCACGCACAGTATTGACCATTAACAGGCCAGAGCATTATTCACACTTGGTATTGACCAGTTATTGTACAAGTAATTATTAACACACAGTATTGACTATCCTCAAGCCACAGGATTATTCACACACAGTATTGACCATTCTCAAGCCACAGGAATATTACCACCCAGCATTGACCATCCTCAGGCCACCACATTAATCACACACATTATTGGACATCCTCAGGCAATAGGACTATTCACACACTGTATTGACTATCCGCACGCAACAGAACTATTCACACACAATATTGACCATTCTCACACAAGAGGATTACTCACACACAGTATTGAACATACTGAGGCCACAGGATTATACACGCACAGTATTGACGATTCACAGGACAGAGGATTATTCACACATGGAACTGACCATTCACAGTCCAAAGGATTATTCACACACTGTATTGACCATACTCAAGCCACTGAATTATTCAGACACAGTATTGACTAACCTCAGGGCACAGGAATATTCACACACAACATTAAACATTCTCAGGTCACAGGAATATTCACACAGAGTATTGACCATCCACAGGCCGCAGGATTATACACTCAGAGTTTTGACCATCCTCAGGCCTCTGGATTCTTCACACACAGTACTGAGCAGTCACATTGCACAGGTTTATTCACACCCAGTATTGACCTTCCTCAAGCCACAGGATTATTCACACACAGTATTGAATACCCTCAGGCCACAGGATTATTGAAAAGCAGTATTAACCATTCTCAAGCCATCGGAGTGTTACCACACAGTATTGACCATTCCCAGGCCACCAAATTAGTCACACACTGTATTGAACATTCTCAGACAACAGGATTATTCACACAATGTATTGACCATCCTCGTGGAAACAGAATTTTTCACACTCAATTTTGACCATACTCAGGCCACAGGAGTATTCACACACAGTATTGACCATTCTCAGGCCAGGTGTTATTCAGAGTATTGACGACGCACAGGCCAGAGGATTATTCACAGATGGAATTGCCCGTTCACTGTCCAAAGGATTAATTATTCACACTGTTTTGACGATGCTCAAGCCAAAGGATTATTCACACACAGTATTGACCATCGTCCGGCAGCAGGATTACTCACACACGGTATTGACCATCCTCAGGCCACAGGATTATTTTCACACATAATATTGACCATCATCAGTCCACAGGATTTTTCACATACTATATTGACCATCCTCATACAACAGGATTATTCACACACAATATTGAATATCTTAAAACCGCAGGATTATTTACAAACGTTATTGACCATCATCAGGCTACAGTATTATTCACACACGGTATTGACCATCCTCAGGCCACAGGATCATTCACACACAGTATTGACGAATCTCAGGCCACAATAATATTCGCACACAGTGTTGACCATCCTTATTCCACAAGAGTATTCACAAACAGTACTGAGCATTCATAATCCCTGGGGGTATTCACAAACAGTATTGACAATCCACAGTCCACAGCATTATTCACACAAGTATTCTCCATCCTCAGGCGCCAGTATTATTCACACATAGTATTGTACTTCCTCAAGCAGCAGGATTTTTCACTCACTGTATTGACCAGCCTACGGCCACAGGATTTTTGAACCCACCGTCGTGACCGTTTACAGGTCACGGGGTTATTCACACAATGTTTCGACCACCTAAACTCACAGGATTATTCACACATAGTATTGACCATTCTCAGGACAAGAGTTCTTCACACACAGCATTGACGATTCAGAGGCCAGAGGATCATTCACCCATGGTATTGCCCATTCACTGTCCAAAGGATTTTTCCCACACAGTATTTATCATTCACAGGCCACAGAATTACTCACACAAGACAGTGGCAGTCCTCAGTCCACAGGATGATTCACACTAATTATTGACCAGCCTACAGCCACAGGATGCGTGAAAACAGTATTGACAATCCTCAGGCCACATGATTTTTCACACAAAGTATTGATCACCCGCAGGCCACAGGATTATTCACACACAGTATTGAGCATCCTCAGGTCACAATAATATTCGCACACAGCATTGACTATCCCACGACCACAGGAATATTCACACAGAGTACTGACCATTCACAGTCTACAACACTATTCACACACAGCATTGACCATTCACAGGCCACCAGATTATTCACACGGTATTGAATCAACATCAGTCAATAGTATTAATCACGCACAGTTTTAAATATTTTCCGACCACTGGATTGTTCTCAGACAGAATTGACCATCCTCAGGCCAAGGGTTATTCGAGCACAGTATTGACGATTCAAAGGCCAGAGGATCATTCACAGATGGTATTGGCCAGTTACTGTACAAATAATTATTAACACACAGTATTGACTACCCTCAGGCCACAGGATTATTCACACACAGTATTGATCATTCTCATGCGACAGGAATATTACCACCCTCAAGCTACCAGATAGTCACACACATTATTGGATATCCTCAGGCAATAGGATTATTCACACACAGTATTGACCGTGTTCAGGCCACAGGATTACTCACACACTGTATTGACGATTCACAGGCCAGCAAATTATTTACGCATGGAACTGCCCATTCACTGTACAAAGGATTATTCACATACTATATTTACCATATGCAAGGCACTGTATTATTCACATACAGAATTGACTAACCTCAGGCCACAGGAATATTCACACACAACATTAAACATTCTCAGGTCAAAGGATTATACACCCACAGTATTGAACATCCTCAGGCCACAAGATTCTTCACACACAGTATTGCGCATTTACAGTGCACAGGATTACTCACACAGAGTATTGACCTTCCTCAAGACACAGGATTATTCACACACAGTATTGACCATCCTCTGGCAGCAGGATTATTCGCCCACCGTACTGACCACCCTCAGGCCACAGGATTATTGACACACAGTATTGACCAGCCTACAGTGACAGGATGTTTGAACACAGTATTGACAATCCTCAGGCCATATGATTTTTCACACAAAGTATTGAGTATCCTCAGGCCGCAGAAGACTTCACAAACAGTATTGACAAACCTCAGGTTTGCACACAGTATTCGCACACAATATTGACCGTCCTTATGCCACAGGAATATTCACAAACAGTATTAAGCATCCATAGTCCCCGGGATTATTCGCAAACAATATTGACAATGCACAGTCCACAGCATTATTCATACAAGTATTCTCCATCCTCAGGCCGCAGGATTATTCGCACACTCGACCACGGGATTTTAGAACAGACTGCCTTGACCGTTTACAGGTCACAGGCTTATTCACACATATTATTGGTCATCCTCAGCCCACTGGATTATTTACACAGAGCATTGACCATTCTCAGGCCAAGTGTTATTCACACACAGTATTGACGATTCACAGGCCACCGGATTATTTACACACAGTATTGAATCAACCTCAGGCAACAGTATTAATCACGCACAGTTTTGACTATCGTCCGTCCAGAGGATTGTTCACAGACAGTATTGACCATCATCAGGCCAAGGCTTGTTCACGCACAGTATTGACGATTGAAAGGCCAGAGGATTATTCACACATGGTATTGCCCAGTTGCTGTACAAATAATTATTAACACACAGCATTGACTACCCTCAGGCCACAGAATTACTCTCACACAGTATTGACCATTCTCATGCCACAGGAATATTACCACCCAGTATTGACTATCCTCAGGCCACCAGATTAGTCACACACATTATTGGTCATCCTCAGGCAATAAGACTATTCACACACAGTATTGACTGTACTCAGGCCACAGGATTACTCTCATACAGTATTTACGATTCACAGGCCAGAGAATTATTTACACATGGAACTGACCATTCACTGTCCAAAGGATTATTCACACACTGTATTGACCATACTCAAGCCACTAGATGATTCAGATACAGTATTGACTAACCTCAGGCCACAGGAATATTCATACACATCATTAAACATTCTCAGGTCACAGGATTATTCACACAAAGTATTGTTCAGGCTCAGGGAGCAGGATTTTTCACACACTATATTGAACAGCCTACGGCCACAGGATGTTTGAACCCACTGCCGTGACCGTTTACAGATCACGGGATTATTCAACAAAGTATTGACTATCCTCAGGCCACAGGATTATTCACACAGAGAATTGACCATTCTCAGGCCAAGTGTTATTCACACACAGTATTGACGATTCAAATGCCAGATGATTATTCACCCATGGTATTGCCCATTAACTGTCCAAAGGATTATTCCCTCACAATATTGATCATTCACAGTCCACAGAATTTCTTACACACAGCAATGACAGACCTCAGGCCACAGGATTACTCACACATGTTATTGACCATCCTCAGGCCACAGGAATATTCACACACTGTTTTGACTAACCTCAGGCCACAGGAATATCCACACACAATTTTCACCATTCTCAGCCCACAGGATTGGGAACACACAATATTGACCATCCTCAGGCCATAGGATTATTCACACACAGTATTGACCACCTCAGGCCAAAGAATTAATCACACAGCATTGACAATTCACAGGCAACAGTATCTTTCACACACAGTATTGAGCATCATCAGGCGAAAGAGGTATTCACATACAGTATTGACCATTCTCAGTTCACAGGATTATTAACACACAGTATTGTCCATCCTCAAGCCACATGATTATTCACACACAGTATTGACTATCCTCAGGCTACAGTATTATGGAAACATAGTATTGAGCATGCAGAGTGCAGAAAATTATTCACACACAGTATTGAATATCCTCAAGCCACAGGAATATTCACACACATTATTGACCATCCTTACGTCATCAGATTAGTCACAACATTATTGAACATCCTCAGGCTACAGGAATATTCACACAGTGTATTGACCATCCTCAGGCCATATGCTTATTCACACATATTATTGACCACCTCAGGCCACAGAATTAATCACACAGCATTGGCCCTTCACTAGCAACAGTATTTTTCACACACAGTATTGAACATCATCAGGCCAAAGAGGCATTCACACACAGTATTGTCCATCCTCAAGCCACATGATTATTCACACACAGTATTGACTACCGTCAGGGCACAGTATTATGGACACACAGCATTGAGCATGCACAGTGCAGAGGATTATTCACACACAGTTTTGAATATCCTCAAACCACAGGAATATTCACACACAGTATTGACCACACTCACGTCATCAGATTAGTCACAACATTATTGAACATCCTCAGGCACCAGGATTATTCACATGCTGTATTGACCATCCTCAGGCACCAGGATTATTCACACACTGTATTGACCATCCTCACGCAACAGGAGTATTCACACACAGTGTTGACCATACTCAGGACACAGGATTATTCCCACACAGTATTGACAATTCTCAGACCAAGTATATTCACACACAATATTGACGATTCACAGGCCAGAGAATTATTCACACATGGAACTGACCATTCACTTTCCAAAAGATTATTCACACACTGTATTGACCATACTCAAGCCACTAGATGATTCAGATACAGTATTGACTAACCTCAGGCCACAGGAATATTCATACACATCATTAAACATTCTCAGGTCACAGGATTATTCACACAAAGTATTGTTCAGGCTCAGGGAGCAGGATTTTTCACACACTATATTGAACAGCCTACGGCCACAGGATGTTTGAACCCACTGCCGTGACCGTTTACAGATCACGGGATTATTCAACAAAGTATTGACTATCCTCAGGCCACAGGATTATTCACACAGAGAATTGACCATTCTCAGGCCAAGTGTTATTCACACACAGTATTGACGATTCAAATGCCAGATGATTATTCACCCATGGTATTGCCCATTAACTGTCCAAAGGATTATTCCCTCACAATATTGATCATTCACAGTCCACAGAATTTCTTACACACAGCAATGACAGACCTCAGGCCACAGGATTACTCACACATGTTATTGACCATCCTCAGGCCACAGGAATATTCACACACTGTTTTGACTAACCTCAGGCCACAGGAATATCCACACACAATTTTCACCATTCTCAGCCCACAGGATTGGGAACACACAATATTGACCATCCTCAGGCCATAGGATTATTCACACACAGTATTGACCACCTCAGGCCAAAGAATTAATCACACAGCATTGACAATTCACAGGCAACAGTATCTTTCACACACAGTATTGAGCATCATCAGGCGAAAGAGGTATTCACATACAGTATTGACCATTCTCAGTTCACAGGATTATTAACACACAGTATTGTCCATCCTCAAGCCACATGATTATTCACACACAGTATTGACTATCCTCAGGCTACAGTATTATGGAAACATAGTATTGAGCATGCAGAGTGCAGAAAATTATTCACACACAGTATTGAATATCCTCAAGCCACAGGAATATTCACACACATTATTGACCATCCTTACGTCATCAGATTAGTCACAACATTATTGAACATCCTCAGGCTACAGGAATATTCACACAGTGTATTGACCATCCTCAGGCCATATGCTTATTCACACATATTATTGACCACCTCAGGCCACAGAATTAATCACACAGCATTGGCCCTTCACTAGCAACAGTATTTTTCACACACAGTATTGAACATCATCAGGCCAAAGAGGCATTCACACACAGTATTGTCCATCCTCAAGCCACATGATTATTCACACACAGTATTGACTACCGTCAGGGCACAGTATTATGGACACACAGCATTGAGCATGCACAGTGCAGAGGATTATTCACACACAGTTTTGAATATCCTCAAACCACAGGAATATTCACACACAGTATTGACCACACTCACGTCATCAGATTAGTCACAACATTATTGAACATCCTCAGGCACCAGGATTATTCACATGCTGTATTGACCATCCTCAGGCACCAGGATTATTCACACACTGTATTGACCATCCTCACGCAACAGGAGTATTCACACACAGTGTTGACCATACTCAGGACACAGGATTATTCCCACACAGTATTGACAATTCTCAGACCAAGTATATTCACACACAATATTGACGATTCACAGGCCAGAGAATTATTCACACATGGAACTGACCATTCACTTTCCAAAAGATTATTCACACACTGTATTGACCTTCCTCAAGCCACAGGATTATTCACACACAGTATTGAATATCCTCCGACGACAGGATTATTCACACACTCTATTGACCATTCTCAGGCAGCACGATTATTCACATACTGTATTGACCAAACTCAGGCCGCAAGTTTATTCAGACACAGTATTGATCATCCTCAGTACACAGGATTATCCACGCACAGTATTGGGAATTCGCAGTGAACAGGATTTCTCATACACTTGATTGACTATCCACAGGCCGCAGTATTATTAACAAACTGTATTGACTATGCACAGACCACAGATTATTCACATACTGTATTGAACGTCCATAGGTCACAGGACTAATTGCACACAGTATTGACCATCCACAGGCAACAATGTTAATCATACACAGTATTGACCATCCTTAGACCAGGGGTAATTCACACGCTGTATTGACCTTTCTCAAGCCACAGGATCATTCACACGCACAATATTGAATATCCTCAGGCCACACGATTATTCACGCACAGTATTGACCATTCTCAAGCCCCAGGAATATTACCACAACCGTAATGACCATCCTCAGTCCACCAGATTAGTCACACAAATTATTTAACATCCTCAGGGAACAGGATTATTCACACACTGAATTGACTATCCTCATGCAACAGAATTTTCAGACAAATTTCATAGTATTGATCAGCATACAGCCACAGGATGTTTGAACACAGTATTGACAATCCTCAGGCCACATGGTTTTTCACACAATGTATTGACCACCCTCATGCCACAGGATTATTCCCACACAGTATCGAATATTCACTGTCCACAGAATTACTCAAACACAGCAGTGACCGTCCTCAGGCCACAGATGTTTTCACACCCAGTATGAACCATCCTCAGGTAACCGGATTATTCACCCACAGTATTGCCCATCCTCAGGCCACAAGATTCTTCACAACAGTATTAACCATCGTCAGGCCAAGGGGTATTCACATTCAGTATTGAAGATTCACAGGCCAGAAAATAGTTTACACGTGGTATTGACCATCCTTAGGCTACAGGAATAATCACACACAATATTCACCATTCTCAGCCCACAGGATTAGGCACACACAGCAGTGACAGAACTCAGGCCTCAGAATTATTCACCCACAGTATTGCCCATCCTTAGGGCCCAGGATTCTTCACAAAAGTATTAACAATCTTCAGGCCAAGGGGTATTCACTCACTGTATTGACGATTCACAGTCCCGAGGATTATTCACACATGGTATTGATCTTTCCCTGCCCAAAGGATTTTTCACAGCCGGTGTTGGCCATCCTCTGACCACAGTAATATTCACACACTGTATTTACCAACCACAGGCCACAGGAATATTCACACAAATTCACCATTGTCAGCCCACAGGATTAGACACACACGGTATTGACCAATCTAAGGCCACAGGCTTTTTTCACACAGTATTGACCATCCTCAGGCCCCTGGATTATTAACACACAGCTTTGACCATCCTCAGGGCACATTATTATTCACACACGCTGTTGAGCATCCAAAGGCCACAGAATTGTTCACGCACAATTCTGACCATTCTCAAGCCTCAGGATTATTAACACACAGCGGTAACCGTCCTCGAGCCAGAGGATTATTCACACACAGTATGGGCCATCTTCAGGCCACTGTATTATTCACCGACAGTATGGCCCATACTGAGGCCACAGGATTATTCACCCACGTTATTGACCATCCTCAGTCCACAGGATTATTCACACTGTGTATTTACCAGACAATAGCCACAGAATTTTTGAACACGGTATTGACAGCCCTCAGGCCACATGATTATTCACACACAGTATTAAGCACCCTTCGGCCACAGGATTATTCAGAGACAGTTCTCACTATCCGCAGTACACAGGATTATTCCCACACAGTAGTGAACATTCACAGGCCGCAGAGTTACTCATACACAGCAGTGACCGAACTCAGGCCACAGAATTATTCACCCACAGTATTGCTCATCCTCAGGGCCCAGGATTCTTCACAAAAGTATTAACAATCCTCAGGCCAAGGGGTATTCAGACACTGTATTGACGATTCACAGTCCCGAGGATTATTCACACAACGTATTGATCATTCACTGCCCAAAGGATTATTCACAACCAGTATTGAACATCCTCAGGCCACAGTATTATTCACACACTGTATTGACGAACCTAAGGCCACAGGAATATTCACACACAATATTCAACATTCTCAGCCCACAGGATTAGGCACACAAAGTATTGACAATCCTCAGGCCACATAATTATTCACACACAGTAGTGATCATCCTTAGGCCACAGGGTTAATCACACAGTATTGACCATTCAGAGGCAACAGTATTTTTCACAAACAACATTGACCATCCTCAGGACAAAGGTCTATTCCAACAGTATTGACCATTCACAGCCCACAGGATCATTAACACTGTATTGTCCATCCTCAGGCCACATGATTATTCACAGACAGTATTGACTACCCTCAAGCCACAGGATTATATACACACAGTATTGAGCAGGCAGTGTACAGGGGTATTCATACACAGTATTGACCATTCAGAGTCCAACGGATTATTCACCACAGAGTACAGACCATCCTCAGGCCGTAGGATTATTCACACACAGTATTCTACATCCTCAGGGTGCAGGATTATTCACTCACTGTATTGATCATTCTCAGGCCACAGGATTATTCACACACAGTATTGACCATTCGCAGTGCAAAGGATTATTCACACTCCGCATTGACCATCCTCAGGCAACACTATTATTCACATACAGTATTGAGCTTCCAAAGGCCACAGGATTGTTCACACACAATATTGACTGTCCTCAGTCCACCGGATTATTCAACCACAGTATTACCCATCGTCAGGCCAGAGAATTATGCAAACACAGTATTGACCATTTTCAGACTACAAGATTATTCGCGCGCAAAATTGACCATTTGCAGGCCACAGGATTATTCACACACAGTATTGAACATCCTCAGGCCACCGAAGTATTCAGACACAGTATTGAACATTCTCAGTCCAAATGATTATTCACGAACAGTATTGACCATTCTCAGTACACAGGATTACTCACAAATTTTATTGACTATCCTCGGGCCACAGGATTATTCAAACACAGTATTGACCATTCACATTCCACATGATTATTAGCACACAGTGTTCACAATCCTCAGCCTACAGGATTATTCACACACAGTATTGATAATTCTCAGTTCACACGAGTATTCACGCACAGTATTGACCATCCTCAGGCCACTGGATTAATTATACCCCGTATTGAGTATCATCAGTCCATACGATTATTCACACGGAGTATGGACCAACCTCAGGCCACAGGATAATCACACACAGTATTGACGATTCACAGTACATAGGAATATTCACACACAGTATTGACCATCCTCAGGCCACTGGTTTGTACACACGTAGCATTGACAATCCTCAAGCCATGGGACTATTCACACACAATATGAGCCATTCTCAGTCCATAGGATTATTCACCCAAAGTATTGACCATCCTCACGCCACAGGAGTATTCACGTACAGTATGGACTATTCTACGGCCGCAGGATTATTCACACATATTATTCACCATCCTCAGGCCACACAATTATTCACAGAGTATTGGCCATCCTCGGGCCACAGGATTATTTATACACAGTGTTGACCATCCTTAGCCACAGCATTTTGCATACACAATATTGACCATCCTCACGCCACAGGAGTATTCACGCACAGTATGGACCATTCTCCTGCTGCAGGATTATTCACGCACATTATTGACCATTCTCAGGCCACAGCATTTTTCAAACACATTATTGCCCAGCCTACTGCCACAGGATTATTCAACACACTGTCTTGACCATTCACAGCTCACAGGATTATTCACATACTGTATTGACCCTCCTCAGGCCACATGATTATTCACACACAATATTGAATTTCCTCAGGTCACAGAATTTTTAACACACAGTATTGACCAGCCTACCGCCACAGGGCTATTGAACACACTGTCTTGACCATTCATAGGTCACAGGATTATTCACACACTGTATTGACCAAACTCATGCCATAGGATTATTCACACACTGCACTGACCATCCACAGTGCACAGGAGTGTTCTCACACAGTACTGATCATCCTCAGGCCACAGGAGTATTCACACACAGCATTGAACATTCTCTAGTCACAGGAGTATTCACACACTGTATTGATCATTCACAGTGCACAGGAGTGTTCACGCAGAGTACTAACCATCCTCGGGCCAAAGGATTATTCACACACAGAATTGATCATCCTCATGCCACATGATTATTCACACACAGTATTGAGCATCCAAAGGCCACAGGATTGTTCTCACACAGTATTGACCATCCTTAGGCCACTGGATTATTCACACATAGTATTGCCCAACCTACAGCCACAGCATTATTAAACACACTGTCGTGACCACTCACAGGTCACAGTATTATTCACACACTGTATTGACCATCCTCAGGCCATAGCATTTTTCACATGCAGTATTGACCAACCTACAGCAACAGGGTTATTGAACACACTGTCTTGACCATTCACAGTTCACAGGATTATTCACTCACTGTATTGACCTTCCTCAAGACACAGGATTATTCACAGATAGTATTGACCAACCTCAGGCAACAGGTTTATTCACACAATGTATTGTACATTCACAATGCACAGGAGTATTCAGACATAGTACTGACAATTCTCAGGCCACAGGATTATTAACACACAGTTATGACCATCCTCAGGCCACATTATTATTCAACTACAGTAATGAGCACCCAAAGGCCGCAGGATTTTTCACACACAGAAATGACCATCGTCAGGACACAGGATTACTCACACACAGCAGTGACCATCCTCAGGCCACCGGATTATTCAACCTCAGTATTGCCCATCCTCTGGCCAGACAATTATTCAAGCACTGTACTGGCCATTTGCAGGCCATAGGATTAATTACACACAGTACTGAACATCCTCAGGCCGCAGGATTATTCATACACCGTATTAAACATCCTCAGGCCACAGGAGCATTCACACTGTATTGAACATTCACAGTCCAAATGATTATTCACAAACGGTATTGACCATCCTCAGGACATTGCATTTTTCACACACAGCATTGACCAGCTGACGACAACAGCATTATTCACACACTG
Source organism: Chiloscyllium plagiosum (assembly GCF_037043375.1). Classification (NCBI taxonomy): domain Eukaryota; kingdom Metazoa; phylum Chordata; class Chondrichthyes; order Orectolobiformes; family Hemiscylliidae; genus Chiloscyllium; species Chiloscyllium plagiosum. Next base: position 69,724,710 of record NW_028270159.1, on the reverse strand, counting down.
TGTTGAACATTCACAGTGCACAGGAGTATTCACACACAGTACTGACCATCCTCAGGCCACAGGAGTATTAACACATAGCATTGACGATCCTCAGGCCACATTATTAGTCACACACAGTATTGAGCTTCCAAAGGCTACAGGATTGTTCACACACAGCATTGGCCATGCTAAGGATACAGGATTATTCACAGACAGAATGGACCATCGTCAGACCACCGGATTATTTATCCACAGTATTGCCCATCCTCAGGCCAGAGAATTATTTAAAGACAGTACTGACTATTTTCAGGCCACAGGATTAATAACCCACAGTATTGCCCATCCTCAGGCCAGAGAAATATTCAAACACAGTACTGGCCATTCTCAGGCCACAGGATTATTCACACACAGTGTTGAACATTCTCAGATCACAGAATTATTCACACAAAGTATTGACCATTTACAATCCAAAGGATTATTCAAACACAGTATTGACCATCCTCAGTACACATGATTACTCACACACTTTAATGACCGTCCTCTGGTACAGGATTTTGCACCCACAGTATGGACCACACACAGTCTGCAGCATTATTTACACATATCATTGACCAGACATAGGCTACAGGAGGATTCGCACAGAGGATTGATCGTCCTGCGGCCACAGGATTATTTACACACAGTATTGACGATTCACAGGCCGCAGGATTATTCACTCACAGTTTAGAGCATCCTCAGGCCAACATATTAATCACACACAATATTGACCGTCCTCATACCACTGGATTAATGACACACAGTATTGACCATCCTCAGGCCACACCGTTATTCACCCAGAGTATAGACCATCCTCAGGCAACAGGATTAATCACACACAGTAGTGACGATTCACAGTACACAGGAATATTCACGCACAGTATTGACCATAGTCAGGCCACAGGATTATTCATACAAAATATTGACCATTCTCAATCCATAGGGTTATTCACCCAAAGTATTGACCACCCTCAGGCCACAGAATTATTCACACAGATTATTGACCATCCTCGGGCCACAAGATTATTCATGCACAGTGTTGACCATCCTCAGGTACAGCATTTTTCTCACGCAGTATTGACCATCCTCACACCAAAGGAGTATTCACACGCAGTATGGGCCATTCTCAGGCCGCAGGATTATTCACAAACATTATTGACCATCCTCAGGACACAGCATTTTCACACACAGTATTGACCAGCTTATGGCCACAGGATTATTAAACACACTGTCCTAACCATTCACAGGTCACACAATTACTCACACACTGTATTGACCATCCTCAGGCAACAGGATTAATCACACACAATATTGAAGTTCATGAGGCCTCAGCATTTTTCACACACAGTGTTGACCAGGCTACAGCCACAGGGTTATTGAACACACTGTATTGACCATCCTCAGGCAACAGGATTAATCACACACAATATTGAAGTTCATGAGGCCTCAGCATTTTTCACACACAGTATTGACCAGGCTACAGCCACAGGGTTATTGAACACACTGTCTTGACCATTCACAGGTCACAGGATTTTTCACTAACAGTGTTGACCCTCCCCAAGTCACAGGATTACTAACACAACATTAGACACCGTCAGTCCATAGGATTATTCACAGACTGTATTAACCATGCACAGTCCACAGGAGTATTCATACCCACAGTATTGACCGTCCTCAGGCCACAGGATTATTTACACACAGTATTGACGATTCACAGGCCGCAGGATTATTCACTCACAGTATAGAGCATCCTCAGGCCAACATATTAATCACACACAATATTGACCGTCCTCATACCACTGGATTAATGACACACAGTATTGACCATCCTCAGGCCACACCGTTATTCACCCAGAGTATAGACCATCCTCAGGCAACAGGATTAATCACACACAGTAGTGACGATTCACAGTACACAGGAATATTCACGCACAGTATTGACCATAGTCAGGCCACAGGATTATTCATACAAAATATTGACCATTCTCAATCCATAGGGTTATTCACCCAAAGTATTGACCACCCTCAGGCCACAGAATTATTCACACAGATTATTGACCATCCTCGGGCCACAAGATTATTCATGCACAGTGTTGACCATCCTCAGGTACAGCATTTTTCTCACGCAGTATTGACCATCCTCACACCAAAGGAGTATTCACACGCAGTATGGGCCATTCTCAGGCCGCAGGATTATTCACAAACATTATTGACCATCCTCAGGACACAGCATTTTCACACACAGTATTGACCAGCTTATGGCCACAGGATTATTAAACACACTGTCCTAACCATTCACAGGTCACACAATTACTCACACACTGTATTGACCATCCTCAGGCAACAGGATTAATCACACACAATATTGAAGTTCATGAGGCCTCAGCATTTTTCACACACAGTGTTGACCAGGCTACAGCCACAGGGTTATTGAACACACTGTATTGACCATCCTCAGGCAACAGGATTAATCACACACAATATTGAAGTTCATGAGGCCTCAGCATTTTTCACACACAGTATTGACCAGGCTACAGCCACAGGGTTATTGAACACACTGTCTTGACCATTCACAGGTCACAGGATTTTTCACTAACAGTGTTGACCCTCCCCAAGTCACAGGATTACTAACACAACATTAGACACCGTCAGTCCATAGGATTATTCACAGACTGTATTAACCATGCACAGTCCACAGGAGTATTCATACCCACAGTATTGACCGTCCTCAGGCCACAGGATTATTTACACACAGTATTGACGATTCACAGGCCGCAGGATTATTCACTCACAGTATAGAGCATCCTCAGGCCAACATATTAATCACACACAATATTGACCGTCCTCATACCACTGGATTAATGACACACAGTATTGACCATCCTCAGGCCACACCGTTATTCACCCAGAGTATAGACCATCCTCAGGCAACAGGATTAATCACACACAGTAGTGACGATTCACAGTACACAGGAATATTCACGCACAGTATTGACCATAGTCAGGCCACAGGATTATTCATACAAAATATTGACCATTCTCAATCCATAGGGTTATTCACCCAAAGTATTGACCACCCTCAGGCCACAGAATTATTCACACAGATTATTGACCATCCTCGGGCCACAAGATTATTCATGCACAGTGTTGACCATCCTCAGGTACAGCATTTTTCTCACGCAGTATTGACCATCCTCACACCAAAGGAGTATTCACACGCAGTATGGGCCATTCTCAGGCCGCAGGATTATTCACAAACATTATTGACCATCCTCAGGACACAGCATTTTCACACACAGTATTGACCAGCTTATGGCCACAGGATTATTAAACACACTGTCCTAACCATTCACAGGTCACACAATTACTCACACACTGTATTGACCATCCTCAGGCAACAGGATTAATCACACACAATATTGAAGTTCATGAGGCCTCAGCATTTTTCACACACAGTGTTGACCAGGCTACAGCCACAGGGTTATTGAACACACTGTATTGACCATCCTCAGGCAACAGGATTAATCACACACAATATTGAAGTTCATGAGGCCTCAGCATTTTTCACACACAGTATTGACCAGGCTACAGCCACAGGGTTATTGAACACACTGTCTTGACCATTCACAGGTCACAGGATTTTTCACTAACAGTGTTGACCCTCCCCAAGTCACAGGATTACTAACACAACATTAGACACCGTCAGTCCATAGGATTATTCACAGACTGTATTAACCATGCACAGTCCACAGGAGTATTCATACCCACAGTATTGACCGTCCTCAGGCCACAGGATTATTTGCACACAGAATAGACCATCCTCAGGTCACAGGATTATTCTCACACAGTATTCACAATACTCGGGCCACAGGATTATTCACACATAGTATTGACCATCCTCAGGACACAGGATTATTCTCGCACAGTATTGGCTACATAAAGAGAGAGTGTTTGAGGTACTCGGAGGAGCAAACAGAGTTGTGAAGTTTTGTTGCGGCTGGAAAATGGTCTGAAAAGGATTTTACAGAGGCAGGGTGTACTGTAGCTATTGTGAAAAACTACAGAAATAGAGAGTATTGTACTGAGTGCATGATGAGATTATTGAGATTGGGCATGTTATCAAGACTCGAGCAATTTACAAATAGGGAGAGTCGTCAACATTGGAGGAGGATGCAAATTACTAGCGGGATTGTGGGAGTGGTGGAAGTTACAGAAATATAAACTTTCCTGGGAATTACAAGCACTCAAGACCCTGGCACAGCCGAGTTGGACTGAAAGGTATGTTTCCTTGCTGAATGACTCTATCACATGACAGGAGACAGCGTGAGGGAGGGAAATATAGAACAGCAACATTCCAGGATTTAATACCATCTCCTTGGGGGAGGCTTTCCCCACTGTTATACTAATCCTCACTAAGGCAGCACAGGTCTGGATTGATAACTGTCAACTTCCTACACTGACACAGGAAGGCTCAGTACAGCAGAGGTGAAAGTAAACAAGCGCTTGGGGATATAGCCTGGGACAACATAATGTGGGTTGACCCTTCAACTCTGTATCTATGTCGTGCCTTCCAGACCAAAGTTCGATACCTTAAATTTTCTCTGCTCTGTTCACTGTGAGTGATCTTATCTCACTGCAGGATTTCTTGAAGACTCCGGATCTCCCTTCCCTCTGAATGAAATGTAAACCCAAGCTACTTTGGGAGGTAAGGGAGGATCTCTGGGGCCCTGGCGGATATATTTAATGCATGTCTGGCCACAGGTGAAGTGCCGACTGACTGGAGGATAGCTAATGTGGTTCTTTTGCTCAAGAAGGGCAGCATGGATAGGCCAGGTAATTACTAAGAAGATAATCTGACAGCAGGTGGAGGGAAATTATTGGGAACAAATCTTAGGGACAAGATGTATCAACATTGAAAGGTAGGAATCAATTATGCATAGCCAGCATGGATTTAGTAGAGTAAGACACTCTCCGAAATTCAGCTGAGATTTTTGTTTGAAATTACGATTGAGGATATTGATGAGGGCAGTGCATAGCTGGACTGAAAGCTCACAAATTGAATTGAATGTGAAAAAGTATGAGGTGATTCACTTTGGAAGGAGTAATGGGAACACAGAGCGGGCTAATGGTAAGATTCTCAGGAGTGTACATGAACAGATTCATCCATGTGTTCATGTACATTGGTCCTTGAACGTTTTAACTCTGATTGGTAAGGTTGTTAAGAAAGCATTCGATGTGTTAGCTTTTATTGGTAGAGGGATTGAGTTTCGGAAAATTGAAATGCTGCAGCTGTACAAAGCTCTGGTGTGGCCATACCTAGAGTATTGCGTACAGTTCGCGTCACCACATTAGAGGAACGATGTGTAAGCTTTGGAAAGGGTTCAGAGGAGATTTACTAGGATGTTACCTGGTATGGACGGAAGGTCCTATGAGGAAAGGCTGAGGGATTTGAAGAAGATATTTGAGATGAATTAATTGAGACCTAGAAGATGATCAGAGAGCGTGACAGATTGGACAGTGAAAGCCTTTTCTCTCAGATGGCGATGCATAGCACGAAGCGAGATAGCATTAAATTGAAAGATGAAAGATGTAGGATAGATGTCAGAAATACTTTCTTTAGAGTATTAGGGGCATAGAACGTAGTGCCTGCAACAGGAGTAAATCCGCTAATCTTAAGGGCATTTAAATGGTCATTGGGTAGTCATTTGGACGAGAATGGAATAGTGTCGGTTACCTGGGCTTCAAATTGGCTCCACAGTTTGGTGCAACATCGAGATTCGAAGGGCCAGTACTGCACTGTCATATTCTATGTTCTCTAGGGCATCAATATGAGATGAGAGAGGAATGACTTAAAAGGGATTGAAGGACACTTTTGTTTTCACACAGAGGATGGTGCAGGTATGGAATGAACTTCCAGAGGAAGTGGTAGAGAAATTTACAATAACACCATGTAAAATACATTTGGGCAGATACATGGAGAGGAGAAGGTTTGAAGGGATATGTGTCAAATGCAGGGAAACGCGACCCGTTCAGGGACCCTGGTCAGCATGGACTAGTTGGATTGAAGGAACTGTTTCCGTGCTGCATGATTCTGTCTCCAGTTATTGGAGGAGGAGACGACTGAGATAATGCATGTTGTAGACACTGAAGCAAGTTACAGCAATAGGGATGTTCGTCTGGAATGCAGTACATATCAAATATGTGGAGGTCTGTCGGGAAGGGAAGAGGTGACACAGACAGGAACAGTTATAGGAGTTACAAATTATTGTAGACACCGGTCCAAAAGACATGCCATAGATGCAGTGTTGGAGAGAAGCGAGTCTTAGTACAACAGAGCTTAAAGTAGGGGAGGGGATTGAGGGTGGGGTGTGTCTGTACTGTACTCCCTCTCCAGATCTGTATCAATGTCATGTCTTGTTAACAGATGTTTGGAGAACTCTCATTGCTCTCTGCTCGGTTGTCTTGACTGGATGAAGTTATCAATACTGAGGGTTGCAGAGTTCGCAAGGACTCTCCAGACTGGGCAAGGCTACAGGCACTGAGAGTTGTCGGGACTGGAAGAGATGACAGCCTTCAATAGGATGATACATATTCTTAGATGATTTTAGTGACTGCAGGAGGTTACAGAGTGAAGAAGGCTAGTAGTGATCGGAGGGCGTCACCGAGGTAGAGAAGCTTGCAGAGATTGTTTGAGGTTACAGATCTGAGAAACGGTCACTTGGCTTCATAATGTTACATAAAGGGAGGATGGGAGGGACCGACTGTAAGGACTGGAGAGGTTTATACAGATAAGGAGGTTTATATGGATATTAGAGGGAGTAAGATGCTGTAGGATAAGATGGAGGAGTGTTGCCAACATTGAAATGGATTGAGGATAGGCAGCACAGATTTGGTAAAGGAAGATCCTGTTTGATGAATTCAGTTGAGATTTTTGCAATGACATCTAAAAATGTTTATGAGAGCAATGCAGATGACGTGATTATCATGGAGTTCAGAAAGGCCTTTGACAAGGTTACACATGGAAGGGTAGGCAAAAGGGAAGAGTCCACAGGATCCAAGGCAAGTTGGCAAATCGGATCAAAAATTTATGGTGGGTCAGTTTTGTGATTAAAAGCCTTTGCCCAGCGGGTGTACCACAGGGACCTGTGCAGCAACCATTGCTGGTTACTATGTACAGTAATAACTTGGATGTGAAATCAGAAGATATCAGTTGAAGGTTTGCAGATGATATGAAAGCGGAGGGTGTTCTCCATAGTGAGGGAATGGTCTCAGTTTACATTCCGATATCGATCAGATGATAAACTGACCCGTGTAATGTCAGATGGAGTTTACTTCTGATCGGTGTGAGGTCATACTCTGTGGGAAGAATGAAATGGAAGGACAGACATAATGATCCTGTGGAGTAATGAGGAGCATAGGGGGCTTGCTGGACGAGTCCATAGAACCCTGAAGGTATCAGACGGTGAGGAAGGCACCTAAACTGGGAGCGGGAGAGTGACCATATCCTGGTGGAGATAATTGTTAGAGCTACTCCAGAGGACGTAAGCTACTGTGGATGGTCTGTAGGACACTAAAATGTCGTAAGGCCAGAAAGATGTTTGAGTCTGGCACAGATGTTCAAGAGAGCAAAATTAATAGATAAGGCAAGCAAGAGAACAGCAGGCACGAGGGAAAACTAATGGATTAAACGGCATGTATTTCAGTGCAAGGGGCAGAACACGTAAGGCAGATGAACTCGGCATGGAAATGAACTTGGGATTGGGATATTATAGGTATTACAGAATCACAACTGAGAGAGGGACAGGACTAGCAACTCATGGTTCCAGGTGTTAGATGCTACAGCAAGGAGAGAACAGGAGGCAAAAAAGGAGGAGTTTTGGCGCTTTTGACTGGGGGAAACATCACAGCAGTACTTAGAGAGGATATTCATGCGGGATCGCTCAGTTAAGCTATATTGGTGGAACTGAGAAATAGAAATTGGTCATCAGTTTTCACGATTGTACGACAGCGATAGTCAATGGAAGGTTGAGAAGCAGATATGTCAGGAGATCTCACATATCTGTTAGAAGAACGGGGTTGTAACACAAGGGGATTTTAACCTTTCCAAACAGAGACTCGGACTGCCACAGCGATTAACGTTTGGGTCTACGGAATTTGTTAAGTGTGTTCCAGAAACTCCCAGTCAATATGTAAATGACCCAACTGGAAAAAGGAGCTAAACCTGACCTCCCCTTGGGAAACAAGTTAGGGAACGGGAGTGAGGTGTTAGTGAGGGAGCACTTCAGCAAAGTGGCCACAATTCTATTAGTTCGAAAATAGCTTTGCTGAATGACAGGCCTGGCCCAAAAGTTAAAATGGGGCAAGAAAATTTTCGATATTATTAAACATTTACTTTTTAGAAGTTGATTAGATTCCCCACAGTGTAGAAACAAGCCCACACCGAGCATCCACGGAGTAACCCACCCAGACGCATTTCCTTCTGACTAATGGACCTAACAGCATAGGCTATTTAGCATGGCCAATTCACCTGGCTTACTCGTCTTTGGACTGTGGGGGGGGGGGGGGGGGGGAACCCACGCAGACATAGGGATAATGTGCAAACTCCACACAGACAGTCACCGAGGCAACGTAGCAGTGCTAACCACTGAACCACCGTGCCGCCTCAGGGACGCTACTTGGAGAAAAGGGAATTCTGTCAATTAGGAATATTTTAAGTGTGAGTTAAAAGGACCGTTCATCACCAGCATGTTCCTGTTAATGTGCAGGTAAATGCTGACAGCATTCGGAAACACTGGCTGTCTACTAAGACTCTGATCAAGAAAAATGGGGAACATAGCTTATACATGTGTTGCTGGAAAAGCGCAGTAGGTCAGGCAGCATCCAAGGAGAAGGAGAATCGACGTTTCGGGCATAAGTCCTTTTTCAGGTTGCTGCCTGACCTGCTGCGCTTTTCCAGTAACACATTTTTAAGTCTGATCTCCAGCATCTGCAGTCTTCACTTTCTCCTAAATCGGGAACATGTCAGGTATAACCAGGTGGCTCAGGGGAATCCCTGAGGAGCATCGGGGCTGTAGGAATATACTTTGGATGGAAATCAGGAATGTAGAACGAAGACATGAAATAACTTTGGCAGATAAGGTTAAGGAGAATCCAAAGAGTTTTTACAAGTTTTTTAAGAGCAAAGGAATAGCACGGGACAAAACAGGTATCCTTAATGATCAACAAAGCCAACGACATGTGGACTACAAGATCCGAAAAAAAATTCACTTTGGAGCTTACTGTGGATAAGGACTGGGGCGCACAGGGAAATAAACAGTGTTTGGCCTGACAACTATTGGAATACTGTGTGCAATTCTGGTCTCAACGCCATAGGAAGAATGTTGTGGAACTTGAAAAGGTTCAGAAGAAATGAAAAAGGATGTTGCCAGGGTTGGAGCGTTTGACTACAGGAAAAAGCTGAATAGACTGTGGCTAGTTTCATTTAACATGTGACCCTGAGGAGTTATCTTATAAAGGGTTTTTAAAATCATGATGAGTGTGGATAGGGTCAATAGATAATGAATTTTGTCCAGTCCAAACCTACAGGATATAGCTTTAGTGTGCGAGGGAAAGATTTAGAAATGAGCTAAGGGATAGTTGGCTCCTACAGAGGATGGTGCATGTATGGAATACGCTGCCAGAGGAAATGGTGGAGGCTGATAGAAATATATTTAGCAAGCATCTGGATGGGCAGAAAAATTGGAAACGTTATGCTAAATGGGACGAGAAACATCATGGAGGCGTTGGACCAAATGGTCAGTATCCATGCTGTACATCTCTATGACACGCTGTCTTGAACTGAGTTCAATTACAGAAGAGGAGGTACTAGACGTTTTAAAACATAGAGGTAGATAAATCCCCAGGACCTGATCAAGTGTATCTCAGAACATTGTGGGAAGCTGGGGAAGAAATTGTATGGCCCTGAGCAGTGATATTTGAGCCATTGATAGCCTCGTGTGATGGGCTGGAAGACTGGAGGGTGGCATTGTGTGCAGTGACGGAGGTTTTCTGAGGTTACAAAGGGATTTGATGAAATGCGTGAATGGCTGAAAAACTGCAGATGGCGTTCAATTTTGGTAAATACGAGGTAATGCATTTAGGTTACAACAAACAGGGGTCGAGCTTTCACACTTATTGTAGGGTCTTCGGTAGTTTTGTAGAACAGAGTGATCTTAGGGTTCAGATACATAGTTCTTTGAAGTTTTCAACAAGGAGAGACAGAATGGTTATAAAAGGTACTCGGCACACTTGCCTTAATTGCACAGTCCTTCGAGTATAGGAGTTGAGAAATCGTGTGTAGATTGTACAGGACAATGATGAGACTTCTTCTGGAATATTGTGCCCAGTTATGGTCACCCAGTTATAGGAAGGATATTATTAATCTGGAGAGGGTTCAAATCACTTTTACCGGGACGGTGATGGGTATGGAAGGTTTCAGTTATAAAGGAAGGCTGGATAGGCTGGGACATTTTTCACTTGAGCCTGGAGTTTGAGAGGTGACTGTATAGAAGTCTATAAAATAATGAGGGTTATAGGTAGCGCTAATGGGACTTGTATTTTCGCAAGGGTAGGGGAGTTTCAAGATTAGGGGCTTTATTTCTTAAGGGTAGAAGGGAAACATTCAAAAACAGAAAACATGAGGTTCACACTATTACACAGAGTGTGTTTTGGGTGTGGAATGAAATTCCCATGAAAGGGGTGAATGTAGAGACAATTACAATGTTTAAAATCCATTTGGATTGGTACAGGAATAGGAAAGGTTTGAATGGATGTGATCCAGGAACACGCAGGAGGGACGATATTATTTTTCGATTATGGTCGGCATCAACTGAACAGTTTCCATGCTGTATGACTGTATGACTATGAAAATAATGCTGTGCCCATAGTTAAGAAAGACTGCAAGTGGAAGCCAAGGAACTGTAGACTGATATGTTTTGGGTGCAAATATAGGAGTTACTGCTGTTATGTTTGTGAATACCAAGATTTGTGGTCTCCTGTGCAGTAAATAGGCCAATGGGCTATGGAATGAAAGATGAAGTTGAATTCAGGTATTGGATATTGTTAGGACATACCAGGGAGGACTAACACAGTTAACAGTAGGGCTCTGGGCATTGTTATTGAACAGAGAGAGACCAAGGGACATAGTTACATTGTTCCTTGGAAATAGCATCACAAGTGGACAGGGTGGGGATTGAGGCATTTGGCATACTTGCTATCATTGGCCAGCGCTTTTATGTGGCCATTACGGAGACATGGATAAAGCAGGGACAGGAATGGCTGTTGCAGATTCCGGGATTCAGATGTTTCAGTAAGAACATAGAAGATGGTAAAAGAGGAGGAGCTGTGGCATTGTTGCTCAGGGACAATATTACAGTTGTAGAAATGATGTTTGGGGATTCGTTAACTGAGGTAGTATTGGCTGAGGTTAGAACAGCAAAGGAGAAGTCACCATGCTAGGAGTTTTCTATAGGCCTCCGAATAGTCCCAGAGATGTTGAGGCAAAGATAGCAAAGATGATTCTCGATAGGAGTGAGAGAGGCAGGGTAGTTGTCATGGGGGACTTCAACTATCCAAATATTGACTGGGATCACTACACTACGAACACTATAGATGGGTCAGTTTTTGTCCAGTGTGTGCAGGAGGGCTTCCTGACACAGTATCTAGGCAGGCCTGGAGGGGCGAAGCCACTTTAGATTTACTACTGGGTAACGAAACTGGGCTGGTGTTAGATTAGGAAGTAGGTGAGCACTTTGGAGACAGCGATCACAATTCTGTCAGATTTACTTTAGTGATGGAAAGGGATAGGTGTACTCCACCAAGCAAGAGTTACAGCTGGGGGAAGGCAAATTACGATGCAATTAGGAAAGATTTACGAAGCGTAGAATGGGGAAGGAAACTGCAGGGGATGAACACATTAAAAAAGTAGAGGTTATTCAAGGAAAATCTCCTGTGTGTCCGAGATAAGTATGTACCTGTCAGGCAGGGAGGAAGACAGAACGCGTGAGCCGTGATCGACTAAGGAAGTGGAATCCCTGGTCAAGAAGAAGAAGAAGACTTATGTTAGGACGAAACGTGAAAACTCAGTTAGGGCGCTTGAGGGTTAAAATGAAGTCAGAAAAGACCTAAAAAGAGAGCTCAGAAGAGCCAGTAGGAGACATGAGAATTTGTTGACGGGTAGGATCAGGGTTAACCCTAAGGCTTTCCAGAGGCATGTCAGGACTAAAAGAATGACAAGAGTTAAATTAGGGCCAATAAAGGATAATAGTGGAAAATTGTGTGTGGAGACAGAGGAGATGGGGAAGCATTAAATAAATATTTTTCGACAGTGTTCACTATAGAAAATGAAAATATTGGCGAGGAAAATACAGAGATACTTGCATCTGGATTAGAAGAGATTGAGTTTCACAAGGAAGAGGTATTAGAAATACTGCAAAGTGTGAAAATATACAAGTCCCCTGGCAGGATGGGATCGATCCTAGGTTCCTCTGGGAAGGAAGGGAAGAGATTGCCGAGCCTGTTGGCATTGATCTTCAATTCATCATTGTATACAGGAATACTGCCTGACGACTGGAAGATCTCAAATGTAGTTCCCTTGTTCAAAAAGGGTAGTACAGACAACCCTGGTAATTACAGACCAGTGAGTCTCACTTCAGTTGTTGGTAAAGTGGTGGAAAAGGTTATAGGAGATAGGATTAATAAATATCTAGAAAATACTGATCAGGGACAGTCAGCACGGTTTTGTGAAGGGTATGTTGTGCCTAACGAATCTTACTGAGACTTTTGACAAAGTGACTAAACAGGTAGATTAAAATTAACCCTTTGATGTGGTGTGTATGGATTTCAGCAAGGCGTTCCATAAGGTTCCCCACAGTCGGCTGTTATACAAAATGCAGAGGAATGGGATTATGGGAGATATAAAAGTTTGGATCAGTAATTGGCTTGCTGAAAGAAAACAGAGTTGTCGTTGATGGAACATGTTCATCTTGGTGTTCAGTTACTAGCAGCATACCGCAAGGGTCGGTGCTGGGTCCACTACTGTTCGTCATTTTTATAACTGACCTGGATGCGGGCTTAGAAGGGTGAGTTCGTAAATTTGCAGACGACACGAAGGTCGGTGGAGTTGTGGATAGTGACGAAGGATGTAATAGGTTGCATGGAGACATAGATAGAATGCAGAGCTGGGCTGTGATGTGGCAAATGGAGTTTAATGTGGACAAGTGTGAGGTGATGCACATTGGATGGAGTTATCGGAATGCAAAGTACTGGGCTAATGGTAAGGTTCTTGGGAGTGCAGATGAGCAGACAGATCTCGGTGGCCATGTACACGATCCCTGAAAGTTGCCTCTCAGATTGACAGGGTTGTTAAGAAGGCATACAGTGTTTTGGCCGTTATTAATAGAAGGATTGAGTTCCGGAACCAGGAGGTTGTGCTGTAGCTATACAAAGCTCTGGTACGACCACACTTGGAGTATTGTGCACATTTCTGGTCACCGCATTATAAGAAGGATGTGGAAGCTTTGGAAAGGGTGTAGAGGAGATTTACTAGGATGTTGCCTGGTATGGAAGGAATGTCTTACGAGGAATGGCTGAGGGCCTTAAGGCTGTTCACGTTAGAGAGAAGAAGGTTGAGAGGTGACTTGATCAGAGGGTTAGATGGGGTGGACAAGGAGAGCATTTATCCAAGTATGGGGATGGCAAACACGAGGGGACACAACTTTAAATTGAGGGGAGAATGGTATAAGACAGATGTCAGATGTAGTTTCTGTATTCAGAGAGTAGTAAGGGTATGGGATGCTTTCCCTGCAACGGTAGTAGATTCGCCAAGATTAAGCGCATTTAAGTCGTCATTTGGACAGGCATATGGACGTACATGGAATAATGGCGGTGGGATGGGCTTCAGATTAGTATGACAGAGCAGCGCAACATAGAGGCTGAAGAGCCTGTACTGCGCTGTGATGTACTTTGTTCTATATACGTTGGACAGACGATTGAATAAATGAATTGGAGCTATTTGTAATATTGCACTCAATCTTTTTATTGGACGTAGGAGGCCACGGGTCACCTTACAAAAGGTTTGCAAAACTATGCGGGCCACAAGGAAGGTGAATAGCCAAGGGTAGGTGGGCCCAAAACCAGAGGGTATAAACAGGTGGTGAGAGAGCAAAGATTTAAAACGGGAGCCAAAAGGCAACATTATCCACAGATGATCGTGCATTGGCAGACTGCCAGAGGAAATGTTAGAAATAAGTGCAATTACAGCATGGAAAAGAGATTTGGGCAGGTAGAGTAGAAGTTTTGAAGAAACATGGATCAAATACAGTCAAACTAGACTCGTTTCAGTTTCGGAAACCTGGTTAGCATATACAGGTTGGGCTGAAGGGTCTGATTCCATGCTGTCTGACTTTTTGTCTCCAGTTATTGGAGGAGGAGACAATCGAGACACGGCAAGTTGTTGAGACTGAAGCAAGTTACAGAGGTAGGGACGGTAATTTGGAATGCTGTACGTTTCAATTTTGGGGAGGAACTGTAGAGAGAGGAGGAGAGGACAAAGTTAAGAACTGTTATGGGAGTTAAAATTATTGAAGACACTGGTCCACAAGACATGCCATAGATACTATGTTGGGGGCAAATACAGAACACAAAGATCTCAGGCAGCATTCCTACCCTTTGTGGGAGGTCTTTCCCTCTGTTGTCCTGATGCTCACTAAGACAGCACAGGCCCGGATTGATAACTGTGAACTACCGATACTGTCTCATTACAACAAAATTTACAGTAGGGGTGGTTATTGAGCCTGGGGTGTGTCTGCACTGTGCTCCCGCTCCAGCACTGCATCTGTGTCATGTCTTGTTAGCCGATGTTTGGAGCCATCCCATTGCTATCTGCTCTGTGCACTGAGAGTGATCTTACTTTTTTTTTTGCAATGTTTGTGAAGGTTTGTAGCTCAGGTTGAGGTTTAGGGTGTAGGTTTGCTCGCTGAGCTGTCGGATTGATGTCCAGATGTTTCATTAACTGGCTAGGTAACAGCATCAGTGGTGACGTCCAAGTGAAGCGAAGCTGTTGTCTCCTGCTTTCTATTTATATGTTTGTCCTGGATGGGGGTCCTGGGGTTTGTGGTGATGCCATTTCATGTTCGTTTTCTGAGGGGTTGATAGATGGTATCTAGATCTATGTGTTTGTTTATGGCGTTGTGGTTGGAGGGTCAGGCTTCTCTGGCATGTATTTGCTTAGCCTGTCCCAGGATTGATGTGCTGATGTGTCTAAATGGTGCTTTTTTTCTTCCGTGTGTAGGGCTACGAGGGAGAGAGGGTCGTGTCTTTTTGTGGCTAGCTGGTGTTCGTGTATCCTGGTGGCTAACCTTCTTCCCGTTTGTCCTACGTAGTGTTTGTGGCTGTCCTTGCATGGAATTTTGTGGACGACGTTAGTTTTGTCCATGGGTTGTACTGGGTCTCTTAAGTTTGTTAGTTTTTGTTTGAGAGTGTTGGTGGGTTTTTTTGCTACTAGGCTTCCGAGGGGTCTCAGTAGTCTGGCTGTCATTTCTGAAACTTCTTTGAGGTATGGTAAGGTGGTTAGGGTTTCTGGCTGTGTTTGGTGCTCTTGTCATGGTTTGTTCTTGAGGAGTCTGCGGATGGTATTTTTTGAGTATCTGTTCATCTTGAATACATTGTATACGTGGTTCTCCTCTGTTTTCCGAAGTTCGTCTGTGCTGCAATGTGAGGTGACTCTTTGGAATAGCGTTCTGATACAGCTTCGTTTGAGTGTGTTGGGATGGTTGCTGGTGTAGTTAAGTATTTGGTCTGTGTTTGTCGATTTTCTGTATACGCAGGTTTGTAGTTCTCCGTTGTCCGTTCATTCGACTGTGACGTCCAGGAATGCGAGTTTGTTGTCGGTTTCTTCCTCCTTGGTGAACATTATGCCTGTGAGTGTGTTGTTGATGATGTTAAATGTCTCTTACATCTTGTTTCGTTTTGTGATGACAAAGGTGTCGTCTACGTAGCTGTCCCAGATTTTTGGTTTGTTACTTGGTAGGGCTATTTGTTCTAGTCTTTGCATTACCGCTTCTGCTATGAATCCTGATAGCGGAGGTCCCATGGGTGTGCCGTTTGTAGATTATATTGTTGAAGGTGAATTGGGTGGTGAGGCACAGGTCCACTAGCTTCATGACGTTTTCGTTGGTAATGTGATTGATGTCGGTTGGGTGTTTGTGATGGTCTCTTCTAAAAGTGTGTAAGTGTTTCCTTTGCCAGGTCGATGTTGATGGAGGTGAACAGTGCTGTTATGTCAAATGGGATCATTGTTTCGTCTTCCTATATTTTGGTGTTTTGATGATTTTTACGAATTTCTGGGTGGAGTGGATGGAGTGCTGTGACTCTTCTACTAGGTATTTCAGTCTTGCGTGTCGTTCTTTAGCCAGTATGTAAGTTGGTGTTCTGGGTAGTGAGACTATGGGTCTGAGAGGGGCTCCTGGTTTATGGATTTTTGGTAGTCCATAGAATCGTGGGGTGTTGGTCCCGTCTGGTCTCATTGTTTGGAATTCCGACTTGTATAATGGTCCGGAATTGTGCAATGTTTTTGGGAGATATGTAATTTTGTTTCCTAGTTGTGGGGTCGCGTCTAGCACCACCTGTTGGTAGGTGTTGGTGTCTGCGTGTAGTGCATTGGTTTCTCTGTGTTGTCCTTTCTGTTCGGGATGACTGTGAGCCGACCTTTGTCTGCAGGTAATATAACAATGTTTTTTTTGTATTTTTTGAGGTTTTCTAGGGCTTTCCCTTCTTGTGTGCAGTTTGTTTCCTTTCCTCTTTTGGCTCAGAGTGACCTTACCTCACTGCAGGATTTATTGAAGGCTTCCCTTTGTCTCTCTGGCTGACGAACCATATTCAATGATGTGATGAAAATGTGTTGCTGGAAAAACGCAGCAGGTCAGGCAGCATCCAGGGAACAGGAGAATCGACGTTTCGGGGCTTATGCCCGAAACGTCGATTCTCCTGTTCCCTGGATGCGGCCTGACCTGCTACGCTTTTCCAGCATCACATTTTCAGCTCTGATCTCCAGCATCTGCAGACCTCACTTTCTCCTCAATGATGTGATGGACAAGATATCCAGCAATTGGAAAGTCTATTGAGTCAGGAGCTTCCTAAATACCTACAGGAGACAGAGAAATAAACAGACTCTGAAACTGGAGTGATGGAAACACATCCAGAATGGTAATAAATGCCATATTGACCTGGAAAATCCCAGTTTCCATCCCTGGCCTGTGCTGTGCGTCTCTCTGGGGTGGAGAATCCTGTTGGCTCAGGACTGGAGTAGGTGCAAGAGCGAGAGACACTGAGAGAGGCAGCAATTAGACCACACAGTGCTGGATACCACATGGAGAGATACTGAGTGCAGGAAGATATCAGGATTAAATCATTGTGTCGGAAGAAGGGGTTTTGATTCATGGTGCCACTGACGTCAGTGATCCGGGGTGGGAAACTCTGAGAAGGCGAAGTGTTGGCCTTGTCGTATTATTGCTGTGCTATTTATCCAGAAACTCAGCAAATTTCAAAACCCACCATTGTAAACAGGTGAATGCATGAGTGCTGTGGGGACTAGAGAAGGTTACAGTGATATCATGTGCTCCAGAGGCTAGAGGTAGATGCACAGATGGGGAGTTTGGTAAGGACTGAAGAATGTTACAGACAGGTTGGGCTGTAGGTTCTGGACAAGATGATAGAGATCAGGATTTATGGAGCTTTTTTGAGCACAGAGACAATAACTGTTGGCTTCAAAGGCATTATGGAAAGAGATAATGATAATGCAGAAGCTAAGTATCTAAACTTGAGGAGGACATTTATCACTAGATTATCATTTTCAATCGACGTTATCATTATCATTAGACTGGCAAACCGAGACTGCAAGGAACTAAACTTGTTGGAGTCTCCATTTGGAACACGGGAGATGTTTAATGTGATGCAGTGAGAATTCAGAGCCAGTGTGTTTAGCGAGGTGTGATTGGCTAAGGCAGCACATTTTAGCAAATACTGATCAAGCGATATTGTGAGTTTGAAAAAGAAAATACAGAGCAATAAAAATAGACAAACTGCTTCAAAAACTTAAACAGTGCGGTGGATTGCGCGGGGGGGGGGGGGGGGGGACTAAAAATCAACAGTCAAACAATGGTCGCAAAATATCGTTGGCACATAATGTTAAAGAAAAGCCACAAGGTATTTAATAAGTGCAGCGAGAGTAAGAGGCACCTGCTAAACACCGGGGCTTGTTAGAACCAAAGGGACAATCTGTGCTTGGAGCCAGAGGAAGTAGGTGAGGTCTTCGTTAAAAACTTCCCATCTGTGTTCACACAGGAGAAAGGCATTGTAGCCGGGCATTTTAGTCGGTTTAGTGAGGTTCTGGAATATTTTAAGATCAATAAGGAGGAGGCATTGAATATTTTCACAGACAAAAAGGTGGAAAAATTCCCAGTAAGTATAAAATGCACCCAGGCTGCTATGGGAGGTTGCTGGGGCGCTGGCGGATATATTTAATACTTTCCTGGCCACAGGTGAAGTGCCAAGTGATTGGAAGATAGCTAATGTGGTTCCTTTGTTCCAAAAGGGCAGCGGGGATAGGCCAGTTAATTACAGAGCAGATAATCTGACAGCAGTGGGCGGGAAATTATTGGGAACAATCCTGAGGTGTATGATGAATCAACATTCTAAAGGACAGGAATACTTTAGGGATTGCCTGTCTGGATTTGGTAGAGGACTGCCCTGAGATGAGCGCAGTGCAGATGATGTGGTTAACATGGCGTTCATGAAGGCCTTTGACAAGATTCCACATTAAAGGCTGGTCGAAAAGAAAAGAGCCCAATGGATCCAAAGTAAGTTGGCAAATTGGATGCAAATTGGGGGTGGGTTGTTTATGTGATTGAAAGCCTATGTCCAGTGGGTGTACCACAGGGATCTGTGCAGGAATCATTGCTGGTTATTATGTACATTAATATCTCGAATGTGAAAGCAGAAGGAGTCATTAGTAGGTTTACAGGTGACATGAAAGGTCAGGGTGTTGTTCACAGTGAGGGGGATGATCTCAGGTTGCATTCTGATATCGATCAGATAATAAACTGGACAGAGTAATGGCAGACGGAGTTTACTTCTCATTACTGTGAGTTAACGCACTGTGGGATGTCTAATAAACGAACGATATACGTCACGAAAACACAAGGACCTTGGTGGGCAAGTTCCGAGATCCCTAAAGGTGTAAGCATAGGTAGACAGGGTGGGAAAGGCACCTGAACTGGGAGCGGGTGGGGGACCCAAATCCTGGTGGGAACAGTTTCTGGAGCTGCTCGAGAGATTTAACCTAGTCTGGCAGGTCTGTAGGATCCCAAACCGTCGTAAGGCCAGAAAGAAGTTTGAGGCTGGTACAGATGTTCAAGAGAGCAATATAAATAGACAAAGAAGGCAAGAGCATAGCAGACAATGAGGGAAAATTGATGAATTAAACTGCATTTATTTCAATGCAAAGGGCCGGACAGATAAGGCAGATGAACCCAGAGCATGGATGGGAACATGGGACTGGGATACCATAGGTATTACAGATACACAGCTGAGGGAGGGATAGGACTGACAGCTCAATGTTCCAGGGGACAGCTGTTGCAGGAAGGATGGAACAGTAGGCAAAACAGGAGGAGAGCTGGTGGTTTTTATTGGGGGAAATATCGCAGCAGTACCTAGAGAGAGTATTCATGTTGGATCGCCCAGTTAAGTGATATTAGTGGAACTGAGAAATAAAAAAATGGT